>NC_082384.1:16759679-16992179 GCF_031168955.1 Gadus macrocephalus
GCAGCTGTTGAAGGTATGCCATTAAACTGCTCATGTTCCAATCGTACAGCATGCTGGCTCTCACACAATAGAGCCATCTCTCTCTCTCTCTCTCTCTCTCTCTATCAGAGACCCCGGGTGCTGGGCCGCCCGGGGGAGATTGAACTAGCAGAGGACTGTATGGTGGGATCATGTGAAGGGCCGTGAATGAAGCAGGGGAGATGATGAGGACCAGGGTGCTTTTTCAGACACAAAGCCAGAGAGAGTCTCATTTAGGACCCCTGACCTGATGCAACTCATTTATTTATGTGTGTGTACGAGAGAGAGAGCGAGAGCGAGGGCGAGAGAGAGAGAGAGAGAGCGAGCGAGAGAGCGAGAGAGCGAGCGAGAGAGAGAGAGAGCGAGCGAGAGAGAGAGCGAGAGAGAGAGCGAGAGAGAGAGAGCGAGAGCGAGAGCGAGAGAGAGAGAATGACTGGCTGGGATTTCAATGACTTAAAATGCTTAATATTGATCAATAGATTATAAATGGCTATGCTATTTTACCTCTACTGAAATAGGACTGCATAACCATCAGCTCATCAACACAATGCCTTAACGTATTGACAAATTAAAATGTAACAATACCAGTGAGAATAATAATAGTCCTAGCTGTATCCACAAATGCATCTCTCAAAGCCATGGTAAATATAGAGGTTCCTAATGGACAGGACATTATCCACTGAGGGACGGAAGCCGGGATATTGTTATGATACACCCATCATAGAATAGATTTGATGGAATTACATGTTGCATCTGCACTTCCTGAAGGACATGGAAGATGACGGATGTTCCAGTCATGTCCCATCTTAGACTAAAATAGTTTTTTATGGATTGGACAAAAAGCATTATGACTTCTCCGCTTCATTTCTGTCAAGTTTATCGCAATAGCTTATTATTGGAAATATAAATGCTTGAATGCATTTGTTTTTTCCCAATTCTTCCATCTTTATTTGAGTTCAATCAGCAAATGGATCTTCACCAGCTGATTAGTGATGAAGTCGATTGACGTTCGGTATGTATTTACGTGTGAGTGAGTGAGTGAGTGAGTGAGTGAGTGAGTGAGTGAGTGAGTGAGTGAGTGAGTGAGTGAGTGAGTGAGTGAGTGAGTGAGTGAGTGAGTGAGTGAGTGAGTGAGTGAGTGAGCGAGCGAGCGAGTGTTTGTGTGTGTTTGCATACAGTACCTGAGTCGGTGGAGTACACCCGGAAGCTCTTGTCCCAGAAGCCACAGAGCAGGATGAAGCGGTTGTCGGCGGTGATGAGGAAACACTGGGAGCTGATGTGGATGCTCTGGTCCAGCAGGTCAGAGATCTGACGGCGAGGACCTCCCAGGTTGTTAGCTGGAGGGGGGAGTGAGAGAGGGAGAGAGAGAGGGAGAGGGAGAGGGAGACGGAGACGCAGAGAAAGTTAGTTTAAACGGTTCAGTAAAACAACCACCTTCACAAACCATCACTATTTTGAGTTAAAACAAATAACAGGCGAAGACATCTCTTCATAACTTACGTTGAGAGCCAAAAAGAAAACAAACTCACACAAGATGTCACCTTTATAGCATGCTTTGAGCCTACAGTGCTTCATATCTTGAGGATCTAAGCCTGACAGGACAGGAGATATCGTGTAGATTTGTGAGGGAACACATAAAACATTCTGGGGCTCCATTTAGCTGCACTCCCATTTTCTCCATCACAGATGTAAGAGTTTGAGTTATGAGAAGGGGTTGGAGGGCTATGCTGAATTAAAATGGAAATTAAAATCCACTTCTAGACCTTCTAGTTATTAAGGTTAGCAAGTTAGTCAGTAACGATTTGAAATACAACACAATCATGTTTATAATAAGTGTGTATCGTTTTTTTAGCTTAAGATCATGATTTTCTAAATCTAGTATATGTTTATGTAGCAGGTGTTGGCCCATCGCGCAGCTGAGACAAACCAGCACACCATTATAACTAATATTTCAACCCATTCTCAACATTTCACATGACCGTAGCGGCCCAGGCATTCGAAAAAGATTTACTGTGTTTATTTTCGGACTCCACCAGGAATGTGAGCAGTATAAATACATTACTGACAAGAGACGGAAAGAAATATGCAAACAACAGCCACACACACACTCGTTATCTTGCTTAAACAACCATACCCTCGCACAACATGATCGAGGGGAAAACCATTGGTCGCTTGAGTTCCAAAGGGGTGGGAACATTTGCATTTTTTTGTTTTTAATAATATCTCAATTTTCTTTTAATTTAATAAATAAATGATGGGAAGGGCTTGAGTGTATATCCGCGCATGTTTTTCATTAAAACGAAAATGAAAAATAAAATCATTTAAATGGTGCGATGGGATGCAGAAAGGGGCTGTCAGAGTATTCAGGGACACATGACAGCTCATAAGTAGTCCTTTAAAGACGACGGATGCTGAGAAACACAGAGAGTTCGGCTCCTGGGGGAACAGAGAGAGAAAGAAAGAGGAGTGGAGAGAACAGGTGAGAAGGTGACACGGAAAAAGAGGAGAGGAAACGGAGGAGAGAGGAGAGCAGAGAAGAGGAGATGAGGAGATGAGGAGACAAGAGGAGATAAGTCAAGAATAGAGAGAGGAGGAGGTGAGGTAAGGTGAGGCAAGATGAGAAGAAAGAAGAAAGATGACAGAAGAGGAGGAGGAGAAGAAAGGAGATGAACCGAGACAAGGGACGAGCATCTCCAGGAGAGAGCTGTGGGGATTGAGGCGGCCGTCCTCGACACTCTACCAGCGTAACAACGCACATCAATATATGGGGGGGGGCGCTCTTCAGCCGCCCATCAACAAGTCACGAGGGAGGCGAGGCGGCCATATTGTCCTGACAGCCGTCGACCGCGGATTCTCCATCACGCATTATTACCGCATTCATATTCATTTCCACTGACACGCATCCTTTCCCCCCACTCAAATTAAAGCTAAGAGGATGCAGAGGGGGAGGGAGAGGAGGGAGGGGGAGTCAGGGAGGGGAGAGTCGAGTGTCTTGTGATGATGAAACGCTGGCCCGGGCCACAGCTCATTGCATTCCAATTTGCATGCAAATGGCGTGAGTGTGAGAGTGGAGCCCACATCATAAGCGGAGGGGCCGGGGCAGGAGCTGTGAAGCGGCCATGATCTATCTCCCAGGGACGCGCCGCCGTCAGGCCGACGCCGGGCTCCCCACGCGTCACCATGGCGATTTATGTGCCAACCACCCCCCCCCCCCCCCCCAAATATGATAAATAAATAAAAATACACACACACGTATATCAATGTAATACGGGCTTGTGGGTGCAATATGAGACACACTTTTATGGCATACAGTACCTATTAGAGGGTCAATTTCCACAGGAAGTTGGTACTGCTGATCCTGCACCGCCGAGCTCTGATTGGCTGAGAGAGAGAGAGAGAGAGAGAGAGAGAGAGAGAGAGAGAGAGAGAGAGAGGGAGAGGGAGAGGGAGAGAGAGAGAGAGAGAGAGAGAGAGAGCGGGGGAGAGAGACAGAGTGGATTAATGTTGTAATCAAGCGGCCTTGTCGAGACGGTGCGGGGGGCTCAATTGGACTGGAGTTGCTAAGAAGCGTCCCAGGAGTCACCTAGCGCACCTGCCCGGCAGCCTTCCAGGATATTAAGCAGCTAATATGATTGATAACTGTTAATACCCCACCGCCCTCAAGCTTTGAAGCAGGCTGATGGGCAGCTTTTCATCGTTGTTATTGTGGTGAAGTCTACGGATTATTTTCTGTATGCTGTTTTCTTGTTTCTTGCGTCGCCTCGAGTATTTTTCAGTGTGTACCGAGTAAAAGATCTAATAAACGGTAGCGTCGTAGATTGATCTCTAGTGAACTTTGATCAAACCGCGAATATTGAAATGACTAGAATTAGTCATTTTCTTTCGGTTTCTTGCAGTTGAAGTGAACTTTGTTTTGATTACGTTTCCATTATAGCCGGTTTTGATCAAAGTTCTCACATCCACTCAATCCACTCCCCTGGCAGGTTGCACGCTGGGAAGACGAGATCCAAAAGGAACAGTGGAGGAGGCTGTGATGTATGGAGGCGGACGTGAAACCTAACTCTGCAAGCTCTGCGTGTCACATTTGATCCTGCGCTCCCACGGATACAGTCAACCCTCCACAGGATCAACGTCCGCCTTATCGACGCCAGGCGGGTCACCAAGGATCAGCCAGAGAGTCCGTTTGAACGGAGAGCGAGCGGAAATCTCAGGGAAGGAGGGAGAGTTATCTATGATACTTTCAAACCAGGGGCGTCCGGATAACATACGTTTCAGCTGTCTCCGTTGGCAAGCTGCAGTGTTTACACATAGAGGCGTTTTATCATTTCTACTGGGAGACAACATATTACATGATCCCCCCCCATATGATGCCATCTATCAAATTACAACACAAAATAACCAACATATTTTCCTAACAAGTGGAGTGGAAAGGTGATCTTTCATATTGAAACTAACCAGTAAAGTTCTCGTCATCGCAAACCCAGTCTGCAAGTGCAAAGTTTAAATCACAGCGTTCCTTACTGTCCTGTTACACATTTTAGTATTTGGTATGAGCCTCTTTTAAACATTATTTACAGAGACAGACCTATCAAAGAAATTGGCACTAACGTAAATAATTCTAATCAATGATATGTTTTCAGAACTCTTCTCTTATATTATAGGCTTTTGTGTCCACCATTACACTGAAGACTTTGCACTGATTTGTAGAAGAGAGCGGAAATAACATGTAGCCTAATGGCCGCCGGTCGGGGCGGGGGGGTGGATCAGACCTGCGGTCGCTGCGAGGCGTGTATATTTGTCATCGTGGTTGGCGCCCTGGCGCTGCTCTCCTACCCGTGAGGCCGTGCCACTTGTTGACGGCGAAGAGGCGGTTGGCGGTGACAGTGATGATGGCGGGCGCGGCCAGGCCCGGCTGGGTGTTGGCCGCCACGTGAGTGACGGGCGAGTTGGAGGGGAACTTGAGCACCATGATGACGTCCTGCTGCATCTGCTCCGTGAACATCAGGGGCGTCTGCAGGGGAAGATACTGGTGTTGAGGAACCACGCAGGGAGGGAGGGAGGGAGGGTGAAGGGAGAAAGGATGGAGGGATTGAGGGAGGGATTGAGGGAGGGGTGGAGGGAGGGAGGGAGGGAGGGAGGGAGGGAGGGAGGGAGGGAGGGAGAAAGGATGGAGGGATTGAGGGAGGGATTGAGGGAGGGGTGGAGGGAGGGAGGGAGGGTGGAGGATGGATGCAATGATGCAAGGGTAGATGGGTTGTTGATTGGATGGATGGGCGGATGATGGATGGACGATGAATAGAGTGATACAACGGGGGATGGATGGATGATGAATAGAGTGATACAACGGGGGATGGATGGATGATGAATAGAGTGATACAACGGGGGATGGATGGATGATGAATAGAGTGATACAACGGGGGATGGATGGATGATGAATAGAGTGATACAACGGGGGATGGATGGATGATGAATAGAGTGATACAACGGGGGATGGATGGATGATGAATAGAGTGATACAACGGGGGATGGATGGATGATGAATAGAGTGATACAACGGGGGATGGATGGATGATGAATAGAGTGATACAACGGGGGATGGATGGATGATGAATAGAGTGATACAACGGGGGATGGATGGATGATGAATAGAGTGATACAACGGGGGATGGATGCATGATGAATAGAGTGATACAATGGGGGATGGATGGATGCAAACATGGCAATTGGAAGGATTAATGAGAGAATGATGGATGGATAGACCGATGGAGGCCATGAAGAACGAATGGATAAATGGATGGATGTAATTATAGATAGACCGATTGACCGGCATATGGGAGACATTGAGGAACAGACGGATAGCGGCATGCATACAAGGATCAATGAATAGGAAAACAAATTCATGCCCGGATGGATGCAGCAAGGAAGGTCAGGTCGGATAAGAGGCGACAGGCGGAGGGAGAAGGAGAGTCAGAGAGTCAGAGAGGAGGCGGCGATGGGAGCAAGAGAGAGGATGAGAGAGCAAGGGGAAGAAAAGGAGAGAGAGACTGTTAGATGTCGAGAAAGCCAGCGAGAGCCAAAGCAGCAAAGGAATGGAGGAGAACGACGACTTGAAGTAGACTGTGTCGCGGGTTTGCAGGAGAGCTACAGTGGGATTAGGAATGCAATGCTCTACAATGCTTAACAACATGTGACCTTAAAGAATCACTCACAATACGTCGCCGTTGCTCCATATTCAACTGACAAGGTTCATGAAAAACCCATGCATATCATTATGAACCGAGCACAATATTATTATTAATCACATGTAGGGAAAATATAATCAAGGAAAGCTATAGGTATTATTCGGATTTGTGTATGAACAAATTATAATCACAAATAGCATGCATGAACAATAACACAACAAATGAACCAGACGTTGGTTAAATACTGACGACAAACGTGTCCATTGGAGCGAGACTTGAGGCAAGCAAGGCCTGATCCCTGGGCCTGATCTACGCCCTTTATGAACGCCCCTGATTGATAAGAGTTACTGCATCATCCACGATGTACTTATTATGTGTACAAATATCAATACATAACCTCAAGTGCCTCCCATTCATCTCATAAGGGGACGTCGGGGAGGACCAGGACGATGAACAGGGAACCTTTTCGAGACGTTTTTTCAACGCGTTTGTGTTGAAGCGGCCATTTTGTTTACGGTTTGGTAGCGGCGATGTCGGGGTACGTTGGTGTTTAACGTCAGGCTACGTCAGCCTACGCCCCCCCCCCCAAGCGTACAACCCGATGGCTGACGTTAAACACCAACACACCCGCCCCTCCCCACCCTCCCATAGTGGATGCTGTTTGTCCTGACAGCCAACCAGACACTCTGACAATATCATTACCAGCTTCACCACCCGCGTAGCTACGTCGCTACATGCTGACAACACACTTAGATGGCTAACACAGGAGGAGGAGGAGGAGGAGGAGGAGGAGGAGGAGGAGGGGTAGCGATGAGATGGAGGAATGGAGGGGATGTAGAAATGAAAAAACAGGATGTTTTGAAAATGGGGCATTTTCTACAGATACTAGAAAGCTGCATGGAGAAAATGTTTCTCTATAATGTGTGTGTGTGTGTGTGTGTGTGTGTGTGTGTGTGTGTGTGTGTGTGTGTGTGTGTGTGTGTGTGTGTGTGTGTTTGCATGTGTAGGTGTGTTTGTTAGTGTGTGTAGGTGTTTGTGTGCGTGTAAGTGTAGGTGTGTGTGTGTATCTGTGAGTAGGTTTGTGTGAAGCTGCGTTTGTGTGTGTGTGTGTGTGTATTTGTGTGCGCGAGTGTGTTTGCATGCTTCTGAAAGTGGTCCACAGCCTGCTGTCAGCGCTGCAGGGACACCACACTAATAGGGACTCATGGGGCCTGGGCCTATCACACGTGTGTGTGTGTGTGTGTGTGTGTGTGTGAGTGTGTGTGGTTAAGTCACAAAAAAGGCTGTCACTTTTCAAGCAGATTTTGTTTCCTCCACTCCCCTCCCAGGAAAGGTTTTAGTTTATTTTCTGCTGTTTAACTTTCAAAAAGCGTGTTTCTTATCTCAATTATTTTACCAACGGTTGTTAAACCCATACTTCTGTTATAGATACATGGACATAGTATGGATAGAACCACTCATACGCCAGACTGTGGAGAACCACATTCTCTCTGATGGCAGAGCAGATTGGTTCAAAACCAGGAAAACAACAACAATAAGGAGAAAATCAAGTGGATGATTGGTTAAGATGAAAGTGTGATGCATACTGATTATTAGACTGCTCATAATAATCATAAAATAAGAATATGCAGGGAGAGGTAGACAGCAAAACAGTGTGGTAGCTTCAAAAGAAAAAACAGAGGGAATAATAAAGGATAGAGTAGAGAACACTGAGTGTGTGTGTGCGTGCGGGTGTGTATGTGTGTGTGTACTCACCACTTGCATAGCGGAGCTGCGGGGTGCGTGTGGTTCGATGAGCAGCTGGCAGGGCGTCTGTCCAAAGCTCCTGATCTGAGACTCCACAGCCTGCAGAGACACAGAGAAACATCACAAGACTATTATGGTCTGCCTGAGAAGTCAGTGCAGTGCCTCTGGGGCAAAGGCGTCCAAGGTTGAAGTGGAAGGAAAAAGCAACCAATATTTGCTTACGTTTGCATGATTAAGAGATGTTAATGTGGTTGGTTTTCTATTTTCTATTGCACCTCCAATCTACATTATATATTCTACACTTATGAACATCGATAGTAGTTAAATGTGCGCTGCCATCGAACACAACTCATGAACATGCGCAAAGAAGCCTGCATGCTCCAATGTACATCTTAGTAGGTCTGTTAGCTCCAACGTGCACACAACGCAGTACATGCAAGTGCGCACGCATTATACCTCCCACAAGCACCACGCATGTATGCAATCACCAGTAGAGAAACAGTAAGGTACAACTCCAGCACGCACGCACGCACGCACGCACGCACGCACGCACGCACGCACGCACGCACGCACGCACGCACGCACGCACGCACGCACGCACAAGCACACACTCACACAAGCACACAAACACAAGTCCAGGCCGGGGCTAGGGCCGGGCAGGCATGTGGGCTGGCTAGCTGGTGTTAATGAAGAGGTATAGGACCATAAATGTCAGGGCAGACGCCGGTGCTGTGGCCTCTGGACATTTTCACACAGCTCACTGTCAGGCCCAGCAGCCCGGGATGGAGGACACACACATCTATAAAGCCCGGCAGATCTATGGCGTGCTGCGCCGTGGCGGGCCCAGGCCAGGCAGACAGGCCGACATCCCCCTGTAACCCCTCTGACGCTGGGGTGTCTGGGGTTGGAGGATATGGTCTGGAGGATCGGGGCTAAAATAACCCCTATTCTTCCCATCTTCTATGTAAGCCACATTTGACAAGAAATGTTATCAAAAAGAGACAAAATATGTTGGTTTTGTCCCCTAAACAAAAAGACAAACCGCATTTTTTTTTTTGCATGCATCACATGAGAAACAGCGACTGTTGACAGTTGCTGCAGATAAGCGACCCGATGTCAAACAAAACACAAAGCAACAAGACGCGTTCGCATCATAATATGCATCAACAACCAGAGAACTAAGCAATGGTACGCTGTCCAATACAGATGTGATCCAGATAACGATCTGCAGCTAAGTTTGGCCAGACACAGGCTAACCCACGCACAGTTGTGACAGACTGTACGGTGCACATTTCTGTGTGCTTTAAGTGGTGATGCGGTGGGGGGGTGGGTGACAGGCCTGTGTGTGTGTGAGCTGTGTTGAAGCCCGGCTTGGCGAGGTCTCGCAGAGTGAGGTCATGGTTGAGTCCTGCGGATGGTATTTCCATGGCAAAAAAAAAGGAAAAGAAAAAGAAAAAGGGTTTGTGAAGTCGGACCGCTTATCCCCATTGTATGAAACTAACCAGAAGCCAGAGGGTGAGAGAGAGACATAGGAGTTCAGAGCAGCAGAGAGTGAGAGAGAGATGGACAGATAGAGAGGGCAAGAGGTAGACGGAGCCAGCGATAGAGAAAGAAAGTGAGAGTGAGACATGGGAACAGAGAGCGAGAGAGAAAGAGAGAGCCATAGGAACTCAGACCAACAGAGAGGGAGAGAGAGACATGGGAACTCGGAGTAACAGAGTGTGAGAGAGATGGACAGATAGAGAGGACAAGAGGTAGAATGAGCTAACGATAAAGAAAGATGGAGAGAGAGATTCAGATACAGAAGGAGATTGACAGACAGAAGGCTTGCGGTAGAATGAGCTAGCAGTAGAGAAAGACGGAGAAAGAGATTCGGAAAGAATGGGAGATCGACAGATTGAGGGAAAGAGGTAAAGTGGGCTAGCAGTAGAGAAAGCGGGAGAGAGAGAAAGAGATACAGCAATAGAGAGGTAGGAAAAGCTAGGCATGGACAGGAGGGATTTAGATTTCCTTACATAAACATACATGACATCGATTTTAACAATTCCTTGATTGACAGGAATGTCAGAGCATGTTATTCAGCCTCTCTGTGCCGCAACATTTATTGATGCATATTTGGCTGATGAGGAAACCGACTCGAAAGGTCAATGGCAATACCTTATATGGTCTGCTTCTCTCCTAGTAGTCTATAAATCATACTTCTGCGATACACCCATTAACATAATGCCATCTACCCTCTCCTAGTTTATTATTTTATTCTATTAATTTTTAAGCCTTTCTCTTTGCCGTACTTTTGCTTTGATCCGTCCCCTTTCAACTGAGAGGGGAATAACATGCCTGTTTCATCGGTGTGAATCCCCTCCTGGCTCTGTGAGGGCCGTCCATTACGAAAACATTAGAGCCATCAGGAGGCCTGTCAAATCCGAACACGGGTCAAACAACGCGCAAAGAAAACCTACTCGCTAGATTCCCAGCATCCATCAGAAAAAATAAATGATGATTAATGGAACAAAACGGTATTAGTGGGATTCAGAGTTTAGAGAGCGGTCATGAAGAAGAAAAGGAAAAAAAAAAAATAGAAGAAAAATTTCAACAGCTATTTGACGCGTGTTTCAGCGTTGTGTCAAGGCGCTGGAAACACGCAGAAGGAGAGGGCGGCCAACGGTACGATCTGGCGTCGCTGCCGGGTCTGCTCTGAGGTCAACAACACACTGCGCTCCCAGATCTGACCACAGTCCAGAGAAACCCCCACGTCCGCTCGCTCCAACCGCCATTCCCGAGCCAGCAGCACAGCCCCACCCCTGGGTGACTCCCAACACAGTCACCCCCCCCCACCACCCCCACCACCCACGCCGTGGCTGGTAGGGGGGTGACATTCAAGGTCCAGGGGGCTCGACCATATCCCCCATAACTACCACTCCAGGGGCATTTGCCTAAAGGGGCTAATGCTTAAGAAGGGAGCCGACCGTCTCTGAGTCACTCAACCTGTCTTCATTAAATTCTGCCCCTGACATTTATTAGGGGTGGTGGAGCCGCTGAGAGGTGGGCCAGGCTAGGTCAGCGCGTCCTAGCCCAAGATACTGGCCCGCTCGCCCTGCTCAGGTGATTATATGGCGGGCTCTGGGTGTCTTTCCCACAAGGCCAATCTCCTGTGGGAGCGCTGGCCCGTGTCTGATGAGGCTTCTCTCCATTCTATACATTTAAATGACTGAGTAGCCGGTGGCTCATAGACACCCTCCCATCCCCCCCCCCCCCATCCACCGCAGAGAACCCCCCCCCCCCCCCCCCCCCGCCCCCTCCCTTTTGATTTACTCGGCGACACGGCAATATGGACCCCTATGTAGAACAAGACGCTTTTATGCAAATCCCCCCCTCCCGCACGGCCCTCCCATCACCCCCATAGCGACAAACTGAAAAACCAGGACAGCCTTGTACATGCTGATGCGTGGCGTACTGCCGTCCCCCACATTTGCAAGGCATGGCTGGCTGGGTTTTCTGACTGGTTTTGAATAAAATATACCATGAAAAGACAGACATGTAATCTCTCTCTGCCTCCCTATACTGTATATCATGCCTCTGCGTTCAGTGCATCAAAAACTAAAAAGGCCTTTCCAGAGAGCTAAGGGTTTGTGGCGTTGCGTCAAAGCAGGTTTACTCCGCTGGATGGTGGCCCTCGTCTTCTGCCGAGTTACGCAGAGGGCAGTAAAGTGGTAAAGTGCAGGCGAGGTCTCTGTGTGTGTCCGTGCGCGTGCGTGCGTGCGTGTCTGGTCGCTGGCTGAGCCGCAGAAGCTGTGGGGTTTTCCATAAGGGCATGTGAAAGTTCTGCATGACGACAGCGGCAAGAGGGGGGGGGGAGACAGGGTGTGCTTTTCTTCACGCAGCGAGACGCAACGCAGATGTGCATGCGTGCCATGCCCCTCAAACCATGCACCGACGTCTACGCATAATGTACGTTTGTTTGTGTGTGCGTGCGCGGATGTGGCGCAGCAAACGCACACACACTTACGAATTGCAAACAGGGTAGGGGTTTGGAGTTTTGGCGGCTGAGGCAGGGGCAGGAAGTAATCATGGCTTTGGAGAAACAAGGCAGTAGCCTAATCTGCTGTGATGTAGACCAAACGCTCTCACAGTGCTCACAGTCAGCCAGGGGAGAGGATGCACGCACGGACGCACAAATCAGGGATACGCAGCCGAGAGGTAAATATGTCAGGGGATTTATATACCAGTGAGCGCAAATAAAGATAGGCATCGAGATGGTATCCATATGAGGTTGTGTGTTTATACGTCTGTCTGTCTGGCTGTCGGTCTGTGGCAGAAAGTGGGGTGCATTCAGCTGCCATCTCTGACTGGCAGGGGAGCAAAGAACCAGCTGCGCAACCCCCCCCCACACACACACACACACCACCCCCCCCCCCCATATCCAACAGCATTCCCAGCATGTGCACAGACCGTCACACACACACACACACACGGAAACTCCAGCGCCACCATCAGGACGTCCCCGCTCCTCTGACACTGAACAGCCCTGGGGTCTGTCCCGCCCCCACCTACCCTGAGACCCCGGCTGAAACAGTTGTCACTCAGTAATTACACACCCTGGGGACACCGGCCTAGCCAAGCCCCCCCCCCCCCATACACAGCTCCTGTACCCTCCAGTGCCCCTCTGACAAGGCCCAGACCTGGGACAAGAGAGGGAGAGGGAGAGACAGAGAGAGAGAGACAGAGAGAGAGAGACAGAGACAGAGACAGAGACAGAGAGAGAGAGAGAGAGAGACAGAGAGAGAGAGAGAGACAGAGAAAGAGAGAGAGAGTACAGGGGAGGGAGAGAGAGAACGCCACCTTGGTTTATTTAACTAATTAGTTAGCTCAGACAGAGGCTTGCATGGAAAGCACAGCCATGCTGTAGAGGTTTTGGGCGGGCAGCACTGATGGAAAACACACACATTTCCTCCTTTTCAATAGACTGGACAGCCATTTTCCTTTTCTGTACACCTACAAATGTGGTCAGTCAGGCAGCATTTGAGTAATGCTCAACCCGCCACCCAACCCTCCCTCTCTCTCTCTCTCTCTCGGCAAGCATTCTCTACCAGCTTCCATACAGGAACACAAAGTCTTCATGACTACCCTGTGATGGGATGGTGTGTTCCATCATGGAAGCCTGGGTCCTTGCATGCGTACTATAAACCAGTGGGCTGCGGGATGCAGTGGGTAGCTCTCTAGGCTATACAGCTCCATGCTTATACAACTCCATACGTATACAACGCTCTGCTAGTACAGCTCAGTAAAAATACAGCTCCATGCTAATCTAGCTCCTTGTTAATACAGCTATAGGCTAACAGCTCAAAGCTCATACATCCCATTGTATTAGCACGGAGCCATTAGCTCCATGCTAATACAGCTCCCTGCCAATAGCTCCATGCTAATACCTCAGTGGTAATACGGCGCCATGCTTTATGCTAATGGCCACAGCGAGGTACACCTGGCTGCCATGGCACCCTGTAGAGGCTGGGTGGATTTATCGATCGCGCGGCCGGTGGAGCGGCGCGGGCAGACGCAGTGGGGTGTTACAGATCACATTCAGCAGCCGCGTCAGGATGGAGCTGTATTAAACACCAGACTGGGTAATGGGCCCGGCCCAGCACAGGGGGACATTGGTCGCTGGACCTTGGCAATGAATCTGCGTGTGTGTGTGTGTGTGTGTGTGTGTGTGTGTGTGTGTGTGTGTGTGTAGTAATTAGATATTTCCTCTTTGTTAGAATGTGTATGTGTTGATTTGTGTGTGACTGTTTGTGTGAGTGTGCACGCTGTTCAATGTGAAGGAGAGCCTGGACTCCCTCTGGGAGTACAGGCATCTCTTTGTAGTGTGTGTGTGTGTGTGTGTGTGTGTGTGTGTGTGTGTGTGTGTGTGTGTGTGTGTGTGTGTGTGTGTGTGTGTGTGTGTGTGTGTATGTGCGTGTGTGTGTTTTGCATAGGTGTGTGCCGTGTGTGTTTTGAGAGGGGTTGTGTGTGCGTGTGTGTTTGCATTGGTGTATGTGTGTAAGACGTTGTTTACGTCTGTGCATGTGTGTGTTTGTTGATCTATGTGCATGTAGGTGTGTTTGTGTATATGTAGGTGTGTTTACTTGTGTGGTTGTGGACGTATATGTGTAGATGTGTGAGGTTGTAGGCGTAGGAGTGTATACATGTGTGCCTCTGTAGTCATGAGTGCCTGTGTGTGTGCCTCTGTAGTCATGAGTGCCTGTGTGTGTGTCTGTGTGTTGGTGTGTGTGTGTGTGTGTTAATAGCTAAAGGGGCAAAGCACATCTGGATGGGAATTAGGGTGAATGAGGTGATAAATCACGCTCCGAGCCGAGGTGTCCCTGATGCTGCAGCCACTGAGCATGAAGGGCAGCGGAGGAACAGAGATGCTAACACCACTCATCTCCGTTTGCCTTCATTACCACACCCACACACACTGACAAAATGGAGGACCGTCTACTACTGCCTTCAACTGAAATTTGCGACGAGCATATCAAAACAAACCCCCTCCAAAAGAAACACCATAAAATAAACTGAATGTAAATAGACCACATATTCAACTTAAACCCTCCCGAATACCACATTATAAACATAAAAGTTATAAAACATAAATAAACAAAGATAAACAAAAAGTAAACCTTGAGAAAAAGGCAGTGGTTTGACACAGTAGTGAATGTACACATCAAGAGTCAAAGGGGATGTAAGTGGTGCTGGAGGCGAGAATAAGCGTTCTGCTGGTGAAATACCTCTCATAGCACCCTCAGCCCCAACGCACCCCTAGGTGTTGCTTTCATACTTTGCTTGGTGTTGGGTTGTTGCTTGGAGGGGAAAAAAACCTTGTGTAGCTGTTCCAGGAGAGCACGATGAATAATAAATGGGGGAGGACGTTAGAGGAGGCGTTAAAGTGGTGGAGCTCGTAGCATCTTCCCGATGTTGTTACGCTACAGTGTAGTTTAAGATGCTAGTTGAACAGAGCTAATAGGATACTGAATGTATGGTACATTTCGATACATTTGTATTGAATTGTATAGAATCAGATGAATGTATTTTACTTCGGTCTTCTTTTCCCTGACTCTCTCCATCCATCGCTTTTGATTCCGAGGATTGGAAGTAATGTTTAAATGTTTCTCATTTAACCATTATTACTATCATTAATGCTATTAATGGCAGCAATGCCTTTGTGTTGGTCTACTTCAGTGGGCTAGGGTTGCGTGCGTCCTAGCTGCGTCGTCGTCGTCCCCCCTGCCTCACCTCGCGCAGCATGGGGTCCGTGATGGAGCTGAGGTTCACGGCGCCCTCGTAGGTCAGGTAGTAGAAGACGTTGAGGGCCCTGGTGGCCTCGGGGCCCTGCTGCTTGTAGCCGAAGATCAGGTCGATCCACTGGTGCAGCTGGCACGACACAAACTCACTCTCCAGCGCCTGTGATGAACAGGAACAAAAGAAGAGGGTTGTTAAACATCATCCCTCCGATCATGTCGTCGTTAACGCGTCCCATTACAGATCCGGGTTCTCCGGGTTCGGATCCCGAGTAGCAACGCCGTGGAAATAATCAGACAGCAGCTGTACACGGCGGCTCTAACGAACCAAGCGGCGGACAGATCATCGGCGCGGCACATCGTTTTAAAAACATCAAAATGTCGCTGTAAAAAAAATAAATGAAAATTTGTGCTAGCTCATTAAAATAACCACTTCAGCTACACTTCCCCCTCTCCCTTCATTTATCTCCCCCTCTCTCTCCCCCTCTCAGCAGGTTGTTGCTGCTCCTGTCTGGGCATCGCAACACCCTGATACAAGATGCTGTCCTCATTAGTGGGCAAAAAACACACGCAACAAAACATTTATGGTTCCTGCATAAAAAAAACCTGGCAATTGTGTTAATTTGCGTAAATCTGCCTGCACACAAAAGCGCACTGAACACGTCCAAATTAGAATGAGGCAAGCCGTGATTGTCATTGCTGCCTTGTGTCACATTAATTTGTGACAAAACATTAGCCCGCGCCGCACTTAAATGGCAATTTATATCATTTACACTTCTACGGCAGAGGCCTGCGCATCACTCACTTAAATGTGACTTTGAGACAGCTCATTCTGCATCTAATTCACCCCCCCCCCCCCTCCCCCATCCCTTAATTACTAACTTTCCATCAGCAGTGAGCAGGGAAGAGCGAGAGAGAGAGAGAGAGAGACACACACAGAGAGAGAGGCGCTGTCAGGCATTATGTTATGTTATTCTCCCCAGGTAATTGTGGGACTGCTGGAGAGAAGGAGAACAAAATGGAGGAAAGTTTCTGCCTCAACGATGTGACGAAAAGACAGGGGCCATGGACTAAGCACCGGCGGTTTCAAAAGGGAGAACCTTTGCGGCTACAAAACAACCTAAATGTCCTGTTATGAAGGGTTGGAATAAGTAAAAGTGCCATTAAAGACGGCAGTGTGGAGAGGAGTGTATTTGTCAAAGGCGCGGAGAAAGGCAGCTCTATAGGTTAATGGTTATTACGCGTATTAGTCTTCGGTTAGAAAATGGCCCACTACCAGGCCCCACTTAAATCCAACGACTGGCCTGAGACTTGGGGGGGAAACAGTAAAATTAGCAGAGGAGGAGAGATTTGTCAAGGAGTGGTCCCCCCCCCTCCCCCCTCCCAAAGGGAGCCTCGCCCGGCCGCTCTGCTGTTGGAAGAGTGGTGCACTATGGGAACACGCTTTTTAAAAAAAAAAAGCTAAACAAAACCACCAGTAGAAAGATAAAACAGACGCCAAAGGAGTTTTTTCCTCCACTGTCTAGACTGCACTGATGTGTGCAGCCCTGACACTTAACGCAGGCACACTTGCACAGTGTGTACGTTGGTCTGAGAGGTCCGTGTCCAGGGGAGGGGGACTACTGTTTTGATTAATGCTACATTCTTAGCCGTTTCAGCCATTATCTGGCAACCCACAGGCTTACAGGGATCCTTAGTGCGTATGTGAAAGAGAGAGAGAGAGAGAGAGAGAGAGAGAGAGAGAGAGAGAGAGAGAGAGAGAGAGAGAGAGAGAGAGAGAGAGAGAGAGAGAGAGAGATTAAGGAAGAGAGAGAGAGAGAGCGAGTGAGTGAGTAAGCAAGGGAGAGAAAGACATCAGTTCATTATGCGCTAGGATTGACCTTTGACAGGCCTCGCTCTCCGGGTTTAAAAACTAATGCTGGGTCTGATGGCCATTTAATGTGCTCGGCAATCTCGTGTCAATCAGTGGAGAGGAAACAAAGAGCGGCCCGTGTTGTTCCAGCCTGCTCTCCAGAGGCCCGCCTTTATGCTAATCACACGCATCTACCTTCTGGAGGGAGAGGGGTGTGTGTGTGTGTGTGTGTGTGTGTGTGTGTGTGTGTGTGTGTGTGTGTGTGTGTGTGTGTGTGTGTGTGTGTGTGTGTGTGTGTGTGTTATATTTTGCTATATGGTGCTTTAAATGAAAGAAAGGTACGCGTGCGTTGCTTTGATTAACTTGGCCTCTCTAGGAGGCACGCTGGACAGTATAATCAGTGATTGAGGGAGCGTTTGGCTGTGCCTGAGGAGGTCAGTGTTTCCTGTAATGTATGTGCAACCTAAATGCCCTATAAGGGATGCACCAGTCCAGTTGGGTCAAGATAACGACATTAGTGAGGTAAACTTCTTCTTTTGCTTTAACAGTAACATTTACTTGAACTTTTTTTACCACAAAAAATGTGCCAAAGGTTTTCCCATGTATATATAATACTGTAGCTTAATGATATGTGGAAAAAAAGATCCATTATGAATCAAATTCTGATCGTCTTGCATTGTTGTAGCAGCAACCTCAATTGACAAATCAATTAAGGCATTTAACATACACGACACTATCCTCTTTGCACTCTTTTACTCAGTGTGTCCTTCGAGTCATCGAGAGAACAGCCAACCTTAAAGCCAACCGCATGCCAACAAAATTTGAGCCATAACACTGTTCTCAGCGCGCCTGTGTCTCTGTGTGTGTCTCTCAAAAAAAGCGGCAGAATAAAAAAGAAAGTGAAACGGGGGGCCAGAAGGTTGGAACAGATAGGAGATTCCTGAGGTGGGATCTGCTGCCACTACAGGAGGACCACGCAGGGTTATTGATGGGCCAATTAACAGCCAGCGTGTGTGTCATCTCCATCCACAGGGGAGCATCTGATAATTAATGAATAATTTAGCATACCTTTATGTAAATGCTCAGTGGGGGAGTGGTGGATTGAAAGTCGCTGGAATCCAACGTTTCTATTGTGTTATTGGGTTATGATTAAGTACACCTCTGGACCAGGACGGATCCCTTTGTTGTCTACTATGAGGATTTATGATATTTATGACAATAATTAGGGAAATATGATGCAATAATGTACGGTGTGTCAGCTCACATTGCGAGGCGTAATCCATCGTTCTGTTTGGGACCATATCCAGGTTTAAGGGATACCACAGGATTTCTTTGGGGGAGGGATCGAAGGAAAAAATGCAGTAATTTTTGTTGCCTGCTTAGCAATTCTTGAGGTTATGATGTGCATTCCAACAAAAATACATCATAACGAACCTGAGTCGCTCGGCTTTGAGTCTCCGGTTACCACGGCTACAGATGTTTCAGACTAAAGAGGCAGTGAGGGCGATGGAGGGAGGGTAACATAAAACCTGCATTCCCACATTCGAGACAGCTCCGGCGTTCTGTCCGCCGGTCTACCCTTTGTCACACCGTGGAAACGACACCAAACTGCGTGTGCGTGTTCTTAGATCAGAGTTGGCGTGGAGACAGGCAGGGCCTCGCCTCGCTCAACTTGGCAAGGCTCTCCGTGCCCGACAGATGGGCAGGATTACCTTGCTTCTGCTGTATTTCAGGCCAAACCTTTCTTTTAAATGCCCTTTTAAAGTGAAGGCTTCGGCCCCCATTATGCTTGCGTTAAGCCCAGCGCTGGAGTGTCTGTGCTGGGCTGCAGCTCTTGCGGTGAGCTTTATGGTCTGAATGGGGGGACGGGTTTCACAAGGATCTTAACGAGGTGCCACTGAATGCCTCTCCCGCCCGGCCCTCGCAGGGCCTTAAAAACCTTTTTAAGGACTTATGGGGACCTGTCTGTAAGGATGTTAAAATGTCACTTAACAAATCAATCCGCTCATTTGCATTTCAATGGCATGCAGATATGTGTGTGTATGTGTGTGTGCGTCTCACTGACTGACTGTGTGGGAGGGTAATCGAACGCACACGTCGGCTGTGTTGATGGGTGTGAGTGACAGATTCGTCTCTTGTTATATTGATCATTGCGGATCAGGGTGGACACTTGTTGGCTCTAAATCCAATCACAGGTCCAGACTATGGTCACACTCTTTAGTCATTAGCATATATAGGTGTCAGCTCTTGGATTTGTACTGGGTGTCACATATGTGTGTTTGTATAAAACAATGTATGTCTGCAACCCATTCAACCAAATATTATTGGATACTCAATTTGTCAAGACGTATCTGTACCAATTGTCAACCATTGATAAAGCCCCGATGATCATAGCATCACAGCCTTGACGTGTTCCCCCCCCCTAGTATCATTGTATCCCTCCCACACCAAAGATATCCTACAAGTACTCTTCCAAGTAGACACCCAACCAGTACCATCAGTCATCCGATAGCCAGCCATTCCTAGCCCCCTCACTAAAAGTAACTCCTTCCACATTTTCACATCTTTCATTTCTCTCACTTGCAACACACACACACACACACACACACAAACACACATTCAGACACCCGTCTCCTAACCCCCCTAACTTTCTTACATCCCCTAACTTTCCCCATGCGTTGCCTCACCCTGGATGAGACCCCTGATTAAAGCCCCAATACGGGACGGGACGGGACGGGACGGGGGGGCAGGAGCTTTTTTCTCCCACCATAGGACAGGAGGAGGGGGGGGGGGGAAAGAGACAGGAGGAGGAAGGGGGGCAGGCGGAGTGGGGGGTCCAGTATGATGTAAGGAATGAGATCCTTGAAGCAGTCTTGAAACTAACAAACCATTTCCGTTATTCTCACACACACACACACACACACACACACACACACACACACACACACACACACACACACACACACACACACACACACACACACACACACACACACACACACACGCAGGGGGCACCATACATGTATTTCCCTTCCCTGCTCTGCTCGGCCAATCAGATCAGGTCATAACTGTGAAAGTTGTGTGTGTGTGTGGGTCAGTGAAAGTCTCGCAAGCACAGTGGAACCCAACACTCTTCGGTGCTGACGCATTCTCCTCTCCTGTTCCTCTCCTCTCTCATCTTCCTCTCAATCTCTCAGCCACTTTAGAACGCAGGAATATCCTGTTGCGGGGGTGACGAGAAGCAGATTGGGCCGTGATTGGGAAATAGAACCCAAAAACAAACATGTCATGGCGGATTTGGCCCTACTTTGAGAACTGGCGCACTGCAGACCTTACACATGCGCTAAGTGCTATGCTCCACGGTGCGGAAAGTAGGGTAAACAATATAGAAGCTTGACATGCTTATGAGGAAAAAGAAAACGGGGAAAAATGTAATGGCTTTGACGGAAACTTGGCAACGTAATGACATCTTTAGCTGCCTTGTGTTTGGATTTTTACAACAGAAAATCCGGGCCGCACACACAAATGCGCATGCACACAAACGTCAGACAAATACAGACACGCATAATGATTTTAAAGGGTTCATAACCAAATGTAGCCTGATTTTTTTTGTAATTGTCTAATTATTTAGCAGTGCTAGCAGGAAATACTAGACCTGTCAATTTGCTGTCTGCTAGGTAACCAACGATTAAACATTTCCTCCAGCCTTAAAGAAGCTCATGACCTATCCACTCACTGAGACACAGAGGGGCTAACAAGCTGGCCAAGTAGCCGTTCATCATTCAGCACAGTACACCGCAACCAGACGATCAGATGCGGGAGGGATCAGAGACGGCCCTAAGTCAACAGTCCGAGCTGATTAAAAGACCCGACATCGGGGAGAGTTTCATCCTTGTTAAACGGAGGAATATTTGGATAGCTGCTTGGAAGGGAATCGTCTTCTCTGATAATTTGCAGTCGGATAGGGTGGTTTCCTGGCAGTAGGATGGAGTGTGTGTGTGTGTGTGTGTGTGTGTGTGTGTGTGTGTGTGTGTGTGTGTGTGTGTGTGTGTGTGAGACTGAGTGTGTGTCAGTGAGTGTGTGTCTAGCCGTGTGTATCCGTGTCTGTCTGTGCGTGTCTGTCTGTGTGTCTTTCTGTCTGTCTGTGTTTGTGTGTCTGTGTGTGTTTGTGTGTGTGTAGGGTGATTGGGATGAATGGCGTCGGTGTGATCAGCAGAAGCAATGGGCTGGGAGGAAAGGTTAATGAGTTTGGGTGAATCTGCATATTGTGTTTCTGTGTTGTGCATCAGTCTGGGAGCACCTAATGAGATGTGGAGTTTGACATTGAATAACTATCACCGCATATGGAGTTATGTGTGCGCAAGAGTGTTTATCTGGTGAAACGGTAGAAATGTAATGGGCGAATAGAATAGACATAGCAAGTATAGAAACAGTAATCCAATTACTGACTCCAAACATTGCCGTGCGTGTGTGTGTGTGTGTGTGTGTGTGTGTGTGTGTGTGTGTGTGTGTGTGTGTGTGTGTGTGTGTGTGTGTGTGTGTGTGTGTGTGTGTGTATATCTGGCAATCGAGTGTGTGCAGATCAAACCCTGCCCTCTCTCCTTCAGATCCAGTGAGCAGTCACCTTGGCCTGGGAACTACTGAGAGGAGACCATCTGTCCCACAGGCCTTTAGAAAAGCTAGAGCTGAGGTTAAGACTTTATGAACAGTGAAAATAACCGTCTCAAATCGGACAGAAAAAAAGCCACAAGCTTTGGTTCTGAACGAAAAAAAAAAGCTAAAAACAACCCCTGCAGGTTTCACAGAGAATACTCCAGACGAGCTTTGAAATAAAACAAAAGACAGGAGGGGGCAGTGGGACCTGGGGGAGAGAGAGAGAGACAGAGGGGGGGAGGGAGACAGACAACATTAGTGAGTGAGCATGTCAGCGACACTAGATCATCCATTTTCTCAGGCCCTAATCAGAAGGAACCATTACGTCATCCGGAGGGGGGAGAGAAGGAGGAAGAGTAGGAGCAGGATGAGAGGAAGACGTGAAGAAGGAGGAGGAGGAGGAGGAGGAGGAGGGACAGCTCGTAAAACACTGATCGCACAGTAAACATGTCTGCCCTCACACATGATGGTACGCTACGGTGAGCGCAGGCTGACGTTAGCCAGATAACCATCGCCCCCCCCCCCCCTCCCACAAACTCCAAACTCCCGAAGCCCAACTCGCATCCCATAGAAGACAAAGAAAAAAACAACGTCTTCCCATCTGACAGTAGGGGACAGATTAGAGCAGAGATAGCCAGCTAGAATAAACACAGTGCCGCCCGCGTTGGGCACATTAGCAGATAGGCTAGGCTAGGCTACGCTAGGCTAGGACTGGCTGGGCTACGCTAGGCTAGGCCTGGCAGGGCTGGGCTGGGCTGGGCTATCCAACGGCTCACTCACTTAGTCACTGGGCAAGAGCCAGACGAATCACTTAGCCGTTAGTGCTGGCTCGTAACTGCGGTTAACCACAGCTCACATGTGAATTCCTACAGGGACTCGAAGCGACGTCAACATGGGAACGGCGGAGAAAGAAAAAAATGATATAAAAACCTCAAAAAACCAAAACAAAACACATCTGAAAGATGACGGGTGCCCCAGCTGGCGGGTGATGGGAGGGTGTTGCGGGGATGAGAGGTGAATGTAAACACCAATGATCTTTGACTCAGCAACTGGTGGTCCAAGCTAGGGAGTTAAGACGTCTGGCCTCGGACTTGTGGGAAAAAAAAAATGCAAGAGCCCCCGAACCGAAACACACACACGTATACACATATACATGTCCACAGAATAACACACGTACACATGTGACATAAAGCAGACCTTATGCCAGGAGGGGAGCTGATACATCTTCTAGTGAGTTTTTTCTTCTTCTTCTGCTGCTCTAGTAAATCATCTCTGCTCATGAGCCCTGGCCTCCTGAATCCCACCGTCCTTCAGCTCCACTGGATCAGCACCGAGCACAGAGGAGCCCTGCCAACGTTGTGATTCGCTGACACGCTTTGTGTGTGAGTGAGTATGGGCGGGGGGGGTTGTCAGCATATGATGCAGACAGGGAACAAACTGACGGCTTTTCACATGGGGGGAAGGGGGGCTGAGGGATACGAAGTATGCCAAGGGTGGAGGTCGTTTTTGTGGCCACGTCGACATGACATTTGTGTGTTAGCGTGAGGCGGCCATGTTGCTTACACCTCGGCACGGGAGGCTAATGCGGGGTCACCACGACAACAGCTGGGACGCCGAGCGTGTGACTGTCCCTGAGCCCATTGTCGTGACGCTTTTCTGATTGAAGAGGCACGTGATTGAAGAGGCACAATAAAGTGACGTTTATTTGATATTCTACCGACCAAGGTGTGAGGTTTGATAAGCCATTAGAAGTCATGTCAGAATGTACCCATTTGTGACATCACAAGCGAGTGTCCACCCAGATGTATGACGGATGGGTCGATCTACTGGCCAAAGAGTTGGTACGACAGGGGCTCTTGAAAGTTCCACTGTTAACTGTAATTCTTCACCCGATCTATTCTTTTTTCGGGGCTGTCCCAGACAGGGCTATAAAATCTGTTTTGAACATGACCCATGGTTGTTTCTTGTCTCAGTAGCGGCTTCTGGACCATCACTCAACTGGTTGCACCCATTCAACATGAGGGGACCTCTCCAGCACCACCACCCCCCCACAACCCCCTGCTCCCGCTCTCTCCATTGCTCTCTGTCCGTCTTTCTCTCCTGCTCTGTCTCTCCATTGCTCAGCGTCTGTCTCACTCTCTGTATTGCTACCTTCTGACCTCGTCTTCATTGGTCTCTGTCTCACTCTCTCTTGCTATCTTATGTCTCTCTCTCTTGCTATCTTATCTCTCTCTCTCTCTCTCTCCCTCCCCCTCTCTCCCTCCCTCTCCCTTCCCCCCCCCCCCTCTCTCTCTCGCTCCCCCTCCCTCCCTCCCTCTCTCTCTCTCCCCCCCTCCCCCCCATACCTCCCCCTGCCTCCCTCTCCATTGCGGGTTAGTTGAGCTGATGTCTCTGTCACTGCTGTGAGTGAGCGGGCCGGTTAAAGGGGGCAGGAGCCGGGGTTCTGTACATGCCGCGGAGGCCCTCCCGGGGGTCTGCTTCACGGCTCTGTCAGCAGCCCTTCAGGCAGACAGATGAGTGAGGGGAACCAACCATCGGAGCCGTAAAGAGGACGGGAGAACGCGCTCACTTGCGGCTCCGACGGACAAACTCTCACGCTCGACAGTCGACAACCATATGGAATCCGGGGGAACTCTATTGTTTTTTTTTATATACGTTTCCTTCAGGTGAAGGCTTTCCCTTGCCTCTGTGAGTGGTGTCCTAAAGTCGTGGACGGGAAGATATCTTCGTGATATTTGGTTATGTTATCTGAATGAATTGTGATGAGCAGATATCCCTTTGAGTTAGCACGGCGATGTTTGATAAGATTTGAGAAAGGCCAAATTATTTCTACCATTCAACCATTTCTTAAAAGACGAAACTTCAACTTAATGACCCTCAGTGCTTAGAATGTCTTAAAAATTCATATAGATAAATAAACACCAACACACACACACACACACACACAAACACACACACACACACAAACACTCACACGCGATAACCATCGTGATAAAACATATATCCATACCTGCAATCATCTTTGAGCAAGACGCCTAACCCCTACCTTCTCATCAACGACAATAATGTGAACTCACTGCAAGTCGCTTTGTAAGGCAGCATCTGCTGAAGCATTAAATGGTTCAACTGTAGCATGGGTTCTGGTCATTCTGTACACATGTGAAACGACACTGCATAAAACACCAACGTGAACACCGAGCTGACACATACACAAGGGTGGTCACCTGCGGTCAGGCTAATGGCTAGCAGGCCTCGAGGTGAGCAAGATGTGGCCGTATGTAGTGGAATGTCAGGGTTGGGGGGGGGGGGGGGCTGACTGTGCCCAGAGACATGTAGTTATCTGGTGGAGGGAGGATCAAGTTCTTAACCTCCTCGCTGACCCCCTGGTAAAAGCAACAAGAAGAACCTGAACTCTGTGGCACGCCACAGCAAGACTTGCGCTCTGCGTATGTGTGTGTGCATGTGTTTGCGTGAGTGTGTTTTTTTTTAATGCATGTGTGTTTTTGCGAGTGTGTTTTTGCGAGTGTGTGTGTTTGTGTGTGTGTGTGTGCGCATGTGTGTGTACATGTGTGTGAGTGCTTGCATAGGTATATGTGCTATGTTACGTGCGTGCATGCGTGTGAATGATAGGACAGCTACATGGTATGTGCGTGTGAGCTAGGGTTGGTACTGTACAAACTGTGTGCCTGCGTGGCCTTTTGTGTTTACGTGCTCGTCTTAAAGCGCAAAAAAGGAAAAGAAAAGTTTGATGCAAAGCAGGCCTGTTTGAAATCTAGCTAATCCCTGCTAAATCTTAAAATGATGTTTTTCAAACAGAGATTATGGATCCTCTGCTTTGTCAAGGTCAACTGTCAGCTACAAAACCATTAACGCACAAACACACACACCTACAGGCACGCACACATGATTCCTGATTTACTTTTTGTTTTATCTACGATGCAACAAGCAGAGTACTGCGTCGGGTTTGACTGTGGACCAAACACAATAATACAAGGCTGAAATTAGATTGGAATTTCTTTTTTTTGCCCAGTGTTTATTACATAGCACACAACTATCAGTCACTTAAATAGCGAAATCAGGAGAGCGTTTTGCGCGGCGCCACAATCCGTTAACATGAAGGGCTTTTAATGGCTTTACCAGATTGGGCCCTAATTAGCTGTTAATCATCTGAGGCTCATAACCAGAATGGAGACAGCAGGAGTGTGAGTGTGTGTGAGTGTGTGTGTGTGTGTGCGCATGTGTGTGTGAATGTAGGTTGTGTGTTTGCGTGTTCTCCCCTGCCGTGGATCCTTGTGTTGCTAGGCCATTAGCAGCAGACACGCTAAGGAGAACCAAACAGACCATTAAGTCCTTCCCTGGTCTTCTCCCCACTCTGCCTCTCTCTCTGTCTCTCTGTCTCTCTCCCTCCCTCTCTCTACAGTACCAAAGTCACCAGCTGACACCTTCTAATGCCAGCTATCTGTCATGACCAGAGGCCCGTCCACCCACTCACCCTCCCTTCCTTCATCCCTCCATCCCTCCCTCTTTCCTGCCCGCCCTCCCTCCATCCATCCTTTGCACACTGGTCTCCCTTCTTCCAGGCATGCTTCCCTTAGCCACCTCTCCTCTTTTGATTCATCATACAAATCACGAGTTACCAGTGGAGAAATTATTCATCACATTCAGATTAACACTTAACTGTACCCAGCCTTAGTTCTTCAAGGGACCTTCCACCGTTTTTGTACTTTTTGCTAACCCTATCGCCTACAAATGAAAGTACTTTTTGTAAATGCCTCTTGTGACATTTCACCTTCTCCTTCAAGAAACAGAGTAACAATGATTGTAAATATACAATACAGAAGTTTTAAAAATAGGTTTAGGGCTATTTTTGAGTTTACTCCATAGTCTGTACTGTTATGTGTACACCTATGATGCAGTTAGTGTATGTACGAGCTAGGGCGTGCTTGTGCGTGTGTGTGATTGTTTGGACAGTGTGTGTTGTGCTGCGTGTTAAGATCTCTGCTAGAACCAGATCTATCCACCTGCTGGACTTGGCGGTACACAAAATCAATAGGACTGGATATATGCACACATAAAACACACACGCAACACTGTTTATTGTGTGTGTGTGAGTAGAGTTTAATACTCTCTTCATTCAACGGAAAGAGGGAGAGATCTAAAGTAGGACAATACAGAGGCTAAACAGTCTCACACACATACACACACACACACACACACACACACACAGGAGAGGCGATGTTAGATTACTTAGCAAACAGAGAGCGGGGCCATGTCGGAGAGGGATGCTGCTGGGCTCAGGTAACAGGAAGAGATGCGAGACGGACAGGAAATAACACTACGTCTCTTTGCATTAGCATTTCCTGGTAAGCTAGCACCAGGAGACACAGAGACTTCTGACAGCCCTTCACTCGGCCGGCCCTTACATGACACATCAGGGAGCAGGAGGAATGTGTGTGTGTGTGTGTGTGTGTGTGTGTGTGTGTGTGTGTGTGTGTGCGCGTGCGTGTGTGTGTGTGTGACTTTACTTTTTGTAGACACAGCGGGATGAAAATAAAAAATATGTTTCTGGGCCATGGGTCAATGGTGTATAGTGAACTAGGTAGAAGACATCAGTGTCTACATCTGGGGAGAGGGGAGGGGATTACAGCAGGGCGGATGCTAACAAACCACCGTTACAAAACACACAGCCCTTAGTCTCTAAGAATACCTGCATTGAGCCTGCATTTTGAGATAGAAGTATAATATGCCTGATTAGGTGTCCCTGTGTGTATACTACAGACTTAAAGTACAGAAGGCAGCATAGTCTAGTAGCGCGGGTGTTCAACTCCCTAGCCACTAAAAAAAAAGGTTCTGGGTTCGATCCCCTGGGCCAACAGCCGGTCCTGAGGCACGATGCCCTTACACCAACATGCTGTGTAAAAGATTCTCTTGCATTTTAAGAGAAATTCCCCCAATTTCACAACTTTAAAAATTTGAGTCAAACATAAACACTGAAGTGATCACCAACACTACGTGGGACCCAAACGGGATAGTTTTCAAATGAAGAAAAGCGACCACATCGGCTGATATTAGACACAATCCTCCGCATTAGACATTAGACGCTAAACGACTGCACGGGGAACAACTGTCCACTCACCAGCCGGTTGATGCGGACAAACTCCTCGGGTGTCTTGGCCCAGGGAGGGAGCTCAACGTCCGAGACGGCCGTGCCGTCCTCCATCACGCCGAGGCTGTAGTCGTTGGAGTTGATGAACATCTCGGCCAGGTAGTAGAACTCTGGGATCAGCTCCTAGGGGGGAGGGGGGAGACAGGGAGGAGGTGAGGAGCTGAACATTGATGGACGACACCTCCAGGCTCTTGAGCTGGAGATCCCTAGGACGCTATGCTGGTGACATATGGAAGAGCCTGGAGTGCTGATTTCCAAGAAATAAAAGGATAATCAAAAAACATAGACTCTTGAAATCCACGGTTAAATTATTTTAGGGATAAGATCTATCTCACTGCTGAAAAGATATCCACAACCTGACACATGCATCCATCATTGCAATGTATTACTTCAACTGATTTGATTCGGTTCTTTACTTTACAGTATACCCGCCAACTACATAATTCCAGATGAAAAAGAATAAACAGAAATACAGACAACAGAAAATTCATAGCCTGGCATTCTTGCAATACACTTCTTTCCTACTACACCATTGTGATTTATACACCCAGACAGATCATGACAGTGTCTAATAAGGCATATAACCACATATTATGCATTGAGAAATTACACACTTTGTAGTTTTATTCATTTTGACTGTGATGAAATCTAAAATCCAAGAAATGTTGCAATACAATACTTATTCAGCTGTAAAAAAAAAAGTTTTTTCATAAGGTAATAGGGTTTAACATCTGGACTCCATCACAATCAAAATGTCCAACATTTTTTATGAGTTTAAATGGAGCCCTGTTATCTTGGGGCACAGCTACTGCAACCGGCCTCCCTATGATAGGCCGGTACGGTTGTCACTCTGACATCATACCGCATGCTCATTGGTCAGCCGGCCAGCCAAAGCCTTTGCTCATTCTCTTTGCAAACATATGCTCCAATACTTAACCGTTTTTATGACATCAGTGAAGAGTTCATAAATATGTAACGTAAACATTGTAAAGATCCCGGTGCAACGATATTTCCACGATCCCCATTATTCACACCGCAGATGAATAATACTAATTAAAAGTCCATACGTGTGTAATCAGATGATCAGATAAAAGAAGAGTGTAAGTTTATCCACCTCTCAGCATGAGTAAGGGAAGCCTCTCTAATCAAACGAGCAAGCAAACACACAGGGCTTAAAACAACACGCCACTTCCTCACTTCTGACATCTCTCCACTCCACAAAACCTGACCCTGACGCAGAGGTCAGCCCCTTAACGAGCCCTGCGGCTCACCCTGCTTCACCGGCTCAGAAACCTGCTGGAAATGTGCAAGTCCTGAGGTGCCAGGGTGCACACACACACACACACACACACACACACACACACACACACACACACACACACACACACTAAAAGACACGCTAGAGAAATGTGTATGTATGTGTGGGCACGCACACACACACACACACACACGTGCATGTGAGGGCACGCACACACACACACACACACGTGCATGTGAGGGCACACACACAAACACACACACATGCGTGAATGTGAGGGCACGCACACGAACACACGTGCATGTGAGGGCACGCACACAAACACACACAAATTCACGTGCATGTGAGGGCACGCGCACACCCCCACACACACACACACACACACACACACCCTTTTCAGGGTGCGCTCCTCCTAAGCCTGCCATGCGTACCCCATTATGTGCTGTGGCCTCTGGTCAGAGGCCAGCCCCTCTGATCCCCGATCCTGTCCTGTCACGGGTCACTGCAGCGGACTCTCTCCGGCTACACTTTCAGCACCATCGCAGCTCCCTCTAACCCCTTCTCTCCGGACCCCCGCCACCGGCGGATGCCTCTGGGCTCAGGCTGGGGGTCAAGGGATTAGGGCCCCGGGGGTCATGCTAGCGTCACCCTGGCTGGAGACACACAGTGGCTCTGGGTGTTTTAACCTATTATCAGCCGCGGCCTATAAAAACACCGGAGGCCTTGGGTAAGCACACAGGATGGCGCTCAATGGTGCTCCAAGCCGCGGCTAAATGGTGCGTTTAGCTTTCCTAAATTGATACATCTCTGGGCTAAGTCCCCCTTTGACCACGGGGAGAATGTGTGCATCGGAGCAGACAACGTCGGCTTGGAATTCTCATTCAGATTCAGATTCACAACGGTTTCTAGAACCAGAGGTGATGTGGTCCAGATACCCCCCCCCCCCCCTCTCTCTCACTCCTCAACCCCCCTGCTCCTCCCCCCTCCCCCCCCCCCCCCCGCCATCGTCCTCCCCCCACTTTTCTGTTTTGATCTGATATTGAGCTCTCACAGCGTGATCCACCACGACAGGTCTAGACCGAGAGAGCAGGGGGAAAAAAAAACGGACTCTTGTTGGACTTTCGCAATCAAGCGGCGCACAGCTATGCAGTAACACAATCCATGTGTTTTTATCGGGGGAGTAGGGGGATGCAGGGGGTGGGGTTAGGCGATTGTAAAGCCAATCAAGCAGTGAAAAGTAAAAAGTCGGATAAAAAACCCTTTGCTAGAGTGTCTTCGATGCCAACCTCCACCTCTAACCCCCCCCCCCCCCCATCCCCATCCCCAGCTCCCAGTGACCCGAGGCCTGGGGACCGGGGCACACCGGGGGTCGGGGGGTGAGTGACTGTAGCTGTAAATGTTTTAAGAGGGCCAGGTCACTTGTAAAGGGCTGTGCTGGGGCTTCCATGGAGCCCTGAATGAGAATGACCCGTGCTGCTGCTGCTGCTGCACCACAACCCAGAGCCACAAAGCCAGGGTGGGGGAGAGAGGCCCAATGGGAAAGACGGTAGGGGGGGGTTCATGTCCAGGTTGCATCGGAAAGAGGGACGGCCCGCGAAAGATCAGGATTAGTTCAACACTTTGATCACAAAGTCGAAGAGTTTTCATTCCTGAAGGACATTGATTAGATGTGACTGGGAATTATTCTTTTGAACGCAGCTGCCCCACCCCCCCTCCCCCGAGCCCACCACCACCATCCCCTCCTCTTGTCCTGCTAGGTATAGATTTGAGCTGGAGATCTTTAGCCCTTGCTCAGCAATCTGTTTCCCATCTCTGCTCTCTGTTTCCGGTCGAGAGAAATCAAAGACGAAAAAAAAGGGAGGCCTTATCTATGTATCAGCTTTTAAGTATTAGTATTGCTCGTGTATTGGATGTGTACTTTAACATTCAGCATTAGTATTGGGTGTGTATTGTTTGCATTCCTAGACATTCAGTATTAGTATTGAGTGTGTATTGTATGTGTATGGTGGGTTTACCTTGACATTCAGGATTAGAATTGTGCGTGCATCGTGTGTGTACCTTGAAAGTCAGAATTAGAATTGTGTGTGTATGGTGTGTCTCCCTTGACATTAAGTATTAGTATTGTGTGTGTATAGTGTGTGTGTACCTTGACATCCAGTGTTAGTACCTTTTTGCATATTGTCTGTGTGTACCTTAACATTAAGTATGAGTATTGTGTGTGTTTTGTGTGTGACAGTATCTCGTGTGTGTACCTTGCATGAGTATTGTGTGTGTATCATGTGTGCGTTAAGTGTGTTTACCTTGACATTACGTATGAGTATTATGTGTGTATCATGTGAGTATTGCGTGTGTGTACCTTGACGTCGGACGTGTCTCTTTGGCAGTTCCTCCAGGCCCGCGCCACGGAGGAGAAGGTTCGGTCCGCGTGGTCAAACTTCCCGCCTTGGAAGTTGAGGAAGAATGTTGTAAAGGGCTCCTGTGGACGATAAACAGAGCGGTCCAGTTTCAGAGCTCTTCTCCATTACTGGTGAAAACCATCAATCCATCCCATGAAGGGCTATATCCACCATTAACACAATGGTGATCTCTAATGTATTATAACTGATATATGATGACTGTACTCTGCGATTCATCCATCATTTTAAAATGGCTGTGTAGAATATTGGGGTATAATGTAATGGGTCTTTTTGCATTGATAGTATGGTACCATTTCAAAGAGGCTTATTTGCTGTACACTTACTAATGAGAAGACTGGCTTAAATTCCCCAAAAGCTAAAAGTCAAGCGTGATTATTCCTAATGAGGTACTAAATCCTGTCCAATCGTCTTACTGGAGCATTTCTAATCATGTTTAATCTTGTTTGGGCAAATCCGTGGCTGTCGCTTGGAGACAGCATCCACCCCCCCCCAACCCAAGTGTCTTAGGCACAATTAGCTGAGCTACAAATAACCCTGGACCGCTAGATTGTTAGTGTAGAAGGCCAATTAGGACCCAGGACAAGACAACACATGCCATTGTTTCCGAGCTTGATGAGTTTCTATTTTACAACGGTGTTAAAACAACAAAAGATGATTACCTTCAGTCTAAAACGCCTCAATTATTCTGGAAAAAGGAATTGGTTCACTTGATAGCCAAATTTGAATATGTGTTGTTAATTTGGATTCATACAAAACACTTGAAGAAGAAAAAAAAGAAACAGCTCTTTCTTAAAGTGGCTTTTATATAATCCAGCTAATTATGTGCTGGGATCAATGGGATGGCTCTATAGGGAGCCACTATGGTGCTAAACCATGGACAATAACAGGGTACATCTTAGGAAGGTTAGCAACCTCCTTGTCCCCTGAGAGTCATACCAAAATACTCCAAAAACACTAAACAAGCTGCACCGGGAGAAATGCCTTCCTACGGAGGAAGTTTGTGTTCCCATTCTGATCCATTGACCGCGAAACGAATGATTGTTACTTGTATGAACATGACTTGAGTATAAATATACTTATGTAATACATTTGAATTGCTTGTATTACCATGATAAATATGACCATGCATATAAATCGAAAGTGTCTGTCTGTCTGTCTGTCTGTCTGTGTGTCTGTGTGTCTGTGTGTCTGTGTGTGTGTGCGTGTGTCTCTCTCTAATAGCTTACGACGCGCAGCAGCCAGGTCTGGACGAAGCTGGAGGTTGAGTAGTGGGTCCCGTAGTGGAACTTGGGGACCTGTTCATCCTCCCAGGATTCATAGCGGTCAGAGAAGAACGCCGCCCTCTTGGGGTTCAGAGCACCGATGGGCTGGAAAACAGTATAACGATTTAAAGTTTTTATTGATCAGACTTTGAATTCTTCAAGATGTATTCTCAAATCAATAATCCAATTATTTTTCATACAATAACTTCAATTATTTATGAAGCGTCTTCCTCCCAACCCTGCATTCATATAATACAAAATATTAAACAACAAAAAGCAGTTAATACAAACTAATTACACATTGTATTTTTTTTAAATCATACTTTGTTGTTATAACTGCATTAATTACTTTTGTTGGTATTAAATCATTCCTGCCCAAGTGTTATTGAAAACCACCATGAGGTGAAACATTCATCTCTTATATCAGATTAATTTTTTATCATTTATATCTTTCACCGTGATCGCAAAATCACTGAGTCATTGAGTTTTCTTTGTTGAAAAAAAAAACAAACACCAAACACCAATCCCTAGTTTTATCGAAACACCCAGAGGAGTTAAAACAAAAGGGTTGAGAAATGAGGAGGAAAATATGAGAGAGAGAGAGAGAGAGAGAGAGAGAGAGAGAGAGAGAGAGAGAGAGAGAGAGAGAGAGAGAGAGAGAGAGAGAGAGAGAGAGCATAAAGGAATGGGGCAAGAGAGGTGGATATACTTTTACTTGATTGACAATGTGCACAGCGCGAGCACACACATTGTGTTAGCGAGCAGTGGGCCAAATGATGGCCGTAACCTTTGTGCAATATCAAATGAATATTAGATGATGTTTCCCTTCAGACGGAGATCAATCCATTCCCACAGAGTGCTTTTTAGAGGCTGTGAAAGAGCCCCCCGCAGCTGCACTCTGTCAGACAAAAGTAATGTGTTGCGATGAAACCGAGCCCACTAGAAACATCGATAGCCCGGCCCACTGTTCCCCTTTTGTTCCCCTGTTTTTATTAATCTGCCCCTAATACACTGGTCACATAGACAGAGAGCGAGAGCGAGAGCGAGAGAGAGAGAGAGAGAGTGACAGAGAGAGAAAGGTTAACTTGCATTAATTTCCCATTGGTCTCACCCCCAGCTCCCCCCTTCTTCACCCTGTCCAATACGCCTGAGGTAGGAGCTAGTATTTAAATCCTCATTTATAGAAATCACTTTCAAGCTGCTTCAATTTTATTAGTCTTGCATCGGCTGAGCTTCATTCTCTTAACTCCCCCCCTCCACCTACAAATAGATACAACACAACACACACACACACACACACACACACACACACACACACACACACACACACACACACACACACACACACACACACACACACACACACACACACACACACACACACACACACACACATGCAGAGCAGATCAATGGTAATGGAATGATGGCCTTTTGAGGATGAGCGCCCTGAATGCAGTGCATCGATTGGCTCTCTTTCATATCATAGGGTGCCTGTCACAGCAAGATCCATCCACGGAGCTGGGGCCCAGTATTGATCCGGCTCTCTGCTACTGTGTTCTGTTGGATTAATGGGCTGTGCCTTTGTCCGTATTTATGATTGCTTGGGCTGGGATAAATGCAATAACAGGAGGAGGTGGAGGAGGAGGAGGAGGGTGGTTTCATGTGGGGGAATAACAACAACACATTTCTGAAAACAGGGTAGCGCTTTCGTGCATGTTGTTGGGTCCATGCACATGCTCGTTGATTGGGTCTGGATACAACTTACACGCTGTGCTGCTCTGAGCTGATGGACAGAGAGGTAGACCGAGGTAGAGAGAAAGAGAGAGCTAGAGGGAGAGATGTAGAAGTAGAGAGAGAGAGAAAGAGGAAGAGAGCAGAGAGAAAGAGTTGGAGAGAGAAGGAAATCGAGAAGGAGAAAGAGAATGAGGGAAAGAAAATGAGAGAGCGAGAGCGAGACACTACAAGCCCCTCAGGGGCACTGGGGGGTGGGAGGGTGGGGGGTGAGTACACACACTGAATTATACATCACACCCATTGCTCTGATTTATAGCACTAATAATGGTCGCCTCATTAAAAAAAGAAAAGGGAGAGGAAGCATATAAAATAAAATAAGAAAAGGAAGGGGGAAAAAAAAGACTTGGCATGCCACAATGACAGAGAGTGCCGGAGAGGGAGGGGGAGAGAGAGCCAGAGCCAGAGAGAGAGAGAGAGAGAGAGAGGGACTTGTGTGTGAAGTGTGCGTTCGTGTGGATGCTGTCGGGGTGTGATCCCGACATTGTTTACTGCGTTAAATTACGGGCGGGGGCTCGCGGTAGGCCCGGCTAGCGGTAGCTACAGCGGAGAGCGGGGCGGTGACACCGTCATACATCACAGGCACGGCGGGAAGCGCCAGCACGCTGATGGAGCGCCATCGCTGCCACGGCCCCGCCACAGATTGGCCTAATATGTCGTTGGCAGCGACCCACACTCTGATGAGCTCAGCGATTAATGAGCCAATCGGGCGAGTTGTAATTAGACCAAAGCCACACACACACACACACACACACACACACACACACACACACACACACACACACACACACACACACACACACACACACACACACACACACACACACACACACACACACACACACACACACGTGTTTGTGCAGGCGGGTGTGCGTGCAGAGTGTTTGGAAGAGGTAAACAGTGGATATTCCACCAGTTGGATTAGGTTTAACGAGGTGCTCATCGATACTGGACAGGGAGGCTTGTCTGGTTGCAGTTAATGCTGTCTGCAGTTAGTACTCACAGGTGTGGGCTACTGATGGTGTAAAACGGTACTAAACAGGTGATGGAATCTTGTTGGTGATCACCATTTGGGATGGGCTGCTCTCTTTCGAGGCTCAAATTACCAAAAAGTACAAAAAGATTATACAGGTCCAAGTTGTACTGAAGATTAAAAGATTAATGATTTAAAGATTCTAGTTTAAATATATTCTGTGAGGTCCTTGGACTGAATAAAATAAATACTTTACAAAGAAGAATCAACTGAAATACCAGTGATACACCATTTTTGCATAAACAGCTGAAGGAACAATAAGGCAACCATTTGGTCTTGCATAGCTGTTACAATTTTGCTGCTAGAAGCATAATGGGAGACTAGACTGGAAATATAACTATGAGCACCTCAGCAACACCGGGCTTTAAGTCAATGAGCCTAGCCAACCTTTCGAGATGACTATGTGCATGTGCGTTTGTGTGTAAGTGTATGTCAAGTGCTCTTTAGACAGTTAAAAAATGGTGAAGACGACCTGGGAAATAAATGCACGGGAGGCGTTTTGTGTAATCAATACACCATTAGCCGTACCCACTGGCCAGTGGAATACGGCTGAGGCCCGTAGGTGTAAAATGGAGAAACGTTTCATGCAAAGGCTCACAATACCTTGTGTCTCTCAGCCATAAATCTGGGTAAATTAGAGCATGCTCACTAAGGCGCCTTTAGGAAACCGAAGCTTGTACTCGTTGTGGTATTCACCTCAACATCTTGGTTTTGGTTTCCGGTCAATTATAGCAAGGTTAGAGGTAGAGCTTTCATGGGGTTAAATCATATCATAGTTCTAAATGTGGCGTAATAGTGGGCACGAAGGTACAGCTAGCTTGCACGTCGTAACTGATTGAGCAGCTTAATCGCCAGGGTCGAGTAATCGCTAGCATGGAGTTACAACATGCAAAGAGAAACAGCTAGCATGGAGGCATTGCAAGCGTTCCATTACAGCAATCGTGGAGGATACATCTCGCAGGAGTTGTCGCTACCTCAGAATTACAGTTATTGCTAGCATGGTGTAACAGCAACTATTGAATTAAAGGCATTCCTAGCATGGTGTAAGAGCTAACCTGAAACAATAGCAAGTGTTGCACCAGAGGTATAGCAGAGGTATAGCTCGCTTTGGAGTACATATACAGTGGTATTGTCAGTAACCCGGAGTTATAGCTAGCATGGAGTAATGGCACAGAATTATATCATTGTGCTTTTCCAGCCGGCGCTTGTGCTGACTACAATGTTATCTTGTAGGAAGGGAATGGACTTCTGATGTCAGCGCGAGGTTAGAGTTTATGATAAGAAAGTCTCCCCGGGTCATAGTGGCTCGGGAAGGAGGGACGACGAAACGTGGGGGGGGGGGGGGGTGGATGGACATAAATTGTGTGTGTGGCCTCCGCCAGGTTGGGGACGGTGACAGTGTGTGACACGCACGCATTCATGGCAATTTGGCTTCTCAATGTCACTGGAGGCTTCGCTTCTCACATGACCTGTTTCTATCAGAGACGACCGTCGAGGTGAAAGAGCATGTGTGTGTGTGTGTGTGTGTGTGTGTGTGTGTTTGTGTGTTAATATGGGCGGGGGGGGGGGGGGTTATTGGAAGAATAGGAGAACATAATGTGTGTGTGTATATGTCTGTGTATATATATGTGTGTGTATATGTTTCTGCAGGAAGAAAACAATGCAGGCTGGTGGTGGTAAGGGTGCAGGAGGAAGGGTAGTGGAGGTGGGCGGTGATGCCACGAGTGAGAGAGAGAGAGAGAGAGAGAGAGAGAGAGAGAGAGAGAGAGAGAGAGAGAGAGAGAGAGAGAGAGAGAGAGAGAGAGAGAGAGAGAGAGAGAGAGGAGAGAGTGTGTGTGTGTGTGTGTGTGTGTGTGTGTGTGTGTGTGTGGCACAGCGGCCATCAAAGAGAGCATGAGGAGCGCCACAAAGGAGCACACAGTGCACAAATGACTGGGAGGGTGGGTCGGGAGGAGGGGGCTGTGGGGGTATGTGTGTGTGTGTGTGTGTGTGTGTGTGTGTGTGTGGTGTGTGTGTGTGTGTGTGTGTGTGTGTGTGGGGGGGGGGGGGGGGGGGGGGGGGCTGCATAGCGCTGCTACTCGCCCTTTTCCAGACACTGCAGTCTGCCACGGTCCAGTGGTTATACACTGATATCACACGCGTGTCAACAGCATGAATAAAAAAAAGATGTAATGAAGATTGTAACCCCCACCGCGCCAACCCCGACGAACGCGCACACACACACACACACACACACACACACACACACACACACACGAAGATGTGCTACACACGGACACTTGCGCATATTCTCTCACTCCCTGGTTTGTCAAGGTGGGAGCACATGAAGAAAATAAAAAAGGATTTCAATATAGTTTTTAATATTCCGTTCTCCTTCAGCGTTTGCTGTGTGATTGTCTCTGGTGCTCCTCTGCCTGATCTTTTGCTTTTCATTGGCTGAGTCCCGGGGGCATGCAGGCCTGACTGAGCACAGAGGCTGTGCTGTCCAACCTCTACAGTGGAGCTCAGGAGGAGGAGAGAAAGAGCCGGGCGTCGGAGAGAGAGGGTAGACTTTGAATTGGGAGTGTGAGCGTACAAATATATGTGCGTATGTTTCTGGGTCTGTAGAAATGTGTATGTGTCTGTGTTATCTATCTTGCATACGTGTGTGTAGTCATTTATGTATGTATCTGTCTGTAGAAATGTGTGTGTGTGTGTGTGTGTGTGTGTGTGTGTGTGCGCATATGTACAGTATATTTTGCATGTGTGTATGTGTGTCTATGCATGATTGTTTGTGTGTATGTGTGCGAGCGTTCATATTAAGGCAATGGCAGCCCCTCTGGGGACAATGAAGACAAATAAACAGTGAAATTACACAGCTCTTTTTAGTGGTGCGTGCAACACAGAGGTACAAAAGAAGTGCAGACAGAGAGAGAGCCACAGAGAGGGAAATAGAGAGAGAGGGAGAGAGAGAGACACACACACACACACACACACAAAGAGGGGCAGATAGAAAGGCTGTTTGATAGCCTGAGGGACCTAGAACACAGCAGACGAGAGAGAGAAGATATGAAAGCAGTAGGGGAGGGCGATGATTGCCTGTGTGTGTGTGCGTGTGCGCGTGCGCGCGTGTGTGTGTGTGTGTGTGTGTGTGTGTGTGTGTGTGTGTGTGTGTGTGCGTGTGTGTGTGTGCGCGTTCACTGTTCGCATTTTCAGCTCGGCTACGTGTTTATTGCTACATTTCCCAACGCAGTGGTTTTCTGTTTCCAAGAACCCCTGTAGCCCTCTCTTCTACGACAGGATTAATCCCCCCCACCCACCACCGCCACACCCAAAAGGTGACCGGGATGGATGTCTTTAAGTGCGACTCAGCACGCCCAGGCCCACTGCACTTCCTGTCCATTAGAATCACATGCATTTGTTTTTTTTGTCTTGATTTAATACGCCCCATTTGAGGGTTCCTGCAGCAGGACAGTCGCTTCATAAACTGTAAACCTAATCAAAGTGTCCGCCCACTACGAGACTGTCCGCAATTACACACAACGGATGGTCAAGCCTGGCCCTGCTCTGTTCCGATGGGGGGGGGGGGGCAGTAGGGGAGGGGGTGGTCTCTGTATTAGTGGAGGTGGTGCAACCTTTAAACGCTTTAATGTCACAGAGTGGTACATTGGTGTGTGTGTGTGTGTGTGTGTGTGTGTGTGTGTGTTTGTGATGTTCGTGTGGGCGTGCACACTAAACTGAACACAGGTCTCGATGTTCTTCAATAGTTAAATAGTTATTTATGCGACTGCAGAATTATAGGAAATACAATAATTCTCTATATAATAAACAGCAGCACCACAATCTAGAACTGAGTAGTCCCTTAACCAGGCTTAACAACCCTATGGATGGGGGGGGGGGGGGGGAGTTCGAAACCAACTGTCACCATCATCCATCAGTGATTAAATATGTAGTCCACTAAACTGTAATCAATGGCAGTTACGGTCATCATCAAGTGTCCAGTGTCCCGCGCCAGATCCTCTTACCTTGGAGAGGTCCCGGAAGTTGCTGGGCAGAGTCAGGTCCAGTGTCTCCGAGTCGTAGTTGGTGATGACCCAGGGGAAGACCGGGTACTGGTTGAGGTCATTGAAGGTGCGTCCTGGAGATGAGAGCAAGTGGATTTTGGGAATTTGGAATTTAGATCAAATGGCAAGTGGGAATTTAGATCAAATAGAGAGTGACTGAACAACAGGGAGGCGGCAATAGATAGCCGGCCTAATAATTACATCAAGCAATCACCACCATGTACTAGAGCCTTTCCACAGATACATTGTAGTAAGCAGACCCATGGTTTGTGTTATGAGCGACACCACGATGAAACCCCTGGGACAGGGGGTCTACTCAGCAACATTTGAACCCACATCTATAATCAGCAGTTAAGGGTTAGGCATCACGCTCAAGGATTGCCCACAGATCGACCGTGGACCATGGGGTTTGACCCCAGGAACTTCAGGCCCCCACCACTGGACCAGACTCCCTTTGTCAGCCCGATGACCACACAGGGGCTGGCACGGCGCCAAAGCAACAGGACCAAGCAGCACTCTGCGGGGAGGAGGGCGAGACTCACCAGAGACGGTGTTGAGGAAGATGAGGTATTCAAAGTTGGAGACCTCGCGTCGCTGCCAGCGCTGGGTCATGGTGGAAGCCTTGAACAGTTTGCTTGGGGGAGGCCAGAGAGATCCGCCTGGGAAGAAACACACACACACACACACACACACACACACACACACACTTCAACCAGAGAACATCTGAAGCGTTTATATCCAATAGCTTCATGAGTTATTCTGTCATATGAAAGCATTGTGGGAATCACCATCGGAGAAGCGAGCCAGCGGGCAACAGGCTCTGGCTGGTTGTATAAATAGCGGCAGATGAAATATTTATTGAACTTAAGGTCCTGCTAATTAAGAAGAAAATATGCAATAAATAGTGCTGGATATAAAGGCTAGTAAGGGACAGGCAGACAGGCATGTGCACACACACACACACACACACACACACACACACACACACACACACACACACACACACACACACACACACACACACACACACACACACACACACACACACACACACACACACACACACACACACACCCACCCACCCCTGGAGCATGATGTATGTAACTAGGACTAAAACAAATGACCCCGAATCCAATTAAAACAAAAGAAAATGATAGAATTAATCACTGTCAGTGTGTGAGATTGCAGTCATTAGGCCTCTCTGAAGTGAAAATACGCCCTTTCCAATAAAACTTTACCACCAGACACATTGCTGGGATTTTCCTTCAAAATTGCAACTATTTCTTTTTTTTGGAAATCCAATAATAGACTCTTTATACATCTCTTCATCTACGAATTGCTGCTAAAACAAAACTAACCCTAACAAAACAACGAAGTCAATCGCATAACTACAGTTGTGGAGGAGCTTTAACGTAACCGATGATGATGAAAGTGATGGTGGGAGTCCCTTCATTCTCTATAGACTAGTCTTTTCATAACATTCTGAGGTTTAAACAAGAACGTAACAAATAACGTTAACATTTGTCTCTAAAGCTGTTCCAGTGACGTGGTCCTGTAATGTTATGTGCTGTCTCGCTGCTGTCTGGGTCCGTGTAAGGGCTGAACTACGCCATACAGCTGCTCAGAGGTCGAAGAGCCAAGGTGCCTCTAGCCTGCAAACTACCTTGATTAATGACCCTGACAGACACACACGCACACACTTCCATACAGACCCACATGCACTAATGTGCACTTGCTCATTAGCCAGTGTCCTGTCTGACCTGAAACCACGATCGCATGGCCTTAAACTCTACGCTACGCAGGGTGCAACCCAGTAACCCAGAACCGGCTCTCTTAGCATTCTAGATATACTGCGTGTTCGTATCATTTAAGATTAACCCTGATCGTGATAACAGTATTTCACTGGTCACTTGGTCAGGCCTGGCTTCGGCATGTCTTCATTTAGGAGAGGGAAAGGAAGCCAGGTAGGCAGTGTGTGTGTGCGCTTACATGCGTGTGCGTGTGTGTGTGCATGTATGTGTGTGATGTTAAGAATATGTGTGTGGGTGTGAATGTGTGTGCATGTGTGCATGTGTCCACGTCTGTGTATACATATATGTATGTGCGTGCACGTGTCTGCCTTGCAGGCATCCGACAGTATCCGCCAGTGTTTCCCCGAGCAGCGGCAGCGGGAGGGGGGGTAAATAAATGAAGTAGTGGGCCGTGTGTTTGTGTGTGGAGCCAATTAGGGCGAACAGGGTGAGAGTGAAGGTTCCTGCTCTCCTCACCCTGTTTGTTTGTGCAGACGGAGGTGCGGATGGAGAGAGAGAGATGGAGGGACGGAGAGGCCCAGAGGTAGAATGAGCGATGAGAAAGAAGGAGAAAGAGAAAGAGAGAGAGAAACATGATAAATTGTGTGGGAAACTGAGGTGTAAATGTGTCAAGGCCCTGTTCTCTTCATGAGGCACTTCCTGTGTTTCATCTTAGTTGGAGTCCACTGACAAAGCGTGTGTTTTTTCCCCTCAGCTGGATGTATTTTAGGGGCCACGTGTGAGACAACAAGGCATTTGGTGTGTGTGTGTATATATATATATATATATATATATATATATATATATACCCCCTATATATGTCACTGTTAAAAAATCCAGACAGGAAGAGAGTTTTCATGAAGCTAGTGGCTGAGGGTTATACAGTAATGCTTAATGATAGCATAGTGTTAGTATTTGATGTTTCCGGGTAGGTGTGATGATGATGATGGTACCTGGTCTGAGGAAGGCCAAAGTTCGTGCCCACCCCGACACGAGGCAGACAGTGGACCACCTTCTTCACGATGGAGGCGTCGGGTAGGTTGAACATGACCGCCGCTGGAGGGAGAGAACGAGAGAGAGAAGGAATGAGAGAGGGAGAAAGAGAAAGAGACAGAGAAAGGAAGACGCGCACAAGACATCTTGTCAAGAGCTATGTTTCCAACAGTGGTATCATAAGCATTAGCTATTATTAAAATCAGCCATCTTAATCCATTATTCACGAATGAAACAGTAAATATAATTGAATCATTGTATTTGCATTCGTATGAAAGACAAAGCTACAAACGATATTCCCTCCAGCTGTTTAATTAACATTAGCCATGATTAGCATTAGCCTCCTCACATAGCTCAATAATCATTGGACATGAGTGAACAGATACTGAATATAAATCAGAGAGCAGTGAGTTACTTCTGTTGGCCATGAACACTTCCAGGGCGGTGTTCTGCAGCAGGTAGCGCCTGGAGAAGACAGCGCGGATCTCCGTGAACAGCCATTTCCCGTGGAGGCCCTCTGTGTACGCCAAGATCTAAGAGGCATAGCGTTGAATAAGCAATGGCGAACCGCAACAAGGGAGAAGCCCAACGCATGACAGAGGGGGAAAGTAGGAAGAGATGGAGAGGAATAGTAGAGGGCCGCGTTACTCCATTCATCACACTCGGCTGATGTGTCATCGCAAGCAGCACGATTAATGTCTTGTATTGATCCGGCCCCATGAAAAAAACATCCCTTTAACAAGAGAATGAGGGCCCCTTTACGGCCAGGGCAGGGGAGTGATGGAAAAACGTTTGGTTCACTAAAAGCTAATCGCTATCGCGCAGCGCAGAGGATATCCCGGAAGGACAGGGAATTTCAGGGACTTTAAACGGAAATCCACAACTGAAAAAAAAAAAAAAAAAAAAAGAAGACTTTAATTATGAAAAAGGTATCAAAGTATCTTGATATCAATCCCTGGAAGCCTTATTAGGTGATTTCTATGTTTTTAATGAGCTAGGTTTTTTATAGTATATCTAAATCATGCATTCGATTTCCAGCCATTGTAATTCACTGGAGGCAAGTACAATAGATGTTAACCGTGATAAACAGTGTTAAGCTAGCTACCACACGTTTTTAGAAGCAAAAGTAAAGCTTTGATGATACGTCCCTGTGGAAATTGTCAAAGCAACTGTCAGAGGAACTTATTGTGATGGCTGCCATAGCTGCCTGACGGAGGCAGCTTGGCTGCCCTTGTGATTTATACTGCACCTAATCCAGTAGTTAGCCTTAGCACTAACCCACTTAGTATTGCTTTGTTGACTGGGCTTTTGTTTCACCCCCGTCCTTTTTGTTCCATTAGAGCCAATGACAGAAGAGCATTGTGAAAAATTTTGTGTGTGTGTGTGTGTGTGTGTGTGTGTGTGTGTGTGTGTGTGTGTGTGTGTGTGTGTGTGTGTGATCACTTTAAATTGTCGAGACACGGATCGGGGGGGATCAGATCGGGGGTATTAATGAAAAATATTAATATTAAAATGTGAGCCACCTAGCTAGGCCTTATGTGAGCTGTAGGCAGCTCATTAAGAGAAGCTGAGGGTAGACAAGACCAGCTGAGGCCTTTAACCATGGCGCTCTCTCTCTCTCTCTCTCTCTCTCTCTCTCTCTCTCTCTCTCTCTCTCTCTCTCTCTCTCTCTCTCTCTCTCTCTCTCTCTCTCTCTCTCTCTCTCTCTCTCTCTCTCTCTCTCTCTCTCTCTCTCTCTCTCTCTCTCTCTCTCTCTCTCTCTCTCTCCTCTCTCTCTCTCTCTCTCTCTCTCTCTCTCTCTCCCCCTCTCAGAGGAATAAGACATGCCTGGCATCGCAGATTCACTTCAAAGTCTCCCGAGTTCAATTAAAGGTGGATTAGTGTCTTGGAGATAGTGGCTGGGTGGCTGTCCACATGCCCAGTGCTTTTGCTCTCTTTACAGAGGCCCAGGACGACCGTAGCAACCTACACCGTCGGCCCGTAGCCATAGTAACGCTGTCATAAGATTCCCACAACAGCAGGTGATGCAGGTTTTGCTCCCATCTAGAAAAATAATAAACCTTGAAGGAGAAAAATAGGAGTATCTCTGAAAGAAGTGATTACATTTGGGCAAAACAATCGATCGTGTAATTGCAGCAAATGCTGGACCACATTGTGAGCTCCAATATGTCTAATTTAATTAGGCTGAGAAAAAAAAAACAGTTGAATGGGAATTGACGAGATCGATTTCTGGGTAGGAAACCGAGGAAACACCACTACAGGAGCAAGTAAATATAAATATATTGAAATGGGTGGAAAGTAGGATATTGGCATTCAACATCAGCAATGCATTATTATTTAAATGACTGCCTGAACAGAAACAGCCTGACCTTTAAAAATCTGTTTTTAAATTGAATGGTTTTATTGCAAAAGGCACAAGAATGAATATAGAGAAAATGCATTTTCAGGTTGGCATTTTTGGCTCATATTATATATATATATATATATATATACACTGCATATATCCTTTCAACAATGCACCACTACTACTTCGTCTACCTTTATTCCTATGAGACTTCACCCTGTACCATCTTTATCATTAACAAGCGGGCTGGAGATCCGTGTGTCCTGCCTGTCCACAGCAGAGAGCTCTCCAGTGGGGTGTGATGGGCCGGTGTTGACGTAGGAGACATAGCCGATCTTCCTCTGCTCCCACTAAACACAGGGTGGCTATCTGCCGTGACAACCGCCCTGCCTCAACAGTCGCCTTCCCCCCTGGCCTATGATCTTAGCAATAAGAGATAATCTGCAATCGCAAGAAGGAGACCTAGATCTAGTTGGATGTTTATGACACACGGCTAATGTAGATTTCACTCACTCCAGGTTTGGCCCGTACATATATCACCCAGCACCGGTTCACAAAACTCCTTGTCAATTCACTTCATTCTCACAGGGTGACTACCATTCTTGTGATGGAGGACGGAAAAAGGCTAAATGACCCAATAATCCAATGCAGGTAAAGTACAAGGAAAACATGTCACATGCTTCACACAAGTTAGCGCTGCAGCCATTCGTTCCACATCTGAACAAACCGTATAATAAGCAGTAACATCATGTAAAAGCAGCCCCGTACGGTGGGGACTGGAAAACGGCACAAAGTTGTGGATGTAGCAGGAGGATATCGGCCCTCCTTGTTATTATCTAAATATGGCTGTAATTGTTTTTCCGAGCGGAGGAAATGTGACAAAAAAACACAGAAATGAGCCTTGATTACAACACTCCGTCTCTGTGTGTGTGTGTGTGTGCCTCTCCCCCACCACTTCCACCACCCTCCTATCTCTTAACCTGTTTGTGTGCCGAGCTGCTGTTCATTTCTGAAGCACCGTCGTTTGTCTCTGTCAGACCTCCAAACCATGGCAGAATGAAGAGGGACACATAAAGAGGGGGCCCACTGGCTTTGGCTACGCTGAGTAGACGCACACGCACACACACACACACACACACACACACACACACACTCTTTGCCAATACACCACACACCCCCCTACCAACTGAGGACATTGGCCTCTTTAGAAACACTGGTGGTGTCGAGTGCTGGCAAGGACGTGTTGACACAATTAAGTGAAATTTAATTGAAAGTGCCCTAAATGAAGGGAGAGTTGCAGGGGGGACAGAACACCTATCAGGAGCACGGTTCAAGATAAATGGGTCTCTCAACACACACCCCTGTTGGGAGCACCAGGCGTGTGTGTCTCTGGGCTGATAAGACCGCTCTCGGTCTGAAAGGAAGAGAAAATTTTGGGTTTTATACCAACAACATGGAATACTTTATGTTCATATTTCAAATATAAAATATGGAATATACTGTATATGTGTGCAAAAGAAAAGTACGCAATGCAGAGACGTCAGATTTCCATGTTGCCATTTCATTCCTATTCAAAAACCTCATCAACGCAGTACGCATAGCCTCAAGTCCTAACACACAATGCCGCCAATGCGCTTTAATTCCCCTTCTACATCTTGTGAAGGGAAAACGCGGTGATTGAAGTTCAATTTGTTGCCTGTTATTAAGCATTTCCGCATGGCCGCCCCAGTTAAGGGATAATGGATGAGGGATTTATTATTACCTTTTTTGGTCAAATGAAGTGGTGTGGGAGATAAGGTGATGAAATTAATGAGCGGGCGGAAGAGTGGTGATCCATCAACATCAACACAGAGATGAGGGAGACGCTGCATTGGGAGAACTTGATAGAATTCATAGCTGGGAGAGAGGGGAAAAAAAACCTGTAGACTTATCAGCGTGCGGAATTGCTTTTCTGCTTTGTGAGTCCCAGTAGTCAAACATAATACAGGCCCACCCTCCGACCCGCCATACATCCCAACCCCCCCACCGCCAAGTCTTTTGCACATCAACTTATATATTACATCCATGATCTCTTCTCACAAGACCCTGTAATACCCTAAGGTAGTATTTATAGGAAGTAAACTACAAATATATATGATTATTAGCTTTCACCATACCTTTATAGAAGGAAAATCTAGCAGTATGCGTAAACCACAAACTCATAAAGTACCACATATGGCACCATGGAGCAGCCAATGGCCATGGTTTTAACGGCTCTCCTTCATTGGAGAAGGAATAAAGTGGTTTCTACAAGGCTCTCATCTCCCAATGTTCCCCCGCAGCAACAGAGGAAAGCAAACCATATCTCACTTTTAATTATAATAATAACTGGCATGCAATGTCTTGTTTGATCACCTCATCCGGGGTCCGCCATATACACATGCATATGGCACAGCTTATAACCCCTATTCCCCTCTTCCAGAACCCCGCCCCCCTACTACCCTCACTGTCCCCCCCCCCCCTCCTGGAAACCTCCATCCTGGGTTCCACTCCGGCAAGCCTGCCCTTGTCACCCCCCATCAGTAAATGAGTTCATCGGACTAACGAGCAGGAACCAGGCCAGTTAGCAGTAACGAGAGGTTTGTGGGCCTGCTTGTGCCACTGGACCAATCAGAACTCATGTCAACAGTGACACACTAAGCCCCCACCCTGGCCCTCTCTCCGCCATCCCTCCAGCCCTCTGGAGCCAATTAGGGCAGATTTGGTTTCAGAGTTTTGAATGATACGCGCTGGATTTTAAATATAGATAAACAATACGTAAAGGAAAGGAGAAAATATATGTGCTGACATATGCTAGTCGGTGAGATATTTTTTGTGAGAATCCCAAAAAAGATAATTGGCGTTCCGGATTTGGTAGAAGAATGCTCCCCCGTCATTAGAAGTTGAAATCATAAAAGCTGGTATGACCACATGACCCTTTGTTCCTTCTCTAGCAGCGGAGTCTAGTCCAGTGTGTTGGTCTCAACTACCCACGTCACCATCACTCCAAATCACTGCTGTGATTTACAATATATTATAACTTTATTTATGTTTCTGTGCTTGTACGTGAAGCTCTTTGTAACTGTGTATTTTTATTTTAAAGTGATATGTAAATAAAGCTCTATTTACTTTACTTGATAATCCTTATTGTATGTGCTTGCTAGACCATGAGATAATAATGCACCATTAAAGAGGGTAAGCAAGTGTAGTGTGTGCTTTTACAGGATTAAGGCTTAGATGATGAAGTGAAGTGGTTCGATGTGTAAACAATAAATATGTATTAATTGAAGTCCTGTTACTTACGTATCGATTCCATAGAAGAAACGACTGATAATTCCAAAGTCATCAGAATGACTTCAACATGTCAAACCAAAGAAGGATTTGTGTCAAACTGAAAATGCGAAAAAAAATTAAATACCACTGTAAGAAATTCGCAGTGTTAATCACTGGAATCACATAATACCTAGTTCATCTTCCACAAGGGATGTAAAACTAACTTACAAGCACTAAAATAAATAAACAGAGCCGAGAACCCACTGGGGTGTGAGAGACTTAAAGGAAAATAAACATGGCAAGCTTGTGCAGCAGACACTCAGCTTTTCAAGACTCAAGACTTGAAAAGCTTTCGCTCCAGAGAAAGGGTTTGCCAAGTTGGACTTTGCACCCCTTTGAAGACAGTGTCTTCTGAAAGGGCCTTTTGGAGCATTTAGTTTGAATGCAGCCTAATGAGGATTAAACTCTGGGTCCCCCTCTCCACTGTTTGTTAACAGTTTAGCCTTCTCCTCTTCTTTTGCTTGAGTGCTTAGCCTTCTTGAAGCATAAAAAGGCCTTGTGTGGATTTTGGAAGATACCGGGGCTGTGGTCTTAGGGTTAATTGGAGGAGAAGTGAAGGCCTTTTTTTTTTAGCACCTTTAGCTGAAGCAGCTCAGGAGTAACAGAGCATGTAGCATACCGAATGTGCAGTGGGAAATGCTAATGGGAGGATTATAGGATTATATACAAGAAAAGCTAAACAAAATAGTGTAAGGGTATCCACTTATGTTAACAGTTCAAGGTATAAATACGCTCAGCATCTCCTTAACCATGGGTTTGATTTTTATTAAATTTGTTTGAGATTAAATTCCGGTTTCCATAGGATATTCTCTCGCCACATTTGCTTTTAATCTCCACCAAAGAGCAACCACAAATCCCCCCCCTGGAAGTTTTAATCTTAGGGGCCACAGAGGGCAGAGTTGGTGGCTTCAGGTGATGGGTATGAACAGATAGAAAGGCAAAAGGCATCTGCGAGTCGAGGTGAATCTCTTTCTGTTTCATAGGATCCCAAAACTGTTAATTGCTGGTTTTAAAACGTAAATAATGGTTTGATAATAAATTATACTTTCAAATATGGCCTGTCAAAGTACTGTATTTATACAGGTTTTATCAAAACTGTAAAACATAGCAAGATAGAAAGAGTTTACCTAAATCACTATCATTGTAATTGTATACTAGGATTTCAGGTTATTGTGTAAACCGCAAAAAAACTGAGCACCTGTTGTATCAAGGAATAGCAACACCACATTCCAAGGACGTGTCAAGCTCCACCTCAACCAACACTTGCACATAGAGAAAGAGAAGCAAGGCAGGGGAGCAAAAGGTTGTATACTTTTCAGCAGAATTGGGTAAAATCAGCTAGACAGCCCTGGGCTTCGACTCTACCCTGAAGCCATGAAGGACTGGTTGGAGGACTTAGTGTGCATTGTCTTCGCCCATCTCCCTATAAGCTGCCATGGCTAACACACATCAGACAGGTTTAGATCCCTGACCACCGCTTATCGCATTCTCCTCGCTCTCCCTTTATAGCCCGGCTGGATGGCCATTTTTTTCGGATCTGCCGCAGAGCGTCATTGGGGTAAATTCTTTTCTAATCCAGCTATTGTTGCTGTCTTAAATAGGGGTGTATGTGTGTGTGTGGGGGGGGGGGGATACCCCTCTTGGGTGAATCTAGGGGTAGGTTGCCTGGAGGAGGGAGAAGAGGGAAAGAGGAGAGCGTTGAAAGCCTTTTCACTGAATGAAACTATGGGCACTTTGTGTTGAGTGTGAAGGTGATCCGGCTGTCGCTGAACGACCGGCAGAAATTCATTGCAGAGAAGTGGTGTGGCACTAATTTGAATTGGATGATGCCACATAATACATGGTGCAATAAACGTAGTAATTATATGAAAGGGACTACCTTTTGGGGCACTGTTGAACTGGGCATAATATACCAAATGAAGAACTGCAAGTGGAATATTAAACAACAAATTACCTTTTGATTCCAGTCTACAGAACACATCCCTCCACTGGCCGTGTTTATAGATCGGGTTGTGGCTTTGTTTGCGTCCATCTCAAGTGGAGTGTGAAAATAAAAGAATAAAGGGGTCTCGGCTGGGTGAGTTCACTGTAGTGTGCCTCTGGGGGATGTAGCGTTTGCAGCAGACAGGAAGGGTCATTAACTGTAATAGCAGCAGAGAACCCTAGAGTGTGACATTCAGCCCTCAGCCTCCTCCACAGAGAAGATAGCTCTGCATCGGCTGAAAGAACAACCTTGGTCAGATCAGGGCTGCTTAAAACAAGTAAACTGAAAATGTCAAACGCTTTGGTTGGTTGTCTTTTAATAAACCTGGGGACATTCTCATCTGGAAAACACTTTTGGGGTAGTGTTGCGTTGATTCATTGGATACGGTGCATTCTCACATTTAAATGAACCTCTTTGTTTTTCTGTAATAAGACTCAAATTGCTTAATCATTAATAATAAATAAGAAACTTGTTTTTTTCCCCCTCAACCACGAACGCAGCCAACCTTCCAAAAAACAAAACAAAACGCCTGCAAAATGAAGTACCACATTTACAATTCCGATCCCCAATCTGCCAGGCTTGCCCCCTGCGCACATCGATTTTTCAATCTGCAGCCTGCGTCTCCCGACCTCGCCTTGAATAACAAAGGGGGCCGGCTTGGAACAGCAGGTACACAGGTGCAGGGTGTAATATCAGTAGCCAGCCAGGCAGACTGGCATCCATAAACAGCCCTATCCATCAGGCTGGCGTGTTGTCTTTGACACGCGTGTCAGGGGCCGACGAATGGAATACATGATGGAGAGAGGGGATCAATCAGATGGTGGGAGGGGAGGCACTGTGGCCTCAGTCAAGCCCAAAGATGGAGCATGATGGAAAGGGAGGGGAGGGGGGGGGGGGGGGCAGGCCAGGCTCAGGTGCAGGCAGGGAGATGGCAGGGGGGGGGGGGGGGAGGCTGGACACCGTCTTTTGTCTGAAGGTGTTTGGTTAAGTGTGAGGAAGGTCTGGTGGGTTTGCGGTGGATTGTTGCTGCTGGTTGTATTGAGGTCCAAAGTCAGGTCATCGGTGAGGGGGGAGGGGGGGGACAAGCTTGTGTTAGGGTTAGGGATGTGTTTTTGTTTGTGTGTGTTGATGTGTGTGTGGCTGGAGAGACATTAGTCATCATTAGTGGGTTGACAGTATGGGTGGTGGTTTCTCTGTGTTGACCTGCTGGCAGTCATCTTCCCCTGTGCTTGGCCCTGATTTGATACTGGTTTGTGGCTCATTGCTCAGATAACACCCATTTATCGCTTCACTAATAATAGACGATACTTGGCATATTCGATTTTTTGGTGAAACAAATGGATACATTATTGCATACATTTACTCTACATTTATTATTATGAATATAAATATTATGTATTAAGTTATATAAACTGTAAATTAAAATAAAAAGTTGAAAAAAGTGGAGAGGTTAGTCTGGAATAAAAATGTCCTAAAAAAATAAAATAAACAAATGTATACATTATTATTTAATTATAGCATTTAATTCCACTCATATCATTTTCCCCTTGACATTACTAAATGTGCCTTTTATGTTGAACTTAATTTGATTTGATTAAAGTACAGATTTATAACAGATTATTGTTGCCTTAAAACAGTTTTCAAAGGGTGGTAAAAAACACAGAACAACATCCATGTGTGCAACAAAAGGATAGCCCCACAACAAAACAAAGTCAACGTGACAACTCCGAACACGGCTTTCAAACAGCAGTAGAACAACACTTCAGGGTGCCGACAATATTTACTTGCTGTTATATTCCTAATTGGATCTCAACCACCCCCCGGATTGTTTGGATGCGAGTTAGCATTGTTCGCTAGCTCTCCTGCAGCCCCAGACAGTGACTTGACGTTAGCACTGAGGCATACTGAGAGCAGCATGGTAATAATTGGGGGGGGTTCCTGATGAGAGGATAAGTCAAACAATGCCCCAGGGGACCGGCGGAGGACTGAGATTAACCCAGAGAGCAGAGCGTGAGCTTCGGGGACAGGGGAGAAAGTTTGAGGGGGGTTGGGGGAGGAGTGGATGGAAGAAGCCAAAAGCAGCACATGGTGGTTTGGGAGATAATGAGTCCGACTCGGGTAGGGAAATGTTTAATGTCTTCCAGGTGCTACAATTACTGGAGGGGGGGGAGCGCGCACACAAACACACACACACACACACACACACACACACACACACACACACACACACACACACACACACACACACACACACACACACACACACACACACACACACACACACACAGAAAGAGGGAGACAGAGAGACAGACACAGAGAGAGAGAAAGAGAGCGAGACAGACGCAGTGAGAGAGAGCGAGTGAGAATGAGAACGAGAGAGAGAAAGAGAGAGAGAGAGAGAAAGAAGGTCACCCAAGCCCATCCCTCAGCCCATACCCGCATCCTATACTCCTGCGATTTATCGACCCTCCGTCCAAAATTCATTCGAAGCAAGTGGAGGGAGAGGATGGAGGAATGGCGAGGAGGAAAGATGGAGGTGGTGGGGGAGGCAAGGTGGTGGAAGTAGAGGTGGTGGATTGGGGGGGGAGAGAGATATGAATGAGTGCGAGTGAAGGGATCCGTTTTCCTGGGCTCATTGATAATGACATACCTGCTCCGGCTGTCTGTTAGTCCTATAGCACACACTACTTAGGTCCTAACTGGAAAATCAATATAACTCCACCCCCCCCCCCCCCCCCCCAACCTCCCCCCTCTGTCAGAGGCCCCTTTCTGCCATGCCTCTTTCTGACTGGCAGCTGCAGCCGAAGGTCGTCCCTGGCGACCAAGTAACGCTGTTGCAGCCGAGGAGTGGAGATGCGGAGGGGGGCGTGGGCACAGTAGTCGGACACTTTGGGGACAGCCTTACAATATTGAACCGGTCACTACATAACAATGATTTGGGTTTTTTCTTTTAGCATTCTCCTGACTGAATGCCCATCCATTCAGCCTGCTCCTGGTCACATGCAACCAGCACACCAATTAGAGTGTCCGACAGCCCTCTCAACAGGAGCTTCATCAGGACAGAGAGTGGAAGGTGCGAGGTGTGTGAGCCCAGATCTGTCACGGCAATGTTTGGAAGCAGATCTGCCAGCAGCATATATCTTTTGGATTTGTTGATGAACTAAGAAAACATCAACATAGACATGTTGGTGCATGTGTTTGAGTGCGTACGCGCGTCATGTCTGTGTCTGGGTGTAGAATGCTAAAACAAACAACATAAAAAGATGGTTAAGTGTAGTGAAGGTATAATGAACAATTGAGGCCAAAATGTTTGGCCTTCAAATAAATACTGTGCGGTACAATTAATCACCAATCTCAATGCATCAATCATTCTATCTTTGAAATACATCGTACTTAAATAGCTTACTTAAAAATGGGGCAGCAAGTAGCCTTAAAAGGTGATCCACCATGAGTTGCAGTGCAGTACATCACTTTGCATATGATATTGATCACACATCATCATCATTAAAAAAGTCCCTATATATAACTGCAGCTGGCAGGCTCTTTGAGAAAGCAAGAAAAAATCTTCCAATAGATTTGTGCTTTCATTCCATCCAACCAATCGGGGAGGGGGCTCACTTCCTAATTTATGGGCTACCATGTGTCTCTCGGAGCACATTACGCAACAATAACTCTACATGGATTATCAATGGGTTGTGTGTAAACATAGGGACTCGACTGTCAAACACACACGTGCACACAGACACACACATACACACACAGGAAGACATACTCAAGCCCACGCAGACACACACACACACACACACACACACACACACACACACACACACACACACACACACACACAAAGGCAGACATTAAGAGCGTAAACAGTCAGGCGGGCAGGCAGGCGGGCGGACACACACACACATCTGCTCCATGACTTCACCATCAGTTCTGCGATCTGCAGAGCAGATGCGGAGCCTTGCCAAGCAATTAGTAGCCTGGGCTGATTTTCTCTGGGCCTTCGACGGCGAGAGCAGCTGGGTCCGTCCGGGCTTCAGGAACCCTCTAAATGTCATGTATCTGTGGCCAGTGTGTGTGTGTGTGTGTGTGTGTGTGTGTGTGTGTGTGTGTGTGTGTGTGTGTGTGTGTGTGTGTGTGTGTGTGTGTGTGTGTGTGTGTGTGTGTGTGTGTGTGTGTGTGTGTGCCTGCTTGAAGCTCGGCAGCGGAGCTGCTTTCCCCGCGGCGATCGTGTTTCGAGAGGAGAAGAGAAACCAACAGCAGCAAAGAGCCCCTATAGCTCTGACACCCACCTCCTCCATCCTTCACTCTGAGCCGCCAAAGCCCCCGAACTCAAGCCCTCCCTTCCCTACTCTTGCTCTAACCATCTCACGGTGTCAAGTGCCTCTGAACGCACCCCCGCGTTTTTCACTCATGCCCAACAAAAGGTGGAGAAAGGAAAAGCGGATTTTATTCTAATATGCTCAAAATAAAAGGCGATGCCATTTACACCGTCGGAAGGGTGGGGGTTCCTACCCCGAGTACCTCCACGCCTCTTGCCCCGCTGACGCCGCTAGAGCTACGGCTCCTACTCAGACACAACACAGGGCCAGGAGGGACCACACTTACTGTCACGTATACCAAACCACCCGACAATATTCATCTTATAGCATTTAGGCCCTGAGTCCATGCAAAGACAGTTCATACACAGTTTTGGAACAGTGTCGTCAAACTAAAGTATTCACAAACAGATATAAAACAGATTATATTATCTGAATCATTTAGTGGCAGTTGAGAACCGCCGTGTCAATTGCGGGGCTAGTATTGGGCTACAAGTACTCAACAACAGAGTGTGTGTGTGTGTTGTCTCCAATAGTGGTATTCATAATAGAAGTATAATAATAGAACACTGCTGGAAGTTATATGTTACAACAACATGGTGGGACACCTGGCAAAAAGATGAGATTACACCATGAGGACACACACACTGAAAACAAGAGAGTAGAGCAGAGGAGTAGGCTAGCTCTGGCCAGGATTCTACTCTGTGTGTGTGTGTCTGTGTCTGTGTGTGTGTGTGTGTGTGTGTGTGTGTGTGTGTGTGTGTGTGTGTGTGTGTGTGTGTGTGTGTGTGTGTGTGTGTGTGTGTGTGTGTGTGTGATCTCACAGGCATCACATCAAAGAGCCCTCCACCGGGTCTCTGGTCTTCTCTCCCCGTCAATACAAACCAGAGGAAAGCTATTTACCCACCACAGATAATACTGGATCTTTTCAAAGAGATAATGGGAGGGAAGGAAAAAATAAGATTTGGGATAGCCACAGAGACTGGAAGAGCGAGTCGTTTTTTTTTTTTTTCCATTTGGTGGACTGATGCTACGTCTCATATGGTATGCATTGCTAACACACAGCTCTACGGCTAGGGCACTGTACGGCCCTGGGAATTACTGTAGAAAGACGAGTTGGAATCACATGTCTTGTGAATGTAACACACACACACACAACCACACGCAATAACACACACATTAACACACACAGTATATACTCTACTCAACTTCTAAACAATTGTCAGGTAAAAAAAGAAGTAGAGAGATGCTCAACAATTTTTCTAAATAATAATTATTATAACTATTCATCCAACTGATATACTGATCCAACTGACGGGGGGAGAGAATTTCGGTAAAGTTCTCCACTGTTAATAATCTTCCTTCAAGGGCTTCAATGTCCGTCTGCTGAAGACGTGTTGGTACACCAAAGGTAAGACTTGACCCTCTGCTAACGACATGCAAACCCTCAAAAACCTCCATCAAGCGGGTGCAGCATGATTCCATTCGGGGCAGCATGCTCAATTTGTACAATGGTGGGGAGAAATAGTGACTGGTCACGTAATAAAGTGAATCCCACAATATATCTCTGCTGTTAATTCCCATCGAATGTTAGTAACTGGAGAGCAAAACTCAAATAGAGACTAACTTTTAAAAGATAATGATAGGTCATGTATAAATAATTCATTTATATCACAATTATATATTAGCTCAATATAATAATAATATGCTTTTCACTTTCTATTTATTTATGAGGAATAAAAAATTTGTGATTTTCTTTTTAATATCAGCAACGTTTAGTTAGTAATTATTTAATAACTTGTATAAAGCGTTACAAATCTAGGCTATTTAACGATATTAAACTAATAGCCTAAATTGTAAATTTAATTCATATTCAAAATCAAAAGTAAAAAAACAATAGGGTTCCAACCCGTTGGCTTGGCCCCCTAATTAATACAATTTCTGCAATTTAAATTCCACGGTAACAAAAATCTAAAACACAATACAATGTAAAACCAAAGCGCTTAATTATTATAGGTAGGCCTACTTAGCATGACGCATATGATAATCCCTTCTACCCAGTATATTTAATCTGCGACGAGATTAAGATAACAATTCAGGATACTTGGACTAAATATTAATTAAATCAGTCCTCTTCTCTAATTGATTCAATAAAGCGGAGCGTCCCTGCTCGACTGTGTAACCCGCTAAAAGGCCTATGGCCTACATGTCTGCAGCGACAAAGACGCAAAACACATCTGTAAACCGAAACAAAATTCCGAATGATTATTGCATCATTAAGTCAAACACCAAGCAAAAGCATGCATGATCAGTCAATAGGTAGACAGTGTTTATCTACGCGTTTATTTTTCAACATTGGCTGAAAACGTCATCGTTCCTTAACCCACAGTGCTCCCAATCCGCAAAACGCCTCCTCTCACTCATAAACAAGTGACGGCTTTTTAAGGCATCAGACATGAAGTCCGGGGTGATAAGGGGACTCCAATTACAAAGTCAGAACATCTCCCCCCTCCCACCACTCATCCCCGCCTCGTCCCCCCCAGGACCTCAATTACTCAGCATCGACACGGTGCTCTCCTGTTAAGCGGGGTATTGGCTATTGACGTGCGTAAACGGACGATTTGAATAATTTCATTCCCAAATATGAATTCTGAATTTGCACAAATATGAACCATATAAATAAGCATCATCTTAACAAATTACTTTACAATATCTCTTAAATCCAAGGACGTGTTATGATTTTTCCAGAGCGTAAACAGCAGGTGCACTGACGACCCACTGAAAGTTATCCAATAGTGGATGAGCAGGTTCGAGTCAATCAGTACCTCTTATCAGGCCACCAGGGTATAATTCCACAAAATTTTATATATTTTTTTTTTTTTATCTTAACTGTTCCTTTTGTTCATGCAAACAGAAAGGCTTCAGTTCCCACTTGTTACACAAACGACCCGCTCCTGTAATGGATTGAAGACGCATTGAGACCAAAGCCTGGACGCCCATTGATATCTGAGAGGGATATTAAACAACTTGCCGTAAAGCGTTCATAAAGGAGAACCAAATATCAAAAGGGCAAAATAGCACCGAAATCAGTTTCATAGAATTGGAAAACAAGCATTGAAATAAATAAGATAGAGGACGATATAAAAAATACAAAAAAACTGAAATACGACTAAATAGGTATAACACAGTGAACCATGAAATGTCAAAACAAAATCTACTTCTAAAAAAATAGATAGATCTATCAATATATAAAACATGACCTGGCCCTCGGCAGCCAGTAACCTATAGTGCGCGGTCGCGTCTTAAATCCCTTCTCCGCCTTTACGCACCTGACGAACGGGCAAGCAAAAATAACCTGGAAAATTGTCTGATACATAAAATACCGCAAGCGTCAAAACAGGGTGTTGCCAATGAGAAGAGAATAAGAAGAATTTGGTTAAAAAGCGTCAACAAAGCGATCTCCTATCGACCTGGGAGCACCGGCCAGCTCCGCGCCACCAGAGTCTGGTGGGCTAAACTCTTCCTCCCGTCCGAGGACTGCTGCCGGCGGCCGCTCTGATTGGCTGCGCGCACTGACAGCTCCGGCTGTGATTGCAGGAGAGGAAGCCGGCCCCTTTCACTCTTGCTCATGGACCATTCATAAACTACACAAGTCCTGCACACACAGCTGAGTGTGTGGAAGAAAAGACTGGACCCGAAAGGAGAGAGAATAACTATAGTTGTGCGCATCCCGATAAGAGGAACATGCTGGTATACGGACGGCGTGTGTGATCCAGAACACGGGGGGGGCTTCAGCCTATACTCTGATATATTTGGAAGCGCATAGTTTCGGACAAAAAATTGGTAGCCATTACGTTGCATCCCTATCCGCTTCCTCCCTCCTTGCACTGACGTCCATCCGCTGTAACAGGCGGAAAAAAAAAACTTTGATCATACACATTTTTTTTTTACTGCACTGGAAGCGTTTGCCATCTGGCTTTACCGGTAAGCATTGGATCCGTCAACCTACTGCGACTCTCCGGTGTACAGCCCGGACATCTGCCCGAACATGATCGCGACGCAGGCGAAGCTGGTTTACCAGCTTAACAAGTATTACAACGAAAGATGTCAAACGCGCAAAGCGGCCATTGCGAAGACCATACGAGAGGTCTGCAAAGTGGTTTCAGATGTCCTGAAGGAGGTGGAAGTGCAGGAGCCGCGCTTCATCAGCTCCCTGAGCGAGATCGAGGCGCGCTACGAGGGGATGGAGGTCATCGCGCCAAACGAGTTCGAGGTGGTGCTCTACCTCAACCAAATGGGGGTGTTTAACTTCGTTGACGACGGCTCCCTGCCCGGCTGTGCGGTGCTGAAGCTGAGCGACGGCCGCAAGAGGAGCATGTCCCTATGGGTAGAGTTCATCACCGCCTCAGGCTACCTCTCCGCGCGGAAGATCCGCTCGCGTTTTCAGACTCTAGTGGCGCAAGCGGTGGACAAATGCAGCTACCGCGACGTGGTGAAGATGGTGGCGGACACCAGTGAGGTGAAACTGCGCATCAGAGAAAGGTACGTGGTTCAGATCACTCCCGCGTTCAAGTGCACCGGGATCTGGCCCCGGAGCGCGGCGCAGTGGCCCATGCCGCACATCCCCTGGCCGGGGCCCAACAGAGTGGCCGAGGTGAAAGCCGAGGGGTTCAATCTACTTTCCAAAGAGTGCTACTCGCTGACGGGAAAACAGAGCTCGGCCGAGAGCGACGCCTGGGTGCTGCAGTTCAGCGAGGCGGAGAACAGGCTGCTGATGGCGGGCTGCAGGAAGAAGTGTCTCTCGGTCCTCAAGACCCTGCGCGACCGTCACCTGGAGCTGCCGGGTCAGCCGCTCAACAACTACCACATGAAGACCCTGCTGCTGTACGAGTGCGAGAAGCACCCGAGGGAGACCGACTGGGACGAGTCCTGTCTCGGGGACCGACTTAACGGGATCCTGCTGCAGCTGATCTCCTGTTTACAGTGCCGTAGATGCCCCCATTATTTCCTGCCGAATTTGGACTTGTTTCAGGGGAAGCCCCACTCCGCCCTGGAGGCGGCGGCCAAGCAGACGTGGAGACTGGCTAGGGAGATTCTCACCAACGCGAAAAGTTTGGACAAATTATAAATGTATAGATCGATCGACTTTTTTTTTTATTTCCCGCAGACATTTGTGGGATACCGCGAGAAGAGAGAGGACAAAAAGGTGAACTGATGGTCACATCCATGTAGGCCACATACATAAATTGAACAAACAAAAAAAGTCTGACACTAGACGTTAAGATCGAAGTCAATGTGAGGAAACCTTTTCCCAACATGGAGAGACTCATGGCAGCAGCGAGGCAAGGTACATTTTCAGGCTAAGTGTGTTCACTTTTAGTCTTCTTGTGTAGCTTGTTTTCACGAAGTGAAGAAACTTTTTATTTAAGTATATGCACAAAATCTTTAAATGAAAGGATCAAATGTAGTGTGCCAAGCTGACATTTTACATTATGTGATTTAAAATGACTGATGTTAATAAAACGTTGTAAATAACATTACAACTTGGCCACGTGTCTTCAAATATTATGACCACGTCGATACAATTCTGTACATCACTTTGTTATTGATAAGGTCACGTCCATTTCATTTAACTTAAACACTAATTCATTGGCCTATTAATATGCGGACAATTTGTCAGGATTTGTAGAGCCAACTCTTTTACTTGTAAGTCATTGATACGTCATTTTTATTAGGATAAAAAAATTAAATAAATTCTAGTAATAGTCACTTTCTAAAATCCATGCCTCTAAAGCGTGAATAAACCCGTTTTCAACCTCCCCAGCTTGGGCCTGCCCTGCAGGTTCAACTGGCCCAACGAATGTAAACACAAAGTAGACCACCTGTAGGTCAACCAGCCAACCGGCACGTTTTCCCATTTATTTATAACATTGTCGTGATTATAAAGGTTAAGGGTAACGTTTTTAATATAGTTATGAGAACATTACAACCAGCAGGATATTATTTGAACTTATTAAGGTCTGTGTTCAAAACGTTTTCAGTGCAAACCAAATACAAAACTCAAGAAGATTCAGGTCTAAATAGGCCAAATATATTTTCAGCGCATTTTCTAGGGTTTTAGGCCTACATATTAGATGTATTATCTAAACGTAACTTTACGTTTAATTATTTATATTTTCAGTATTAAACTGTAAAATTCGCATACATAGCACAAATGGCCAAAAAGGTTATATTTTCCCAAACCATAAAATAGGAAAATATTAACCCATGAGAAAATAACATATCCTAAGTGTGTGTGTGTGTGTGTGTGTGTGTGTGTGTGTGTGTGTGTGTGTGTGTGTGTGTGTGTGTGTGTGTGTGTGTGTGTGTGTGTGTGTGTGTGTGTGTGTGTGTGTGTGTGTGTGTGTGTTAATCAAAAGGGCAAATGTAGTCATTGTTGAAAAAAACAAGGGAATTCTAACCAATAAGCGAATAACATAAAAAACAGGTATGGATAATAATAATAATAATAATAATAATAAAAAACGATGTATGTTGTCCATCGGTTGGCTGAGGTGAACGTTCATCCATTAGGTTGAGTAGGCCCATCGGGGGATATAAACGCTCGCTCAAGTTACAGATTCATTTAGATGTGACAATTTGGGCAAATCCTTTTTACCGATCGATGCCGGTTAAGTCAGTGCGGGCTCTTACCTTGGGATCGATGGCCTTGAAGCTGGGCTCGTCCTCATCCACCTCGAAGTAAACCTCCGAGGATGTGATGGACAGCGTGCCCTTCACCACCGCGGCCGGAGCCACGAGCTCTGCGCTGGTCGTCAGGTTCACGGACCCTGCAGTTGCGGCGGATGAAATAGGCTATGATCGTCCACTTTCATGCGGACTTTTACAAAAGACCCGGTCGATTTGTAAATATATGGGCCACAGACCGCCCTCAGACTTCGTAAAATAAAAACAAGTGTAAACGAAAATGGACACATCGACTCTCAAATAAGGAACTGGCAATGAAAGCTTTATTCTTTAAACTGAATTAACGCTAAATTAATAACAAATAGCCTAACTGAAATAGGGTCAGGCGATTTATTTGAAAAACGGCCTGCATTGATTGATCCAACGCATATTGCAACACAATCCAAACATGAAGGCTATTATTCATAGGCCATGTTTTCTGCTTCACCGGACCAAAACACGTTCACTTTCAAAACATATTTCAAATAATCCGCAACAATAGAACAGGGTAAATCGGATGTCTTATTTTCCGTCCAGCCTCTAACGTTTAAAACCATTCATGTAGCTTAGCCCAAAATGCTAACCTATAGCAATCCTTTGGGGTGTGTCTGTCAAACAGAACAAACTGTCAATCAGGGTGCGATGGTGGGCTATTGCTAGAAGGTCTGTTTAATCTCTCATCCATCTTAATTCATGCCAGTATGACAATGCGGAGCGGCTCGGGGGAGCGACAACTGCAGGCTGCCTGCACACAGCTCCCTGCAGTTCTCTTGCGTACATGCAATAATGCGCGATGCATTGTGTGTGTTGCCGATGACCAATTCATGCACGAGGCTGATTGTGGCAACCCCCCACCGTTCCCACACAGCCGATGGGATAACAGATATTCAGCATATAGGCCTAGCCTACGACGAGCACTCACGTTTAATCTGACGTGTGTGGAAGACATTCAATTGCATCCGATTCGGATAGTTTTGCGCCATATTAAGAGTGTTGGCCTACAACCATTTTTCTGGCAATAGATTAAACTTAAATCCCATAAACTCGCCCGGTTGTGTTATAATTTATGCCTAATGACATTCTTAGGCTAAATGATGCATCATAGTCATGTAAAGAAAATAAATCGCATCTTTCAGGTGGTGGTAATCGGATTAGTAGGATAGGCTCATATAATTCATTATCAATGGGTGCATTAAAATCAGCCCCATAACGGCCGAACATGTCTCTTGGAACAGGCGAAGAGCCACTTTCATCTAACTTTTTCAACCAATAGAGACGGTATTATTTCATAAGAATTAGGGGTTTCAAAGGCACATAGGCCTACATGAAACAAACAACTTCACTGAGTTTAGAGGCCTTATCCCATAAACATAAACCCAGAGGTGTTCTTGCGATAATCAGGCTAGTAAACGGCAATAGGCTAATAGACGGGAATAATTGACTATAATACAATTAACCGATTATTTTCGTAAATACGAAATAGCGGCGACGATGTTATAGTAAGACATGCACAGGCCGTTGAAACATTAAAATAATGACATTACCTGTTAGATTCTCCAAGTCCTTCTCTTCCAATGATGATAGAGTCTCATCGTCTCCGTCTGAGAAAACGTCACTCTCAGAGTTCTGATTGGCCAGGCCCTGACCTCTGATTGACTGTTTGCCTTTGAGGATATCTTCATCGGAAGCTGGAAATTAAACATTTTGAAAAATGTCATTATATTTGTATTTTAATTATAAAGTAAGTAATCGAGAGACAATGCAAAATTAACATATTTTAAAGGATGTGATTTTGGGAGTTTAATCAAGATGAAATCTAAACAAAAACAAACACTCAATAACAAAGAACTTCAGAAACGTAAAGAATAAAAGTCATTGTGAAAAAAAATTGAAAAAATGGGAGTGACGGGGCCGAACGTGAAGAGTTTAATAATTAGTATATCCAGTCTGAAACAATTTTCTTGTCTTAAAACCATTAGATGATGCACTATTCAGGTGTCCAAGTAAAATGTTTGGAGTTTTTACATAATTGAACAGACTACTTTCTCCTACTAACGCTACTTGTTCAGAAGTCCCCCTCAATTCTTAAAAATTACCGCATTTTATAACAGTTTGCTGATAGTCTACCCTCCAACACGAACAACTCACATAATCAAAACATCTATTTGCAACCAAAGCTCAACAAAACACACACAGGCATGAGAAAGTTGCTATTGTGTGTGATTTCAACTGAACTTGACTTGAGGTTTCAAATATTAGTATTTAGTCACAGTAGTAAGTAGTAAATCTATTTATTCTCTCAGGGCTCACGAAAACATTTATAGAGCCCTGTAGTATACCCCAGTAGTAGTAGTTATAGAAGTAGTAGAAGTGGTGGTGGTAGTGTTGCAGGGCTCTAGATCTACAGACACAAGTGCAATACAGTGCAAGGTGAAGACTGCCAAGTCTTTCCCCTTTGTAAACATATGCCACATGCATTCCATCTAGCTACTTATGTCTCCTTGTGTATGTGTGTGTGTTTGTCAGTGTGTATATGTGTGTGTATTCACATGTGATAGTCTGTATTCGTGTGTGCATGCGTGTGTATTTGTGTGTGTGTTCAGGAACGCGTGTATCATTACACCAATTCTCGTAAACACATATCCGTTTTCATGCATAAAATCATGATTTTCCCTTTTCCTTCTTAATCACCTGAGGGGATATCAGCTGCATTCTTTGTGTGTGTGTGTGTGTGTGTGTGTGTGTGTGTGTGTGTGTGTGTGTGTGTGTGTGTGTGTGTGTGTGTGTGTGTGTGTGTGTGTGTGTGTGTGTGTGTGTGTGTGTGTGTGTGTGTGTGTGTGTGTGTGTGTGTGTAAAAAAAAAAACACACAGCCGCATCATGTGACTTGATAGTGTGTAACTGTTAGCAGAGCCCCGGCCTGAAAAATCTCTTGTCATTGAAAATATGCAGCTCACTGATATTTAGAATGGACTTCCTGTAATTAAGGCTCCCAGGGGCATTCTTTAGTTAGCAGCGCTGAAATTACTCCCAGGTCCGCTAATACGTACCACATGACGGGGGATTCACACCCCTGGCCTGAGAACAGGGGGCAGGGGGCTTGTCAGTCGAGTGAGGTTGGAAAACAAACACGCATTTGAACTTCTGTACAATCTATTCTCAACAAAGACACTGGCCACAGCTAACTTGATAATAATTAGGTTTAGCTAATGTTACTACGCCCCGCTTGATCGGCATGTCGTATCTGGGAAAGTACGCTAGCAGGTAGCGTAGACACACTGCTCATGAAGTGGACGAAGCTAGCATGCTACAAGCTCCTTAAAACCACACACAAAACATAAACTAAAAGTTAACCCCGGTGGTTCAAACCAAATGTAGTTCATATCACACTTTTGTATTCAGTGTAGATTCAAAAGACTGAAACTAATACTGTGGTATGTTATTAATTTTGACAGTAAGGCAGTCAAATATTATTACGTTAAATTCACATTTGTTATGTTTATATTGTCAGTATATTAGCACATTTTAAAAGATGAAAGAAAAATATAAAAAGAAAAGAAAAGTCACAGTGACCATTTGAATAAACTGTCTGTTTTAAGTAATCGGGTGCAAGTTTGCCCGCGATTACTTAATGGATAATCAAAAGTAGAGAGATAAAAGCTATCGGTCTTAATAGATAAGCTAAGCGTTGAAATATGATATGCAAACAAAGAATAACTCCTGCAATAAACTTTGAGCCATATCACATCAGTACTCCAAAAGGGATAAATCCTCAGATACAAAACATTTAATTTAAAACCCTTTAGTTTTGGTCAGAAATACGTGTTAACCAGTAGGAATGCCTATGATTCCACACTACACCTCCATTACCCTACATACCAAGATGTCCAACTGCCTGCTTTCCACAACTCCGGGCGGGCATACATGGCCCTGGCCATTAAATTGTCAGAATTAACAAATGACTTTTTAACCAGAGGCTGGTGGAGAGCGTGGTCAGAAGGTGAGTATTGATCACCTGAACACAGCCATACGTCTTCAGGTATTTACTCTACCACCTCTGCTTACGCAGGACCAAGCCCCGACCAAATCAATCCCCGGGAAAGGAGATGGCCGCTTTCCAGCAATAAATACATAGAAGGTTTCTACTCCAGTCTGCGCATGGCCTTACCCCTATACAGGCGGTCCAGGGGAAATCGCCCCCGCTTGGCTGGCTATGAATGACCCTGGTTGTGTGTGCCGTCGCAACTGAACTGCCAAGGACTTTGTAATGGTAGTCTCATCCACATGTAACCTTTTCTGACCGAAAAGAATAGTTGGTCATATACATACAGTATTAGGCATGTATGTATGGGTACGGGTATGTTGACACAATTTATTAAGGAATCATGCATGTGATATTTATTTATTCATTATTTAACACTATAGTTTATAGTGATGTATAGAATAAATACATACATTTAAATATATAAAGGGGAAAAAAGTATTTCACCAGTTGCTCTCAAATAAGGTATATTAAGGGTTGATCATATAAATATTTTCTCAGCGGGTTCAAACTCAAGAGTGTTTTTCTCGACCATATGATGAAAATAATTACAGCCAGATATGACCTTTGTCCCGTGGTTCAAAACTCTGCCCTGCATTCTCATTTTGAAGCGCACTTCCTTAACAAATGTCAGGTCGATTAAAACAAGTCGAAAGGTTACATCAGAAAATGGATGCCATCAGGCCTCAATGTCAAGGAGGTATTTTAATGAAATAGCCCCATACTGTTCTGGACGTACTCCCTCATGGGGGAAGAGTCTACTTACTGGAACTGGTGGTTATTTTGTATTCAAGACATAAAAAAGGACACACACAGACACACGATATTTCAGATTCAGTCTAGTTAATATACGTTCTACATAAGCTCACCCTTTAAGAACATGAAATCCATTCTACGTCAATCTCAACAACCAGCAGGGATGTAAAATGGAGAATACCTTCAACACATTTCCTTGCGACACACACAAATGATGTTTCCCTGTTGATTTCAGAGCACGTCAGAGGGTCAGAGGAGGTGGAAACATAAGTGAACTGCAGCCCGTCTGGTCTCCACTCCGTCCACCTCTATCCCTGTAAAACTAGCAGGTCTCCCTAGGACTGGGGATCCCCGATATGTATTGCTTTCAGATCACATTCCCATTGACTCCTTCCACCCCTGGCTATTCGTCTTCAGGAATGAGGTCATGTTTAGTGAGACTTCGACAGGTGACACGTTGGGAGATTTTAACTTTTTTCTTTTTGTGGTCCACATATTGACTTTTATTGTGAAGTGAGAGTCATTGATCAACTGCCATGGGCTGAGTTGCAAACCCTGTTGTGTAGTGGACAGGTGTGGTAGAATGATATTGCAGACATAATAGACTCTAACGGTGCTTCCGCAAGAGTAATGAGACACTAAATGACTATTTATTGGTTACTAGTTATTTGATAATCAGGGTTAACAGTTGGTATGTTGTTCTCAAGGTGACTAACAACTTTCGCATCGGTTCTTACGAGACACAATCACAGAGACAATGAAGGAGGGTAGCCATTGATTTGATCAATTGACCAATTCTGATTCTTAGGGAAAAGATAATCAAATGTGTTTGTTTTAAAGACAACTCTGCATTCTGTGGAACTGAACCATTTTGATGGAGTCATTTTGAAAAACCATTGGATTTGCTTCAGTCAAGTTTAGATTTTTTTCGTCACATAGTGTTTGAACACAATGAAATGAGAAAAATGAATAAATAAATGAACAAATGGACAAACAATGAAAATCACAATATGACCTCTCGTCTAAATGTCAAGCATGTGAAACAAAGATAGAAATTACTTACCGCTGGTACTATTGACTGTCATGCAATAGAAGGAAATATATTTAGAATTATTATTACATACATAAACAAATGTAGCGCATAAATAGTATATTATATGAAATATACTGCTGTTTAAATATAACATTATACGTCAAATTAGCAGCTTCTTACGACACACCCACAAAAGGTTCTCTCATTTGTTTATTGCGATGTACACAGTGCTACTATCACCTAACCAGTGAGCTACACACATGACAGACCGACGGCGACAAAGCCAACTGACCGTGTTCGGCGGCGCCTTTGAGTGTGGCCTGGCCGTGCGTGGATCCGAAGGGGTTCCTGATGAAGCGGCGGCGACGCCTCAGGTCGTCCTCCCAGTAGTCGAGGCGCCAGAACTCCCTGGGCCGGCTGCTGGGAGACAGAGGTACCACATGTGTTAGCAATTACTAGCCAGCATGGAGTAGCACTCCAGCATTGGCGCACATAAAGACAGTATTGTTTTGGTTGACTCGTTTTTTTTTTCTCCCTTTTTTCTTCGCCGTGACTCTTTCTCAAGGAATCCTTTTATTTATTTTGTTGATGTGCATTCACTTGTACACCCGCTCAGACACACTAGTCCCACCGCATCCCCGTGGGTGATAATGATGGTGGAAGTGTCTCTCTCTTGAGGAATCCTTATTCATTTATTTTTATATCAACTCACTTGTACACAAGCTCCCAGTACATAGTAGTCACACATTACATCCCCGTGGGTGATAATGACATTTCCTGTCAGAAGTGGATTGTTTCAATTGTTCTTTTTTTTTTTTTACATTTCATTCCAGTCTAGAGCCAGACAGGTCATCCAGAGGAGAGGCGCAGAGTGTGTTTCGTGCATCTCAGTTGCACCCGTGTGTGTGTGTGTGTGTGTGTGTGTGTGTGTGTGTGTGTGTGTGTGTGTGTGTGCGTGTGCGAGTGCGTGTGTGAGAGAAAGAGATTATTTTCCACACTGTAACGGCACGCGCTCCCATTCCAGGCTCATTTCAGGCCCAGCAGGGCACCTTCTTGTCAGCTCCCCCCCCAGGCCACGGCCAGGCAAATGGGGGGACAAGGCCATTACAAATACAGAGGAGGCGGTGGATAGCATTACCAATATTAATCAATGTCCATTTCTGCCATTTTCTTTTTTTTCCGTTCCAATTTACACCTCCCCTAAGCAGGTCTGCCCAGTAAATCATTTTGAATGACTCTCAACGCATTAGCGTTAACGTCTAGAAGAGGAGTGACTGTTAGCGTTTTGTATGTAGAATATCAATCTATATTTTCCGCCCCCGAAATAAACATTCCATCCAATAATTATTTCTGGTCCGAACTTTAGTAACAAATGATAAGACACCACAAGTAACAAAATACCCTGAAGACAGGAAAACATAAGCCCTTAAAAGCCCTTAAAAAAAGAGTGGGCCCAAATAATGATCTTGTGCCTACAGGGTACTCAATTATGATGATTGGTGAAATATATATATGTCTTTGAGACCATTGTGCTATGTCAAAGTGAGAGGAAGTTTTATTGTGCAAGAGGGCCCCCAACAACCGTGAAATATAAATCAAAATAACAGCCACCACCCAAGACCCTCAGATACACACGCAGGTCTTCATGTTAAGATACTGCACAGACAGACACGTTTTGCAGAATGAAGGAAAATCATGAAAAGATTCATGAAAATGGATGTTAGAACATTTAGTGGGGCTTGAAAAAACTGGATTTAGAGTATATCAACCAAAAGAAACACATTGTGATTTTTTTTATTTATTTACTGGAGAACCTGGAGAATTTTAAAGTTAAGGAAAAACATTGCAACCAACAAAAAAAAATGGAATGCATGACACTGAGCTGCAGGGAGAGCGTTAAGGTGTTCAGTGGCAGGCCCGCTGCACAGGGAGAGCCCAGACATACTTTATGTGATCTTGAACGCTGCTCTGGCCAGAGGCTCCTCACAAATCTTCAGGGCCAACACCAATGATCACACTGGGGCCCCTAAAAGGGGAAGAAGCTTTACACAAGAAAATAAATACGATTTCTAAGCAGGCGCTCTAAGACCTCTCCTGCGCGGCTAATGAAAACCATTAATTACTTGATTTATCAGAAGGCAACCTGGGGATCTGTCTCAAAAGAGCAGGAGGACGTGCAGAGGTTGGCCCGGTGTTTACCCCGGAACCAGAAGTGCTCTTCGGAGGGCCTTTAATGCAACGCTTAGTGGAAAGGTTTTGAGTACATCCACTGCAGAGGTAAATACTGCCAAGCTCTGACACCCAAGCGCACATGGAAGAGGATACCGATATGGATTCAGCACTCTTAGCAGACTGAAGAGGACACTGTTGTATATACAACTGTGTGTGTGTGTGTGTGTGTGTGTGTGTGTGTGTGTGTGTGTGTGTGTGAACACTGTGCTGTGTCTGATGTACACTGTGCCTGTACAAGTATGTGTGCTTTTCTATGGGTGTGCAAGTGTGTGCAAATGTGTATGGTGTGTATGTGAGTGTGCGCGTGCGTGCACGCTGGCAGCAGACGGAGCAGAGCAGGCCTGTGCAGCAGCAGATTTCTCCCCAGTCACAAAGCCGCTGCTCTGTGTTTGAGCGTGATAGTCTCCACGCACAAACGCCTCCTTAATCATCCTGCCTGCTGCGGCATTCATCTCACAAAAATAATTATCAAGGTTTGTTCGCTGCGCCACATACCAACACCACCCCCCCTCCCCTCCCTTTTCCCAAATCACGGCATACTCGTTCCTCATCCCGGGAGCTGGAGGGAAAGGGTGGGGGGGTGTGGGGGGGGGGGGGGTGGTAGAGATCCACACAATACATATTTATCCATCAGAGGTGGGTGGGGAGGGGGCGGGGGAGTAATTAGTCGTGGCGTGGGGGAACTCCCTCCACCCGTCACAGTCAGCCGTGAGCCGGCCACAATGGAGCTCCTAATGACGGGGGGCTGGGAGGGGTCTGTGGGGGGCGGGGGGGGAGCACCTTCACCATCAATCGTTGAAAAAATGAAAAAAGAAAAACAGAAGGTAAAACAGAGCGCGGAAGATGTACATCGCTATCCTTCGCCGCCGCCCAGACCACATGCCAAGTGTGGCTCCGCACAGACGACACATTTATTATTCACAACGTGATCCATCCTTCCAGCGCACAGCCGTTCTTCACAAAATAACAACAATTAAACTAAAGCACAATAGGGCGTTGGGGCCAGCCGCCAGTGTGATCAGTAATTAGTCCGGGTTATAAGGGGTGTCTGGAAGATGTGCCGAGATGTGTCCCAAGACAAGGGGTTAGCGGCAAGAAACATAGATAGAGGGGGGGTTGTGTGTCTCTGTGTGTGTGTGTGTGTGTGTGTGTGTGTGTGTGTGTGTGTGTGTGTGTGTGTGTGTGTGTGTGTGTGTGTGTGTGTGTGTGTGTGTGTGTGTTCGTTAAGGTGCGATATGTGTGTATACGAGCTAAACTGCGTGAGTACTTGTGTTGAATTCCTCGGCGCCTGTTTAGTGTAGACCACATTGGGCACTGATTAAACTACATCTGAGGGACATTTATGTGGGGTGGGTTAGAGTGATTACCTTTAATATTTTTATATCATCTTTTGGATGCTTTTCAGACCTCACTGGTTGTAAAATCCAAGAAGTTTACCAACAGACGAGATGGAGTATTATGGGTGAATGTGAGGCAGGGTATTTGTTTCCTCGCACTTTTAATACGACTACCTAGTTATGTCGTTCAAACCAAAACATTGATAGCACCCTTTAATAAATTCAAGCCCACCGTATCAGCAGACAGCAAAGGGGATACTTAAACGGTCGGCCTCTTTAACATTACAATGACATCACTAAATTTTCCATTAACTTCAAAACAGAGCAGAGTTCCAAGTGAGTTTGGCATAGCACCGTGTGACATTAAACAAATTGTTTGATTGTAGGGAGTGTTCAGGAGCCGGTGGGAAGTCCAGGATTAATGAAAGGCTTGTTTGGAGAGAACAGCGTTTAGGAGAGCAGAGAGTCAAGCCAGGTTCATGATGGTCTGTGGCCTCTACTGCTGTAGTGTTAGTTGGCCTGCACTGAAACACAAGAAGCAAGTCACCATGTGTTTATTGATGCTACACGGCGGAATCAAGCACCCAATATGGTAGCTTTTTTTGCTCTTACGTTTTCTTTAGCTTTTTGTGCAAGCAATTTGCTACAACTAACATTAATACTACAATTATTTAAACTATTACTATTATTTTAATGAACCAATGCCCCTCAGAAACGATGCAACATCTCAAATATATAATGTAAAACATAACATGATACGAGGAAAGAAGATGGTGGAACACACACCAGCAGCAACCTGTCCCGAGCATCCCTACGACGCCGGAATCATCCATTTCCTATTATTCCTGCGTCTGAGGGGCGAGTGCGGCTTATCGGGCCGTTGGACCTCATCACTCCAGTTAAAACATGTTAATAGATTCCTTCCGCAGGCCAGGCAACTTTGATAGCACTCCTATTCCAATGATCCGATTGTTCCCTTTTCTGACAAGGACAAACGATTGCCATCCATCAAGATCCAGAAAGACAGAGGCCTCGCACTTCGACTGCCCCGATGCAATGTTGTTTGTAGAGCACTGCAAACGTCTGGCCTCAGATATTAAACGGCGTAAAGGGTGATGATGACTTTAAAATGGAATTCTATGAAATGATCCAAAACACCGTAAACAGCGTTGCATGCAATAGGAAATAGACATAATTATATATTTTAAAAACCTGACCCCTTTCCCGTCCCCCTAGACAGAGTATCTAACCACATCCATCCATCACTCCAGGTGCACTGGTCCAAAGACAAACAGCCATTGAGAATACCGTACTGCAGGATTCATTTGGGTACATTGCGCGGGCTTACATATGCGCACAAGATTTCTCATCTCTTTTTTTTTTTTTCATTAACACTCCCCCCCCCCTATTGGCAAGCTCCAAATGGCTCAAACATAGCAGTTATCCCAGCGATCATTTTGCTTTGATTTGCATAAACCATGCGTTCCCCCAAGCGCCAGCGGAGCGAGCTGAGATTGAGGATTTGTCATGTTGAGGAGCGGGAATGCCTGAGCGCTACGGCTCTTTATCAATCGTTGGGCGCGGGGAGACGGTCCCTGCGGTTTACCTCCACGGACCCAAATTAAATCAAACGGGACCCAATACCATTCCTCCAAAGTGGTGCGTGCGCCATGATTAAGTCTGGCCAGGGCGCTGTTTACATGTGCATTAATGCGTGTCCCATCCCCATGTAATGAAGTGTACAGAAGGACCATCAACATGTATGTATGTTAATTCACCTCTCCTAATGCATATCAGCCCTGCACCCTGGTGTTGGGGGTCACTCGGGTGACAAACACTTCAATCTTACAGCCCTTAAACGAGTTTTACTGACGGGATTTTATCAATCCTCTTAATTAATGACAGGTCCTAGCCATTTAATTTGTCTACCCTGAACAGCAAAATACACATTAAATGTTGTGATACATGAGGTCTGTATGGAATACGATCCATACAATTATTATGCAGATGCAAAGTACTACTTTTTAAGTGTCCAGACGGAATTAAAATAGGAGATGGAAGGAAGAAACGACCACATCTTTCAATCAAGCTACACTGAAGCGACAAAATGTCATTTTCCACCTCACTAACGAACAAGCTAACCAACTAACCCCACTATCTGGGAGAGCAGAATTCCAATGTTGACTTCAGATTTCCCTCCCCGGGTTCATATAGTGAGTGAAATGACCATACTCTGGGAATATAAACAGCATTCTCGCACCAACTACCCTTCCCAATTAACTTCAGTTTCCCAAAAGAGATCAGCAACCAGGCTATGATGTAAGCGCTTTCATCCAACATCAATGCTTTAATCAGATCAAAGCGCACCTCTCGCGGGGAGCCAAAGCCTTCACACCTCATCTGCAGGGCATGCATGCAAAAGAACCCAAACAAACAAACATACATAAATAAAATGATGCACAATGCACCATAATTACCCACAGCTTAGCAGCGTGCCGCTGCCAATTAGCAGCAATTAAACGCAGCGTAAATTCACCCCACGAAGGACATTACAGACTAATTGAATTTGAATGTGAGCGAGGTGTAAGTCAAGAGCTGGAATGTGTCAGGAGGTAACCGGGCTCAATATTTGTGTTTTAGGATCATTCACGTTTGATCCGAGAACCCATTACTGAAACATCGTAGGCGTGGATGATGAAATGGCTATGCATCAACAATATAACTAAAATAGGGCCTCTGCTCCATCCCCCCTCCCCCCAACGCTACGAAAGTGCTACCATCTGTATATTTGATAAAGAATCACATTTTTCCTGCTGTTTTGACACATTGTGCATTTAGGGCCATACATCATGACTGCAGCTCCAGTAATGAGGGCAGCCAGTGGACCTGGGGGTGCATAATTCTATCATTACGGGCCTATTCTAATAATGCTCTGACCTCTAGCTCTCAACGCTGCTCTTGAAAGTCATGACAAATCTGAATGGCTTCCTCTATCTCTCAAAAAGAAATAAATAGACTAAACAGTGAGTCAAGTTACCCTAGGCCGGCTTTAGCTTGTGCAATAACAAGCATTTCCAATGTTGCCTGTCAAGGGTGAGAGTCCACCTGATAAAAGCATGGAAGTGATAACCACCAGTGTCCAAGCAGAAAGCAGCATTACCATGTTACACATTTCACATTCAATACAAAAAATATATAACACCCAAAAGCCATCCCATGAGAACAACAAGCAGAATAAGTTACGAAATGTAAAAAAAGAACAGATTTTTTTTTAAATCAAGGTCCTGCCCCCACATATAAAGCTTTATCATTATGTTAATGGTTCTGCTAAATGATAAATAACAATGCCGTGCCCTGCTCTGATCCTCACTTGGTATGCCGGTCTGTTGCGAGACTCGTCTTCGAGTGATGCCGGACCAGAACAGTCTCATCTAGCGGGCCTGCAACCCAACTACCGCACCCCTCTCTCTATCATACACCATGCCGATTTTACAGCACTTATGGCACGATAAGTGTGTGTGTGTGTGTGCGCGTGTGAGCTTGTGCGTGTGTGTGTGTGTGTGTCCATTATTTCAAGTGCAGCACTTCCTCGCTGAGGTGATGGAGCTCATCAAACAAACACATATTCATCTATTATAGAGAAGATTTTAGTCAAACTTGAAGTAAATATACTAAGTAGCAAATGCACTCGGATGCATTCACACAGAATTTCCATCGTCATTTCATTGCACTCCTGAAACTGAAACCCAAGGCAGAAAGGAACTGTCATGCAAAGTAGGTCTCCTGCGGAAACCCCCCCCCCCCTAAACAAAAGGTAGAGAGTTAAGCAGCAGCAGCCCCACTGTCCCCTGGCCCCTATATCAGGCACAGCAGTGTTTTATGTCCCCGCGTTTCTGCCTCCGCAGCAAAAGAAAGTGCTGGATTCTAAAGATAAAGGCGGATTTTGGCAAATGGGCTAAAGTCGCAAAAGAGAAAAAAAAATGACTTGCTAGGGCTCATGGTGTGATTACAGTTGCTGGAAGCGTACCAATCTATCAAGAGGAAGAGTAGGGGTGTAGGAGAGGGGGTCTGCAGTAGGGGGTTAGTCAAAGGAGATAGCCCTTGACTAACTACTGGCCACGGACAATCGATACTCAGCAGATATTGCTTCCAGGGATGGAGGGTGGTGACGGAAGGGGGGGGGGGGGGAGCTCTAAAAACTTCCCAAATGGTTTTTCATTCAGATATTGATCAGCAGGCTTTTATGGTGACCTTGCCCTGTGAAGGCTGTATACTTTCCTAAGGGTACATGAGTCTCATAAATCTGTAGAGTGGCTCCAGAGTAGCTCAATACAGGGCTGCTGCGTGGTGGGAGAGCACCGAGGCAAGGGACGGTGATGGGTCTTCCTTTGGGGGGGGGGGTGGGATCCGCTCACACCTCACGATGAGAGATTTATTTACAGCACAGTAGACAGCGGTCCCGCTCCATTTACTATGCATTTGTTTAGGAGATGCTTTAATCCAAAGCATGTCAGTGTGGACGTCAAGGTTCAAACCCCGAACCCGCTGGGAGTCGAACACCCTGAACCCAGGTCTATCTGGCCCCTCAAAGGGATACATGCAAGAAATGCTTTTCTGCAGGGTTCTCTGCCCCTAAAGTTTACGAAGACAGAACCATTATTGTAAGTCACAATATCACAATAAAGACGCAATACATGTTTGTGCCAAAAGGTGGTAAAAACGCAAATAAGCTACACACTTTTTTCTCAAGGAAACGGTTTACATTAGAAACCCAAAATGTATTATCTATCAATCAACGGGTTAATCCCTTAAACTCTGCTAATCCTTCCGTGTTTAGCTTTCTCTCCATGTTCCTGAAGTCGTGGAACACTTAGCATAACAGGCTAGCATATGGACACCATCAGTTGTTAATATGCCTCGCCATGACACTTTGTTACCATTGCCCACAACCGGGGCCACTGCACTGTATACACAGCCATGGTAAATGTTAGCATTAGGGCCGTATTCTTATTCATATCTATAAGCTCGCTTTGCACGGTAGGACCTCGCACCGATGCGTCATTTCATAGAGCCGGCAGGAACGCATCATACGTCATGCTGAGCGCTGTCCTCTCCCGGGGGAGAGTTCGCCCAACATCCTCTTTTTAGCTTTTTGTCTAAACTTTGTTTTTTGTCACAGATGTCACGGTGCACGATTAATGAGCCCAGGGGGTTGGGGGGGGGAGGGGTGGAGTGGAGTGGAGGGAAGACGGTGGTTTTGCTTTAAATCCGTTGAAGGACTTTCTGAGCAGGAGATCGCAGCATGATACGGAGGTCCGAAACATAATCAGCGTCTCGCGTTTCCCCAAGAACAAATGTTTATGCCCAGATGTTTACGGCTGCGTTGCAGACGGACGGAAGGCCGCGGCTCAAACTCGGCCGGCTAACTGGTTCTGAAGTATGATCTGGACGGTAAGGAAACAAAAGGAACCGAGGAGGCAAGAAGCAGGAGTCGGGGGGTCAACAGCGGCTCTCTGCTCCCCGTCTTGTTCTTCATCCTCGTCTTCTTCAAGACTCAGAGCCAATAAGCAGCTATAAGCAAACCAAAAGCTCTTCCAAGGTGATAGGGCGCAGTTAAGGAAAGCACGTATTGATGCTTATTTTATCAACATTAAATAAAAGGACATGACATTGCGGTCCCAACGCCCTTCAGTACATTATTATTGAAATGTATTTGCCGAAGCGTACGGTAGATTCAAAGTTTTGCAAGGGTAAGGACATGAATGCTTCGCAGGGGTTAAAAGGGTAGATGTTCCCCACGAGAATACACCAAATATCCAGTACACAACTCAATGGAGAAACATAACCAATGTCAATTCACTCCAAATATACAACAGTGGGGGTCTGATGGGTCAGATAGCACTGGGACCACAGCGATAAACATCCTTACCAACACACCCTTGAGACACACGATTGACCTTTTCAACAACAACACTGCAATCAGTCATCTTTCAACAGTGTGCCTCCAATGGAAAAGAATGGAGAAGATGTGTACTATATCCTCCTTCTTAGTTCAAGTTTGGACTCTCCTACTAAGGCTCTTCATCGTTCTTTCAAACTTTTGCATCGTTTTCCGACTCTCGCTGTCCTTCGTGTCCCTCTCATGTCAAACATTTGAAGCGGCCAGAGGTATTCTAAACAGTTATGTTCTTAAGCTCCATGGATACAATCTCCCTTGACACGCACACACATGCACGCACATGCACTGACACACGCGCACTCACACGCGTGCACTGCACTCACATACACACACACTGTCCCAGCCTGGTCATTCAGATCTGCTGAGACAGTATGCGTGTGTACACATTACGAAGCCTGTGGACGATTCCTTAGATGTGCACATAAAAGCAACCAAGAGACACTATCCAGGCCTCGCATTTGGAGACGCAGCATGTGAACTTGGAGATCCTAATGGAGAATTTGTTCCGAGCATGCAAAGCATACAAAATGTGTTTGGCAACTCCTCATAATATTAATAATATTTCATTTAGCTGATATTCTGTCAGCTAAATGAACACACAAGCTCAGACTAATACGTACATTAAGATTAAGACCACTGTAAGATTAATATGCTTAATTTAGTATATGTATTATCCAACCACCAATTATTTATTTATATACATATAAATATATTTTTATCAATCTATAGCCATCTATCTATCTATATATTATCTTTATCGCTCTCTATATAGTATTGCTGAGAAGGTATTTACAGTCAGACATTCCCTTTTAACCTGATCAAATGTTCTAACGGATAAAGCAACACGGACAGAATTAAACATTATTTCGTAACAGGATGCTTGCTGTTAGCCATGGATGAGAAAAAAAAAACATTTCTGGCACCCCCACGAAATGACATAGTAAAAGATAAAATAGTAATGCTAATATCAATAGTTTGTCCATTACAGGTCAGCTAACTGTCCAGCCCAACAGTTACAAAGCTTTTCCTTTTCGATCTCGCGCGGCCGATCAATACAGGGGCATACTGTTTCAATTTTGCTGCCATTGATTTTTCCTTTTTCCCCCGCTCCTCTAACACCCCCGCAGCCGAGGCATTCATCTTTCTGAAGGAAGGAAGATTTGATTTACTGAAGAAAAATTGGGGCGCGCATCACAGAGATTCGTTGCCGGGCTGTGGCGTGACACGCCAAAAGATGGATGTCCCTCCGACTGGGAAGCCCCGCAGCCTGAGGGGGGTCTATTAGAGGACCGCTGAAGCAGCCCACTATGGGGAGGAGGAGGAAGAGGAGGAGGAGGAGGAGGAGGAGGAGGAGGAGGAGGAGGGAGTCAGGGTGGAGGTGCGTACGTGTGCTGCAGGCGGACGGAGGAGCAATAGGGAGTCGTGGTGGAGGTGCGCGTGTGTACTGCAGGGGGATGGAGGAGGTGGGAGGAGGAAGAGGAAGAGGAGGAGGAGGAGGAGGTGGGGGTTGGAGAAGAGGGTCACAGTGGAAAAGAGAGGAATAAACAGGAAATGAAAAAGAGTGCTGATGTCAGCCTTTACGAGCGGGGAAAGTGGGACGTGCGAGAGCCGGAAATGCCAAGCGTCAAAACTATGGCCATAAAAACCAGCTCATCCAAGAGTCCTAGTCAGGAACTAGAACACTAGAACACTGACACTCGACGCTGACGCAATACCCTCAACATTTCAACACTGAATACCTTTCTTTCTGCCTTTCATACCCTTACATATTCTCTGCTGTTCACCAGATACACATCCGTTCCTTGCCTCCCCCCTCCGCCCCGCCCCCAAGTTCCAGCGCCCAGAGTGAGTTTCCATGGTACATTAGTCAGCCTATTAGAATGTAATGAAGGACGGGTCCACCAGGGAGAGAGGGAAGAGAGAGAGCCCGGTCCCCGGAGACGCTGCGGTGCTGCTCTCCATCATCCCCCCCGCCCCCCCCCCCCTCTCAGTACTCTGGGTGTGTCATCCGCTCTGCATGGGCGCCACCCTCCTTGGGCATGGGTGTCATCGTGGGGCCTTGGTGTGTGATACACTGCCTGGCTGGCGTGTTGGGCATGGGTATGGTCTGTCTGGGAGTGCCTCTCTGCCCTGCGTGTCACCCCCTTTTCGTCCTGGATGTCACCCTCTCAGTGTCAGACACACAAACGGATGATCCTTCGTCTACTGACCTAAAGGAACGCCCTGACGCATCTCAGCCGCAGTCCACAACCCAACCCCCCCGGCCGAGCTCACGTATTTAAATAGTAAATGAAAAAGAAGGCATATACAAGGAGAAATATTACAAATACATGCGTAACCTCATACTACTTAATACATCGGGAAATAAGCAAATTATAAATATAAAAAGAAAGAAGATATATGGCTATGACAGAAACTATGCATCCAAGTCATTTCACTTCATATTTCCTTCTTCTTTCGTTTTATTATTCCGTTTTGGTTCCGAGTTCATTGACACTTTGTATTTGTTCCCCGGTTCCCCAGGCGAAGTGAGGACGACAGGCACGGGGTACACCTGGCGTCCCTGAGGAACCGGGCGCGGACAGATATAAATATATATGGAGGAACAGGTAGTAACCCCTGACTGTCTGACTGACTGACTGACTGACTGACTGGCTGGCTGGCTGGCTGGAGGACCTGTCTGGCTGCGCGTGGACCTGTCTGCTACGTCCCTGGGCGTGTCGATATGACAGAGAAGGGCAGAGGAAGGAGAGATGCTCGTCTTTGTCTAGCGCCTCCACGCACTCTCTCCTGTGGCACGGCGCAGGAGGAATTCAAAAGAAAGTTTAGGTCAAAAAAGGAGAAAGAGACAGAGAGCAAAAAAACAGTGGGAAGGAGAAGAGAGAGAGAGAGAGAGAGAGAGAGAGCGAGAGCGAGAGCGAGAGCGAGAGAGAGAGAAAGCTGAAAGTGGTAAAACAGAGAAAATCACATAACACCTGGGTCCCCATGTGGCCCGGGGCCGCAGTACGCTGGATATTAAGACACAAATTGCATTCAGGCGGGTCGCGGCGTGTCACAAGATATTAGATGCCTGCCGTGAGGAAACAACAATTCCCATCAGCTTGTGAGAAAATAATATTTTCATTTTCAGAGCCTATATTGAATGGAAACTTCGGGGATACGCTTTTTTTTGTGGAGCGCCAGTCGGCAGGCGGTGGAATCTTACACGCCCGCAACAAAAAGGTTGTAATCAAGGCGGTGTAATATCTTGCCTGTTATTGGATTTTCTTTTCACAGCTCAATCTACGTGTGTGTACATGTATATGAGACGATTGTTTCCTGCCACACTTGTCATTCAGTGAAAGGATTTGAGCGGCTACACATTCAAACCTGTGTCGTGTGAGAGTTTGAAGACGTGATTGCATGCATGTGTATGTGCGTCGTGCACACAAACCTACAATGTACTCGCCTCTACAAAATGTCTCCTCCAACGGTAACGCTAGCCGGCACAGGGTACATCGGCTACGCATCTGCAGCCATAGTCAACCTTTTCATCACATTTATTTATTTTGCTCATTTCCCCACCCCCCTTCGTGATCTGCCCGGCGACCAGATGTTGCAGCCTTGCCCAACTGTGGTGTGGGTTGCGAAGCCGGCCCACCTGACCTTCGCCGTAATTGACTGAGAGTATTGATGTAATGGCACGGGACTGATTGTGATTTATTAAAAGAGCCCAGCGCTCCCAGGCCCCATGCCAGCACCGGCTCCCGGCTCTCCCATCGCCTGCCATTAGGGAAACCATCCAATAGCACCGCCGCATACAGCGCCGGTAATGGGGGGGGGGGGGAAAGAGAGAGAGAGAGAGAGAGAGAGAGAGAGAGAGAGAGAGAGAGAGAGAGAGAGAGAGAGAGAGAGAGAGAGACATGGCTAGAGCCCACTTAAGCAGGATCGGAGCAGCAACCAGCAAAGGTTGTATTTGTATATATTTATTAAGTTGTGTCTGTCCGTCTGTCTGTCTGTGAGTACACTTTAAGGTTATGCTGTACACACTGGCAGAATGAGATGTGATGATATAAAAAGGGGAAAGAGGACAGTGTTGTGGAAGGGCAAAAATACCAGCAGAGGAAGCAGCCCAGGAGGGAGAATAAGGGAGAGCGAGGGGGGAGGGAGGGGAGAGAGAAAGAGAGCGAGCGAGCAAGAGAGCGAGAGGCACAGAGTGTGTTTGAGAGTGGGAGTGAGAGTGAGAGTGAGAGTGAGAGAGAGAGAGAGAGAGAGAGAGAGAGAGAGAGAGAGAGAGAGAGAGAGGAGTGTGATTAGATTTAGAGTTTGTGATCCAGTTGCACAGCGAGCCCCATTGCAGGCTGGTCTCCAGAGAGCCCGGCCTAACAAGAGGCGAGCAGCCGCAGCCGCAGCAGCCAAGCAGCCCCCCATTACCCCCCTATACCTGCACACAAACAGCCATCGTTAGGGAATAGCTACAGGGCCTCTCGGATGAAACAAACAGGGCAGAGAGGCTAGGGTTACCTCCTGCTTTTCAACAGGCCATGGAGCCGCTTAGAGCCGCTTTGTTCTCGCTCCAACGTCAACGGATCACGCCTCCTACGCATCCAGCGTTTTAAATCTGATCCTGGCTGGAGCCTATTGAACGTGTCGCAGAAGGACCAGGGGCCTTACATGGTGACTGTGAGAGTTTTGTGGAACATAGGATCCAGAACTAGAATAAAGGCGGGAAATTCTCTGGACAACGGTCATTTTGGAGCGTTACAATAAAAAGACTTGATTCACTACATGACGAAGAACACAAACAGACTTCACATAGAGCTGTATGTGTTTGTGTGTTCATTGTGAAAGCATGTAGAGTGCCACTATCCCGAGTGCCACTCGGGATATGATGACTTAAAAATGTTTTTGGCTACAGCGTACTTTCACCAGGTCTCGAATTAACCTATAACAATGCATCATGTTTTGATGTGATATTCTTCCCTGCAAAGTATGTATGGTGTGTGTGTGTGTGTGTGTGTGTGTGTGTGTGTGTGTGTGTGTGTGTGTGTGTGTGTGTGTGTGTGTGTGTGTGTGTGTGTGTGTGTGTGTGTGTGTCATGTCATCCAACTCCTTAGCCGTGCACAGACGCTAAACACCCACTATTGTTATAGCCATTACATTGCACACATGTGAGGGCCAGAACCCGTTTCACCCACCTGGCACAGGAGTTCCCCCAGGCCCCGTGCTTGTCGGTGAGGATGTGGACGATCTTCTGGACCAGCTGCGTGGAGGGTGACGTGGTCGCGGTACTTGGCCGCCCGGATGAGGTGGTCGCACATCTTCTCCTCGTCGCGCTTCTCCGCCGCGTACTGAGCGCAGTTGGACTGGGGGGGGTCGCAGGACGGAGGGGGGGGGGGGGGGAGGTACAATGTCAATACTGCTTATGAATACTCTACTCTCTTACTATTTAGCTTCTAGAAGCCAAAGAGATGTGAACAGGATAGGATGAGGTATCTACAGGTGGACGGCAGACATCGGGTGGGATTGAACACAGAACATATTGGCTGGGGGTCAAACCCCCTGACCACAGACTGGACCGTCATGCCTCTGCATGTATTTCAAATAAAACGTTGCATCACAACAACACTCGTGTAAATTGATTGAATGATGAGAGGACCAGGCGAATTGATGTGAACTTTTGATTACGGTCCCTTCACACACGGTAAAACACACACACATCCGACGCTAAGTAAAACAAACCTTTTAAAATGGGGGGGGGGGGGGGGGGGGGGGGGGGAATCGAGGAGGGGTGATTTTGGCGTCCTGGTGATTAATAACAGCACACAGAGATATATAGGAACGGCCTGCGGCGGTTCAGATCCCGCTGAGAGCCCCGTGCTCAGGGACAGGACATTTCTCACTGTCGGAGTCTGTTATCAGGCAGAGGGCCTTTGAACTCGGGGAAAATGGTTTTCATTTCAAATGAACATTATCTAAATGTTGAAAGGTTTGGGTTGATTTGTATTTCTTAATGCTGCACACAACCGAATACTGAATTTGTTGATCATTTTAAAAAGTTAGGTTTTTTTTGCATCTGATGACGCTCTTTGAATATTGCTTTGTTCAATTCATGGCAACATCCGCAATGGACTGTGGCCGCTAAAACTAAAAGCTGTATTATCCTTCAACCCACTTGATTCTACGCTACCTCGGTCCGTGTACTAATGCCCTTATCGAATTACCCCGCAGCCAAAGCCTACCGCGCGACAGACTACAGTACAGCATTTGAGACCGGGACATGGGCGGCCGTCTAAACGCAACCTGCCACTCCCGAGTTACCAGTGAAGCTGGTAAAGTGTTTTATAATGGCTCCTCCTTTCCAATTTGAACTACAACTTTTCATATCTGACAGAAAATCCATGGGTATAAATCACATTAGCAGGGCTTTTCTTCAGGCTATCGGGCCCTAATTATCAATCTATGTCTCTTTGTGTTGTGCTGGAGCGGGGGGGGGGCCTTGACCTTACCCCAGGATGACCCGGGAAACACAGGAAATAAAGGCAGCGCACGGCTCTGATGGTACACTGGAGTTAAGGTGTGTGTGTGTGTGTGTGCGTGTGCGTGTGTGTGTCTGAATGTGTGTGTAATAAGTAGATGTAAAGAGCTGTAGCGAAGGTTAGTGTATACTACATATATGTATAATTTATTTATCAATTTGAACATTTATGTATAGCATTTTCTACAGAATACCATACTCTCCAAAAGTTGGAGAATATGTTGACCCAAAATATATGAAATGCTAAAAAGGAGTGATGGATCATCCAAAATATTCATGTCCGTCCACTGCTCGCTGAACCGTGACCAGGGTGCACCACAATCAGCAACTGTGGCTTCCCACTCGTGACCATAAGCAAACACTTCATCACCTGCAAACCGCCCCACCCCTAAAAAAAACCTTAAGACTCCATGCAGTAATGGGATTTTCTCTCAAGCCTGGCCAAAGCCGGCCAAGTTCTGAAACAAAAAAAGGTTCACAGACTCACTCCCTGAAATAACAACCAAGGGTAAAAGAGGCAGGACACGCACGCAGAAGGCCATTAATGACCAGAGGTATGTTTGCGTAGCGCTGGAAAAGACGAGTCACGGGGAGTCCTGCGGGCCCTTGAGTCACTCAATACGTTGGGGTGGGGGTCACTTTAGTAGGTTGTACGCTCAAACCGTTTTCATTTTACTGCTCAACCTTTGACTTTACTCTTTCTTCGACACCATTTTGCCAGTCACTATAATTTAGCTCCTGCGACACAGAGGGTATATATATATGTATTTATATATATACACGTATATAATGAAGACAATGAGGAAAAAACTAAAATTAGAAAGTTAAAACTGAATATATAACAGATCTTTTCACATTTAACTTCCATCCGCTTTGAAAAAACCCAACCTCCTTTTCCGAGTGACCTTGAAGAAGTCAAGGAAGCCCAGGCCTGCACGTCGACATAAAAAAAACATTTTAAATGGCCATATTTTGAAACAAGGTCTACCATTTACTAGCAAAAAAAGTGGGGGGAGCAGTTGATTATGTGGTCAGAGGGCTGGGGGGGGGGGCGGCGGAGGGGAAGGGGGGGAGGGGGAGAGAGAGAGAGAGAGAGAGAGAGAGAGAGAGAGAGAGAGAGAGAGAGAGAGAGAGAGAGAGAGAGAGGTGTGCTATGCTTTAGCTTCCTAACCAGGGCACAGCTTGCTGGCAGCGAGACCTTTATGACTTGCGACACTGTAATCATGGCCAGCACCTTCCGTTACAAGGACTAGCTGACGGGGTCGGCCCTACGATGGGGGGGGGGGGGGGGGGGGGGGGGGGGCCGCAATGCTTTCTGGCAGCGGAGGAGACAGCTCCGAACGGCCGGCATGATAATGGCTGGCGTTAATCGAGTCAATTACGCAGAGTCGTGTCGCTCGCAATCTGCCCAGGCTTCGGATTAACAACTGTGGGTGTGTAGTGGCGTTTGCAGAGAGAGGGAGAGGGGAAAAGAAGAATCGGTCTGGGGTTGAAACTTCAGACAAAAGAAAACAATTTTGGATGGCGTAATCCCATAATGACACTGGCTTACATCTGTGGATAAAAGATTTCATATTCATTTTTTTGTATGAATATGAATTTTGAAGAATGTTTATTTGATCACGTCATGAACCACATTTTATAACAGCAGTGGTGGGCTTGGCCACCATCGTATTGTTACTATTGGGTTGCTATGGCTATGACGCTATCTAGTGCAGCATCGAGGCAGGCCAAGTGAAAGGGAGCACGGGACGGCCGTCCGTTTCACAGGTCTGCTCATGGCACTGTCCTTATTTTAACGCTGAGAGAGAGAGGATGCACCGGTTCCCTGGTCCTCCCCCTCTCGAGGAGGGGGTTGGGAGGGTTAACCAGGGTAATGGGCTTGAGAGTGGAGGCTCATTACGACATATCAACCCTGTGTTTATCCATTAGAGCGACAGAGTCGGGTCTAGCCCTGATGGCGATGGCGATGGCGGCGTTACTGCAAGCCTTCAAAAGCCCTCTTTGTTGCTCCGGACTCGGTTGCGGCAGGCGGGAAGGGCAACAGCACCGAGGTTATTAAAAGACCTGATTTGCAATCTCGTGACACCGGTGGCACTGCAGCGCTACACGCTCCGTATCTCTCCCGCACTCTCTCTCCTTTTTCGTCGCACACTTCTCCAATATCTCACATCCGTCGACAAGCGATCCCCGGGGGGGGGGGGGGACGTCAGCCTTGTCCTTGTCGCGTATCAAAGAATGCAAATAGGCCTAGGAGTAAGGAATTCCACGCGGAACAAAGCGGAGGACCGGGGGGAGAGGAGTCGGGGGGGTGAGATGAGAAGAAGAAGATGGGGGTCACCAAATACGAAGAAGAAGCAAAGGAGGGAAAAAAAAAAGGGAGATGCCGCTCCACTCCAGCAATTGGTTTGGAGGAGCTTCTCGCGCACTTGATCTTTTGCCCTTCCAGTTTTCAAATCGCAACGTGAAGCGGTACCAGGGGAATTCAGACAATGGGCTGGCGGAAGAAATGGGCGAAAAAAAAAGGATTGGGGAGAAAAATGAGGGCTTAAAAGTACAATGGCGAACAAAAGTCACCAAATGACAATGGCTGACAGCCACTTCAATTCTGAAGTGATGCTCCTGTCATACTGCTACTCTCACTATTGATTTTTTCTCCCCCTCTGCCTCTCTCCCTCATGGCCTCTCTCTCTCCATTCCACTGTCCCACACGCTCTCTTCTCCTACAGCGAATTGAGTTAAAAAAAGAAAATAATGAAAGAAATTGAATCCAGCCAAAACAGATCCCTGCGGCTGGCGTGATCAGTCCTACACGAGCTGCCATCAAGGTTAACACAGACGCAACACTTATCAAAGTATCTCTCCTCCTCCTCCTCCTCCTCATCCCTCTTCTCCTCATCCCTGGCTGCTCCTTAATGGACTGTTCACAATGTTTGCTTGGCAGCCTCTTCATCTCTTCCTACCAAGAAGAGAGGGGGAATAAAAGCGCCTGGTCTGTGCAGAAACCTCCCAATGCGCGCCGCACCATCCGTCTGCGTAGTTAGCATCTTGCACCCCAGACGCCAGCGGAGCTTCCAAGGTCGTGCCACGTGAAAAATCATCGATGTTAAAACTGTCATCTGGGTTTTGAAAAATAGTTAAATAAGGAAAAGGGCACGAGCGAAATGAAAAATATGTTATTCGGATTCGGGGCTGTCCTATCAAAAGGATATAACAAATGAACAGGGACAGGACAGTGAGACCGACCGGGAGATGAAACAGGCACCAGACAAATACATACACTGGGAATTAAGTGACTAGAGGTGAGCGTGGAGAAAGAAAGAGAATCACACCGCCGTTGGGTCTTTATTCGGAGATATGAGACCGGCAGGCGAGCAACTTCAACTTATGTAGATTGCCCTGCTGTCGGTGACAAATGACAACAGAGGAGGCAGTCAAAACTCTCATAGTTGCACTCCAGAGACCGTCAAGCAAAGGAGAAGTTAAAAAAAACAAAACAAAAGAGAGGAGCGGACCAAAGACTTCTCTCCCCGGCTTGAGGTCAGCTGGCTGCACATAATGACGGCTGTGGTGGAGGGGGTACCTGGGGACTTCATTACTCTGACAGAGAGAGCCGAGGCAGACACTACCAGAATACTATCCCCCCCCCCCCCATTGTGGACCGCGCTCCCCTCCTGAACCAGCCCCCCCTCCCCCCCCCGCCCCCGCCTCCGCCCCCGCCCCCTCTCCCTCCAGCCCCTCCGGCTTCATTTTCAACACAAAGGAAGAGCCCGTGTCGGAGAAGCCCCGGCATGCGGCCTGCCTGACATCTATACATCCCCGGTGCTGATGAGTACAAGACAGCCCCGCGCAGTACGGCGGCAGCCATCCATCACAACGGCGGCGCGGCGACGCCAAGGCCGTGTAAATGAAAACCGGGCCATATGGCGGGCCGTGTGTGCACACCTCTGGCGCGTGCGTGGCGGTGGTGGTGGAGGTGGGGTTTGTGGAGGTGGTGATGGTGGTGGTGGTGGGGGTGCAACCTTTGCTTTGGGAATTAATTAGGTTTCAGCCAGAAGAAAAAGGACCTCAAATACTTTTTTGGGTCCAACAATGAGCCTCAAAACGGTGAGTCGTGAATCCTAACCCAGTGCGAAGATGGGTTCAAACTAGCAAGCCTAAGCTGTCTTCTGCGCTGATGCACAAAGCAGCGTGTTTCCAAACGTGAGTGTTTCCAGAGAGGCTGTGAGTGTTATTATGAGAGAACATAATGAGCATTAGCTCAATGTTAATGTCATTAACTCTGGGAGAAAGCACGGATCACTTTACAAGCTCAGCCGAGCGGGGTGGGGGGAGGACAATGACGCCAGGCGCTAATTAGGCCGCTATCGCATGGCTTTCATAGCATCTCTCAGACAGCAAATTCAATTACTCCATATAACACCGGGTTAATCAAAGCTGCTCTATAAAGAGCCAGCGGGAGGCGTAGAGAGAGAGATGTAGAGAGAGAGAGAGATGAAGAGAGAGAGAGAGATGAAGAGAGAGAGAGAGATGAAGAGAGAGAGAGAGAGATGTAGAGAGAGAGAGAGATGTAGAGAGAGAAAGAGGGAGAGAAAAAGGAAAGGAGAATGCGAGAATGTGTAAATAATTAGAAAGAACAATGTTGAAGTGAGAACGAGAGAGAAGAAGATGCGAGAGAGAGTAAAATAGAGCACAGAGCAGAAGAATGCAGGCGGGGGTAAAGAAATGACCTGGCTGTCGCCCCTCCTTCCTATCTGTACCCTCACATCTGCCCTTGTGCTCTGGAGTCCACCACATTTCATCCCTAATGAACGGCAACATAAAAAAACGTTCGATTTCTTCCACTCCCTCCTTTCAATCTCTCGTCCCTCTCAGTCTCTCTCTTTTTTTTTTTACTTTGCTCTGTATCAGGAGTCTATCATTTACCACACCGGCCAGCAGTGTGCGATCGGGAGATCTCCTCCACATTAAGGATCCTATTAGATAGAGAACCCTAAAAGGTAATTGGATTTCCCCTCCTAGTTATCTTCATCTCTGTTTCACCCTTAGCCCACTGTAATAACTTACTCCCGCCAGCGGAGATAACTCAATTCCATCCCCGGGAAGAAACAGAGAGAGGGGAGTGAGCGAGAGCAACAACAACAGACAACAGGCATATGAAGGAGGGGGAAGAGAAATATATGAGCGAGCGAGAGCGAGAGAGAGAGAGCAAGAGCGAGAGCGAGGGCAAGGGAGAGAGAGCAAGGGAGAGAGAGAGTAAGGGAGAGAGTGCATACAGTAAGTCTCTCAGGCAAATTGGCATCTAAATCTCAAGGCTGCACCATCGCTGCCTTCCCAAGGATATGAACTCAACATAAATATGTTTTTTATCTGTTGAGTTGCTCTTGTCTCAAGAAGAGTCAACGTGCTTCTAGTGTTGGCTGCCATGCAGAGCTTCACATTCACAAACGTCCCCAGGTGTACCGTAACAGTCGGCGCGAGACAGAAAACAATGGCTACCAAAAAACAACGGCTACTTTGTAAACCGAAGATACACTGTACCTATAATGAAATTACAGCAAAACAAAACTCAGCACACACAATAGATGTGCACTTTCCTTTTCCTTCTCAGAGACATTTGAACCCCCCCCCACCAAGTCCAATCCCCGAGGGGGACGTTTCATTGGCCTGTTATTTTTATTGTGGCAGTGCAAAATGAAACTGGTAGCTCCTGGTATCGGCACCGAAGCAGGGCGGCGGATGGGAGGCACAAAAATCAATACAGCAATATCACAGCCAGACTTATCAGCGGCCCACTTCTTCCTGGGGGTCACCGAGGAGCAACTACCTTTAAGTGTATGTGGTGGGTGGAGGGGGCAAACTCAATTGTGAAACAGTTTGGGGGTGGAGCGGTGGTGCGGGTCTGATTAAGGACTATTGCAGGACTGAGTAAAGGTGATGGTGGAAGTGAGATTCTGACATCCAGCCACGAAATGAAAGCTTTCAATTCATTATTACGGTTGGAGGAGCGCTATGGAAGGGGCTCCCAATGTTTGTTGAGATAATGTGAGAGTATATATAACCCATATAAATATATTAGAGGATGTGCTTGCTATGTTTGCACCACATATTCAAACTCGATAGCGTTACAAACATCATGTTACATACGCTAATGCGAGTAAGACAGTTGTGGAGATTAGAAACAAGGCCTTTGAATAAGAAGGACCTTTCACAGACTGCATCTGTTAAAGAACGATGCTGGATATCCAGAGACCATCAAGAGATATACAGCCTTTGGGTTCCTGGCTTGTCTATCCACTTTGCCATTCTCCCTAGCTTGTGGTATGTCGGATTTAATGCACACACATGACCTTACAAATACCATCCCATCAAAAATATCTCAAATACCAAATCGGAATACCATCCCTGTGAGAATATGACATTTTTTAACAAGTAGTAATTTTACTCTACTCTTGTACTCTCCCTTGTCTGGTATTACATTTTTCTGACACTAGGCGAGTGACTTGCGTTTGTTCCAGTGGGCTTCATCCAGCACATACAACGGTGGTTATGTGACTGACAACAGACTAACAATGGCAACCATAAGAACGACCGGTCAAGCTACACGCGGGTACATCATGAGAAGCTCAGGTCACCGAGTCCAACGCTGGTGGAGTTAGAGAAGGTAAAGGGGGGGGGGGGTGAAACGGTCAATGGGGGTACCACCGTGAGCCCAGGGCCTCAGCGGCCTGCCAGGCACAGGCCGGTCTATTTGAGGCTGAGAGTGTATACAAGGTGCCCAGTGAAGCAAGCCTGTAACAGACTGCACTGCCCCCACCACCTCCCCAAGCCCGGGGGAGGTGCATTGTTTTCCATCCCTCCAGGGCCCGCTCCAGCCCGCCGCCACGCACACATCCGTGGATCTTTGTAAACACAAACAAGTCTGTTTTTAAAAACCCTGTGTGTGTCCGGCCGCAGATTCCGAAATCGCCCCCGTCAGAACTCGCCGCTGCCGTTGCGAAACAAGCCCGCAGGAAACACTTGAAATAGATTTGGTCAGAAAAGCGACCAAACAACAACGGAAAAAAGTGCGTTTCCAGTTAGCTATAAAAAAGGAGGATTACCTCAATAATGAGTTCACAACAAAAAACTGTAAAACAAAACGACATGGCAACGGAGAGACAGGAGTCGGACAAGAGCCGTAGCCTCCACTGTGCTGATTAACTCCCAGCACCCCAGGGAGAGCTTCTCTTCCCTGTGAGCCGCCAGTGAGAGAGACCCGCCTGTGAACCTTAAAGAAAGCATAACGTTTTACTGCATGGCAGAGGTTTAGCACTGGGACTGGGAGGAGGAGGAGGAGGAGGTGTTCTAGACAGTCAGAGCCCTTCAGGCCAGTACCTCTCAGGCCTGTCTGCACTTTTTTAGTGCTGGCAGGGCCCTGAGAACCCAGGGAGCGGGGGAGAGCAGAGGAGAGGAGTGGAGGAGGGGAGGGGAGGACGCTGTATTCCTGTCACTGGCGAAATACACCCCCAGCGGGAGTATAACGGACAGGGCCTCGGCATGACAGGAAATGGTTTTGGGTGAGATGGCGAGGGGGAGGTGGATGGGGTGGGGGGTGTTTGAGCCGTCAGACGGAGGTAGGGGGCATAAACGCTGCCCGTGGGTCAAGGCCGAGTGGGCGCTACAGCTGTGCGTGAAAGGCAGCGTTTGTATTGCGGAGCTGGTTGGAAGAGGAGGGGTGTGTGGGGGGGGGGGGGGGTAAGGTATTTCAAGGGAGGGGGCGGGGGTGGGGACCCAAGGCGAGACCTGAAGAGACAGGGCAGAATTTAACACTGCACAATGTTTGGCTAGCATTATATGCCAAACATGATCTCCTGTCGAAAAACGACTCTTCTGTGTATGTGATTGTGTGTGCATGCCTGTATGTGTGTGTATGGAGACACGTCATTATTAAGCTGCAGTACAGGGTGTTATGTTTGAAAAGTAAACATTTTTCCTCAGGGTTGGCAGTGACAGATCGGGAGGTGGGGGGTGGGGGGGGGGGGGGGGGGGGGGGGAGGGTGTGATGGACAGGTTGGAACCGGCTATTAGGTCAACTCCTCCATGTTCTCTCAAACTGTTACCACTCGCTTGTTTTCCCCCCAGCCCCATGAAAGCCGTGCGCATCGGGCTACCAGCTTTTTGTTTTAGCCAACCGCGCTTTGCCATCAAGCCGCGAAGGAACTTTACTGGACCGAGGGGACACGCCGAGGTAGAAGGAAGATCCGGGAAAGGATGAACATTCGTTGGGTTTTGGGGGGCTTTTGATTCATGGGACAGGATAGAAGAAAGCCTGTAATCCGCCCTCCACTGATCTTACTTGCTGTTGCGTACGGTGGCTTTGATGCGTTTGAAACATTGTTATTCTGTGGTTCCTGCTCAGATCCCACACACACACACACACACACACACCAAAAGAGATCCACTTGGCTTTGAACCTATTTACCGACAGCTTTCCTTCTCCTGGTGTAAACTCACCCTCTATCCATTTCCAGACATAATACACACGTCAACATCACGACCAAGGGGCTATTTGTGTCCGTGTTTGTGGAGCTGTCGACACGGTGCCAGCCACTCTCCCCCCTCCCCGCTCACCTCAAACTCTGCATGTCTCTGGATGTCTTCGGCCCTCTGTCGGCTGAGGATGAACTCCGCCTCGTTGGCCACCCGCACCAGGTGGTCCTTCATAGTGTGACTCAGAAGTCTGCAGAGAGAGAGACAGAGAGAGAGAGAGAGAGAGACAGAGAGAGAGAGAGATCAAGACACCTCATGAAAACCCGCTGCGGGAAGACGTAACAGGATTAGGATGTAATGCTGTCAATCATTTTTTTTTGGATTTAAGTGCCAATAAAAAAACTCATTAGGCTTAAGATTTCCTTAAACCACCGACAGCTGGTAGGTCATCTTGGGGATTAATACGGGAAAACAAAGTTTAATATCTGTGTAATATCAATAAACCATCGACAATGAGCCATGGCCAATGAGAAGGAAATCTAATTTAGCCCAGCAGTCCAGAGGTGTCCTCTGTCCGGAACCAAGGGGCTAATTGATTTGTTAATGATATTCATCTGACAGGGGCCCAGGGCTTCTGCCCATGTCGGTACACATGTAACCTACACCCCCTCACCCAAACACACTCTCCCTTATCTGTGTTAATAACACATGCATACACGTACGGGTGTGTGTGTGTTAGAGAGGGCGAGTCGATGTTAGTGTGCGTGTGTCTGAAGGGTGGGGCCTGGGGTGTGTGTGTGTGTGTGTGTGTGTGTGTGTGTGTGTGTGTGTGTGTGTGAGAGACAGAGAGAGAAACCCCTCTCTAGAGCAGGAGGTCAGGCCTGTGCAAAGTGGAACAATAACAGACCACAGGCCAGCATGGACTGGGGGGGGGGGGGGGGGCAGAGGGGGATGGGGGGGGGGGGGCTGTGCTGTGCTGGGTGGAGGTTAGGGGCCAGAGAGTGGGCTGGGAGTAGAGGGTGGAGGGGGCATGACAGGCTGGGCTGGTGGAGGTTAGGGGCCAGGGAACGGTTGTAACCCAAGCCTGCTGTTTCAGAGCAGGTCAGCAGGGGAGCAGAGGCGCCTCTGGAGCCTCCAACACGGCCCTCCGCCAGCTTTAAGATGCTAGGGCTTCATACATATGGAGGAGGCACACACTTAAACATGTGCGCACCCACGTACAAATGTTTGCATACACGTTTAGGGCGCCGAGACTCAAACGTGCATTTCGGATTGGTACAAAATAATATATATATACGCGATGCTGTAAATAACTTTTTTGCGTTTCACTAAAGCAGATATAAACGGGAAAATAAACGTGAGCAGGGAAAAAGCTAACCTGGCTTGAGCTGTTTGTTTTCGTCACGTGAGTAATGATGTAAGTGACGAAAAATGCAGCTTTGTTCATTTTCGCATGCGCGGCTAAAATAAATCCCTGACGGCTTTCCAGTTGACACAAAATGTTCGAAATGTTTCAAAAATCATTTTTCCTTTATACCTCACTTTTTTTTTTTGCCCAACTTCCCAACGTACACTGCGATGATGGATTTCAAATTTAATGCAAACTAGGAGACGTAGAAAAAAAAAAGAAAAAAAAAAGTATGCACACACTAAAGCCAGTACCAACTGCTCTAAAAGCAGGAGAGCGGGCAGGGTCAAGTTACAGCCCTCCCCCCCCCACCAACCCCACCACCAACGCAAATCATTATAGCCTCACTATAGTAACCACAACCAGAGTGTAGCAGAGTCTCCGCACAGTGGACGGCCGGTTCCCCCGCTCTCTTTCCCTCGGTATATAAAAGTGCACCGCCGGCCTCATTAGCATTAGCTCGGATTAGCCTGACGAGCGCTTCATGCGATCCGCTGATCAATAATGGAAAGCACGGGGGAGCCGACCCCCTCCAACATTGGGAATTGATGAGCGACGAGAGAGAGAAGTGAAGTGGGAAGAGAGGAGAGGAGCGATATATCCTCAAGCTCTCGAACGATGGTGGAGGGACAAATAAGGAGGTCGTACGTCGGAGACGCATGTAGCGAATAAAGCGAGGACAGATGGTGAAAAGGCAAAGGAGAGAGATAAACTCAGATGTGAACTCACAGGGCCAGACATGGAGACAGAGTGGGGGGATGATGGTGGGTGTGTGTTTGTATGTGCACATGTGCGTGTGCAATGGGGGGGGGGTGATTTCCCAAGTGTCACAGAAGGACTCTGAGATCAAAAATCCCCGTCGCCACCCTCTCCATCCACCCCTTGTCTTCCCGAGCCCCCTGTGGGACGAGCAGGTATCGAACGGAGCCTTGAACTCCCGGGCCCCCCCTCCAACCCTCCCCCTCCAACCCTCCCCCTCCCCCTCAGCTCCTCTTTCCCTGCCCATTGATTTTTATTTGCAGTTTTTTTTATCTTCCTCTGCTGAACCTTCACTAGGAGACCCATGACAGGAGGTCGGGGGGGCTAGGGGCTGTCCCAGAGATCAGTGGTGTGGGTGGGGGGAGAGGTGGCCGACGGCCCGGCAATGGGAAGATAATGAAGAGGTGGTGCTGTGAGAAGATGCATCGGGGATCAGGGTACAGACCTGCCCTCATTCACCAGCTCGATGAAGGCCAGCCCAGCGTTCTTCTGGATGGAGTTCTGCCATTCCTGTAATACACACACACACACACACACAATGTGGGGTCAGTGCCAACGTTTGTTAAGTGATACACACTAAATGCATTTAACACATGGAGCAGCTAAAAGGGGAAAGGGAAAAGGGAGTTCTGACTTGGGAAACAGATGGGTCACCGTTAAAATAAGTTTCTTTTTTTCATTCCTTAAATAAAAACTGGTGTTTGTCTTTATTAGGTCGGGGCAGATGGATTTAGAATTTAGAAAACCCAAAAGGGAGAAAGGAGATATCAGCCAGTGCCCAGATCCATTGATCATCAGCGACCTTAAAAAGTGGATGCTAATGTAACAAAGCTTGTTGCTGAGCCCTTCCTGCTAGCATCCACACGATGACTTATGGCTAACAAATCATTTATATGGGTGCGACGCTAAAACTAGCACATGCTATCGCAAGCGCACACACACGCACAGTCACACACACACACACACACGCACGCACACACTCTATGGCCTCAGATGCTATGGAGATTAAGCACAGAGCAGTAGAGTAGATGCATACATCACGACCCTGAAGTGAGCGTGCTAAGACCCCCTCTCCCCCTTGAGAAAAGTTATGGTTTGGAGGTGTCAGCTTAAACAATTCAAACAAGCTCCGCGTTGGACTTTAAATTCTCAGCTACGACACGGATGGGGAGAAGGAGGGGGAGAAGGAGAAGGAGGAGGTGGAGGAACTCGTCGCCATCGGCACTAGTGTTCCGTTCAATATTTCAACACCTTCGACACAACCGTCAAAAGAATAATAAAGCAACAAGGTCGCCCGTCTGAACTTCACATTGCTTTTTCCCCCTCTTCCTCCCTCGGGACGGGGAGAAAAATGCACTCCCAATCTCAAGTTAACAGACTTAAAACTTCCAAGCTATGGCCGTCTTTAAATCCTTTAGGAGCTAATCATTTGATAGAAATGGAATTGCACTTAGTATAAATATAAAGACAATCGAAAAAACGTTGTGTGCAAGTTATTCAAGTTTTTGTAATAAAAGTTAACACTGTAAATATAAAAAATGCCTGCGTACACATTTCAAAATTCCAGGGCTCAAAACGAAGATAAAAAAGTGAAAGTGGGAACGCTTGCGATGAACTCTGCTCCCCTCGGTGTCTCGGGCTGGATAGAGGAGTGCGTGTTTATGCCCTTTCAGCGAAACGTCCCGAGCCCACAGGAAGAATGAGTGTTACAGGGAGGAAGGAACGGCTCAGTTTACACCCGTTTCTCGGGACACATCCCCGTGCATTAGCGCATGCGTTACCATTCATATCACCCTCTCCCAGGTTTTTCTCCTTAACCCTGACGCGTGTGAAACCATCAGAACGGATCATATTCGAACAGAAACCACTCTTAATAAAAAAAAAACACACAAAAAAAGGGGGAAAATGCCTGTGAACCATCAGTCTGAGACCAAGGGTTCCGAGCAGTGGCAGTGAGCTTGCAACCAAATCAAAATCAGAAGTGCTTTTTGTCTCGGCGGAAAATATTGGCATTGACCTTGTTTACAATACATTCTAAATAGCGCCGGGCAAAGAGGGCGAATACACGTCAGGGGTTTGGGAGTGTAAATAGAGTTGTTTTATTCTTTATTTTTAAACACTGGCAGAGCAGGCCCTTTTTCGTGGCAGACGGGGACGGGACTCAGAGGAAGTGTGTCAGAGGAGCCCGGGGGCCCCTGGAGGTTGAGGGACATTAACCATGAGCTGGAGGCCTGGGGCTGGGGGCCTGGACACGGACACGCCAGACCACTGCAAGCCCCCCTGCTCTCTTAAATAAACACAAATCAGAAGCAAGGTGGTAAACAATGCTGCACGCACTCAACGCTAAAGGAAACACGAGCGAAAGCCTAAATGATTGGGATTCAAGGTCAATAGTGTTTTTTTTTCTTTTCGAAAAGCGAAAAATATTATGCAAAGCTGCATTTGGATACCTTTCAAACACTGCCTCGGACACTAAAAACTAATCAAGCCTTTGATTGGGGAGCTGAACACTGGACAAACGCACGGGAGGTCATTGGCATGTCCTGGGGAAATAAACGGACAAAGGGGTGATGGCAAGACGAATGGTGTCATTATGGGCCGAGAAACGTGTGTTGGAGTTCAATTAAAAGAGAAGAGCATTGACCCTGATCAGAGACATCAGGACAGGTCCCGGTGACAGACAGCGACCGCAGGGACAATTCAGTGATAGGATATTGGATTTGGTCAGCAGTGTCATGACTTTTATGGCGGCGATAAGGGGCGGCGGCCACAGCTCCCCTCCCGATGATGAGAGGATACAAGCAGCCATTTGTGACCTATCACCTTTAACCTGACCTCCCGACTGATGATGGGGCACTGCGCGATCGAACTCCCCCCCACAGCCCCCCTCCCTCGACCACCGCCACCACCCTAGTCTCGATCGGGAGCTTCTCGTCAACATGCGTACATTTGACCGATTCTCTGAGCTATAGAAAATAGACAATATGTGTGTGTGTGTAACAGTGTTTTGCGTGAAATCCTGTGTTTGTATTGTGCGTCAATAAAGAGTAAGCGACAACGAGGCATTAATTGAACATGCCAGCCGCTGGGACAGACCAGAAGCCCACAAGACTGCCCCTTTGTTTGGGCAGCGACGGCAGTGAGTCTAAACACACATGCCACGCACTTCCGTCATTGCAGCTGATTATCCATAATCAACATCTAAATATACCGCCGCCGCCGCGGGTGACAGAAGACAGACTTCCTCTGCAAGAAAAGTAGTCCTTCGAACATCAGGCAGGCTCGCCACAACAATGTAAAAATCTGACAGACGGCTGAAGGCTTGACCCCTCAACAAATAGACGGGGCTAGTTCTGGTCAGTCCCTCTCACGAGTTACGCAGAGACCGGGGACGGCCGGGGAAGACCTCAGGGTCTTCTATTTATTTATCCATCTATTATTGGATGGAGGAAACAGGACGCCGGACCTGCTGTGGCTGTTTGATCCGGCGTTAAATTCAATTACATGGTGACACGGGGTGGGGGGAGGGGGGCTGTAAACATTTCAACGATAATCTTGGGGAACAGCACCAGCCGTGTACGTTCCTCAACGAGCCAATCACACGATAAACATCTCTACCACCAAACAAGCAAACAACACGCATCAGCGTGCGATCCGGTCGGTTAAAAAAGTTGATTGTTTTATTGTATTTAGTTTATCGTTAGTTCGTTGTCGAGAAGTGTGGAGCTCGTCAATTGCTATTTCCCCGACTGCCGGAAAAATAAGAGTAGAAATATGTTAACACCGACGTCGCTTTCTGTGTATGTTAGTGTGGGCAGATGTTATCTTGGTAAAGGAAAACATACATCTCAAAGTGATGCTCATGTGATCGAAATCCCAACTAAGGCAATATTTCCTGACATCCAAATATTTATTTTCAAATCCTTGTGAAGTCTTTCATTTTGCCATTATCAGTCATACATCATTTATACCCAAGAATGTATTTTGGAATTCTTTTTTTTTTATTAACTAGTTTTAAACTTTCTCTTCTTATAGTAATATGATAATAATAAAGTATTATAGTATTATAAATAAATAAATGACTGAAGTAAGATGTAAATAATTTATCTTATTCTGTTTTGCAACGACTCTGTTCGGCACCATATGAATAGTATACTGTAAGATTTCATATTTTTTTAAGGAAAATAAATGTTATGTATTTATCCAAATTGTTCCAAAGAGACTTTACTGGCTAGATGAATAAAAAAATATTAAACGCGTATAAATATCAATAAAAAGTTAAATTCATTAGATTAATGTAATAAACCCATCTACCCAATATAATTAGATTTTTTTTATTTTTAAAAATAAAAAACTATTAAAATGATTCATACAAACTTCTAAATAAGCCTGTAGTTATAATTCTGAATTAATATCTAAGCCGTGTAGCCTGGAATCAAATCCAGTATTAAAGCATGGAAATATCCTAAAAGGCCATCCCAGGGGGAGTGCATATACACAACTGATCCACTGACTTCATATCTAAACAAAGAGAAAACCACACCTTATGCATTATTTATGATCGTATCATCTCTATGCTAAATACTATAATTCTCAAAAAAGGTGGACATAACTTTGGCAACATGCTTTTCTGAAAGAGGGGTAAAAAGTCCCATCCACTCCCCACACAGAGCTCAGACAGGGGAGGGGCGTGGAGTCCATTATACCAGCAGGACAGCGAGGGAGAGGGACAGAGGGCCGCATTCCAACCTCTAACAGCCTGGACCCCGCCAGGTAAGAAAACATGAACAGTGCCCGTCCATAGGAGAGACCCTCTTGTCAAGGGGAAAACTCATATACTGGGAAAATCTATTAAATTCCACAGATAAATAACGGACCCTTCATGCCCCTTGGGGCCCCTGGGTCCCTATGCTAAAATTAAATAATAATGGGAGCTAAATTAAAAGCCACTCCATGTTTTAAGAGTCACTCGCCCGATATTCCCCTCGCAGCGAGACCTCACTTCCTGTCTGTAAGCTCCCCCTTCCTGGACCCAGACCCCCACAGCATCACATCTCCCCGCTCCATAGCTGCCATCGGCGGGGAGCCGACAGCAGTAAGTGCCAGTTGGCGTTGAGCTCCCAAAAGGGAACCCGTTGGAGCTATGATACGATCCACCTGTCCCCACCGTAGGGGGGCTGGTGGGTAGAGGGTTGGTGCTGATGGAGGACCGCATGGAGACGAAGGTGAAGAGAGGAGAGGTGAGGAGTATTGAGGAGCAGAGGTGAGGAGTAGTGAGGAGCAGCAAGCCAGGAGGAACAAGGCTAAGGAGAGGTTGGGAGGGAAAAATAACACTTTGATCCACATTGATCTTGAAACGTGTGTGTGTGTGTGTGTGTGTGTGTGTGTGTGTGTGTGTGTGTGTGTGTGTGTGTGTGTGTGTGTGTGTGTGTGTGTGTACTTATGTACATGTGTGTGATAGATGTGTGTGTGTGTTCGTGAGAGTGTGTTTGGCTACTCAGTGGGGAGCAGCTCTGGCTGTGAGGATCGAGAGGCTCGTTCTGGAGGGAAACATATTTTTTGGTCCCCTGCCTCGAACCACATTCCTGGTCCCTTCCCTCACCTTTGCTCCGCTGTGTTCAAAAAATGTTTCATACAGCAAACTCATGCCGTGCTCTCAACCTATCAAATACCTCCGTAAAAGAAAAAGAAAAAAAATGAAATGCTGCTGCTTTGCCATTAAAAATGAATAAGCTGATGTGTGAATGGGAGTCAATGGCCCTTTGTTTATTTATGTCCGTTGAAAAGCAAGACGTTAAATGCCTTTAAAGCGAAATCAAAAAAACGTCACTCAGGTATTTTTCAGGTGAAGACTGAAGTAAGTACTTCAACCAAAACCAATGGAGATATATATTATTTTTGTCGCTTTGGGGAGGGCGTAGCATCGGAGTTGCTGTGGCTTATGGTCCCAGCGTTCCCAGCGTCAGGGTATTGATCCAGGCAGGGGCCAGGGGGGGACAGAGCGAACGCACACCCGGGCTCCGAGCGCTGCCTGCGGGGGGTTAAACTCCACAGCGACACGACTCTCCGCTTCCATCATGGAGGTCAGCGAGGCCAGAGGTCAGAGGGGAAGCCCAGTCTCTGTCTACTCATCGACTGGGGACAGAGGTGTCCATCTGTTAAACAGGTTAACTTCAGGAGCGAGGGCTGTCTCTCTATGCACCGACTCTGGGCGTGGGATGATGTGGGTGGATTAGTGGATTAGCTGCTGCTGCTGTTATTGAATATCTATTTAGGGATTATCCGGTATCAATGGACCAGGTTATGGACCGATAAGCACTGCTCGTTTGTATCAAAGAGCTTAGCGCTGAAGTCAATGTGTGTATTTAACGATGTTCTTAAATTGCATCTTGATAAAGTACCTATTTATGAGTGGAAAAATACGGGACTACAATGAAATACATTAGCAATTACATAAAAAAAAATCTAGAATCTACGACAGAGAATCAAAAAGTCGTACATTCTAGTATTTCCACCATAATCTCCTACAGTAGATCACACACACTGTCTCCATAAATATTTCTATCCTCCCTTTTTCTATTTTTTTTTCGTGGACGTGCACTCCTTCACTAGTGCATGGACCTCTGTAAGTGGCTCTTATCAGCACTCCAGCATCGCAGTTACCACCTCCCTCTCTCCACTCTCTCCATACAGGATGCGTTCCTGATAAATGGCAGTAAGACGGATGGGCCGACAGAGGGGCCGACCATAACGGCTGATCTACAGGACACAAACGCGGCCGCCGCAGAGATTTGTGAGCCTCGACGGCGCTGATAATGGCGGACGGTCCGAACCATCCCTCAACGCTCGAACATCAAGGCGGATGGGGAGGAGGGGGGGGGGGAATAGAAAAAGTTAAAGCTCTTTCTCTTATTCTGCGGTCTTTATTTATTCACGGCGTTTCTTTTCTCTTCTCTGTGGTAGCGGTCTTCCCCGTCACCCGCTGAGTACCCCTGGTTAACGTGGCTGCCGTAAATACGACCGTCGAGGGGAAATAACATGTGAAAGAGGGACAGGGAGAGAGAGGTCGACTGTCAGGGCAAATCAGGGCTGTTTCGGTGACAGAGGCTTTTTAGACCTGGTGGTGTTGGCTGACGACATGCATGTGATATTCGAGGCCACGGCCACAGGAAGTCCCGACTCCCTGCTGCCTCAACCTTCTCATAATAACCTCATGATGCACAAACTAAAACAAACAACCTGAAAGCCATTCACGAGAAAAAGCGTGGCTTCATGCAAAAACATTTAGCATCGTACATGCCTACGTCGCTAAACACCTACCTTCTCTAACGAGGCGCTGTCCACTTTTTTGCAACATGCTTACTTTCCCGGTGGTTAATAGCGCTTGAAGGGACTGCATAGCTACTGTATTAAACATCACTCCGTTAACTATATGGCGCCTCCTATGGGGTCATTATTCCTGACTTTGTATATGCAGCGGTGGGCGAGCGCGGATCGATACGGCCGTGATGCACGCCACCCCCGTGCTTAATGCCTGCCACAAAATGGCCCTTTAATTGGGAGCCCGGCGGTAGTTGTTTAGAAAGGGGAGCGCCATCAAACAGCGGTTAACAATCGGCGGCTGAATGCCAGGCTGATGCGGCTGCCAATGCAACATTCATAAGAGCCCTGATTAAAAACTCCTCTGGCGTCCCCAGGCACGCGACCCCCCGACCCCGGTCCTACTCCATCTCAAAGGGGCACGGCGGGAAATTAATTAGAAAAATGTTCAGCGCCACCGCGTTATCGCATCACACATCTCTCGACGTCTCTGATGAAACGGGGAGAAGGGGGAGGGTGGAGGGGCGGAGGGAGGGTAGGGGGGTACGGGGTGGAGGCGGGTGTTGGGGGGCTGGGGGGGGGGAAGGAAAATCAATCAACCGCGACGCCGTCACCTCCGTCTGCCGTGTTTCCTTGTAGGTAAAGAAGAGGTACAAGCCGGCCACTGAGCCACTTCCTGTGGGAGGAGTGAGCATTTCCTGTGCCAGGGGCAGCGGCAAACTTTGCTAAATAATGTCATTAATCATGGCACTGGCGGATTTGCTTTTTTTTCTTTCCAGTGTCCCACAAAAAGAGTGGGAAAGACCGGAACACACACAAATGCAGAATGACATGTGTGTACACACACACACACACACACAAACGCCGCACACGCACACATACAAATCGTAATTTAGCCCAGAGGTAGGTCTTCGAATGTTCCCTTCATTTCCCTGGTGAAAGGTAGATCCCCCCCCTCCAATACCTTTCCCCCCGGCTACCCCGCCCCTCTCCCTCGCTCTCCACACAACAATAAAATTACATTTGCATCAGCTGTGAGAGAATCTGGTTGGATGATTTATTGAAGCAATCAACACGGCGCCGGCCAATCCGTGCAATGCTAACCTGAAGCTAGAGAGAGGAAGCAGTGGAAGGCGGAGAGGGGGGACGGGGTAGGGTGGAGGGTGGGGGGTGCGGCTTGGCTTGGTCCCACAGCGAGCAGGGGAAGAAATAGCTGGTGCTGAGGACTGATGGGGGGAGGGGGGGGGGGTGAGACGCGCTCGGTGCAGCGGGGGCAATCCCACTAAGATTCAGCCTTTGATTAGATTAGCATTAAACAACACCCTGGCAGATATGACAAATAGGTGCATTAGAGGCTGTCATTCTCCCTCTTCCCTGGTTCCCCTTCTCCCTCTCCCCCTCTACCTCTCTCTCCTTCTCTGGCTCCCACTCCCCACCAGCTCCTGGGTGTCTGGGCGCCAAACCCCCCCCCCCCCCCACCCCTCCGGGCGGCTGACACCAAGGCGGATGTGTGTAATCTCACTGTATTACCACAGTGGAGGAGAAGCCAAGTGAATAATGAGAAGTAAATAGGGTGGAAGCGGGTGAGGAGAAGAGAAGGAGCGGAAGGGGGAGGAGGAGGAGAAGAAGAAGAAAACAGACCACAGACAGCATTTTTTTGGTGTGTGGAAATGAAGCTGATAACATAAAAAGCAGTCAGCGTGGCTTCTCCCAGAGCGCCGTCATTAATCAGAGGGTGTCCTGCATCACAGGTCTCTTTGTTTTTCACCACACTGTTAAAACAGTAAAAGGCAAACAGAGCCAGAGGTGTGGGGGGGGGGGGGGGTTTTGAGATGTCCTCCTTGTCCGCGTGCCTTACGCACTATAAATGAAGGTGCTTTGCGTTTCATATTTACCAAACAAAAGATGCACGCACGCGCACACACACGCACACGCACACACACACACACACACACAAACACACACACGGTTTAATCCGATGGCTCGGCATACGTAGACGACCCACGTTAATGAACTGCGCTGTGTGCTCAGCTCAGCGGTAACGGGCCCATCCACACCCCGGCCTCTTCATTGATCCGCCCACACCTGCTTATGATCCCCAGGAATTAGTATTCATGAAGCCCCCGCCCTGCCCCCGCTGAATAAACTTGGCAACAGAAAACAAAAAAACAGCCCACAGGAGCACGACAAAACAAAAGGAGAAAATCAATGCACCGCAGCATCAAATCGACATTATCCCTCCTCATCGCTTTGGCCCCGGTGGCTAGGGCCAGTGCCATCGGGTCAGAGGTGACCCGGACAGGTCGGCCACCCTTGACCCAACCAGCCAATATCTGCTCCCTTGGCCCAGTGTTGCCCTCCTATCCCCGGACGCACTCTTTATGGATCGAGAGCCCGCGGTAGTGGGAGAAAGAAGATAAGATGCTTGGATGGACATTTTTCCTTTTTTCGCGCACGGACCGCAGATTTACTGCACTGAAGGTGAGGGTGAGGCGGATAAACCAGTGGAGCGAGAGAGAGAAGAGGACAGCAGGGGTTGGGAGGGAGGGAGGGAGGGATGGGGAAGGCAGAGAAGGGGGCGGGGGAAGGGGAAGGTGGAGGTGAGGAAATGATGAAGATGTTGGTGGGAAGACTTGCCTGTGAGCACAGCAGCATGACCAGCTCCACCACGGAGCTGCTGGACCTCATGCACACCAGGCCTGGAACCAAACCAGACAGGGAGGTGAGACTGCGTGGACATCATTGAGAAAACAGACGCCCTAATGAACACAGTCACGGTGCATCACCTACTTTTAGTCATCCCGGCTTCCATTCGGATCAAATGGGTAGGCGCATCGACCCATATCCAGAACACACAGCCCCCCCCGCCCCCCTCCCACACATCAACGCTTGCATTAGCTCAACTCCGTGCCATCTGCAGCAGGGGAGCTGATACTATTGATGGGCCTAATGAGTGGACATGATGTTACTGTAAACTAATACATATTTGGGCCTTGTATTACAGGGCTGGCCGCGCGGCCGAGCATATGTCTCATTGATCTCTAATGGCGAGAGCGGGGCTTTAAAAGGGCAGGGGGGCCACTGGAGTGGTCAGGGTGTCCTTTCTGGAGCGCCGTTCATATGACCCGAGCATGGTGGAGCTGCTCGCCGACACGCACACGCACACACACACAGACAGACAGACAGACGCGGTTATACAAACACACACAAATGTACACAGACGCACACACACACACACACAGATATACAAACACACATTGATGTGCACACACACACACACAGAACACACACAGGGATGTTCACACACACACACATACATATGCATATATGGTTACAAATAGTCACAAACGCAACCGCGCACACACACACAAAAACACACTCACAAACACACACGCACGCACGCACGCACAAGCCCAGATGCGTACACGCCTACCTTCTCTGTTCAGGCCCCTACACAGCTATCAATCAACTTTCCATTTTGCTTGCTGGCAGCAGATATCCCAAACACTCCTATTAGTGTCCTGACCTCCGACCCTAACCGCTAGACCCATTCAGCACCACCCCTAGCCCTCACAGTCAACACACAATGCTATTCAATTAGCATCCGCCAGGGTTTCAATAAGGACAACCACACCAACTTTACTGCATGTAGACCGCATGTATGTACCAATATTCTCTTTTGGGGTTGACCGTGAAATGCATTTAAAAAATCAAAATCTAATCTAAAAAATTGAATTAAAAACCTTCACATGGAAAGAAGAACTGGAACAGAACCGGAAAGATCTTAAAATGGCTGAACCTAGTTGGTTATCTGAATGCTCCTGAAAAACATTGATTTATATTGCCAACCATGCGACCAGCCTAGGCTTCAGCTTAACGTTATGGGTCCGTGCCTGTAAGCCTGGGGAGGAGGATATCATGAGATCTGCCTGTACATGTTGGCAGAAGTGAGATAAGGATCTGTATAAAGACTCCTCTTCACCTGATACATTAAGCTTGGAACGATGGGGATGAGGCGGATCTGTGTGTGAGACAGCCTACTGCACAGGTGTGTGTGTGTGTGTGTGTGTGTGTGTGTGTGTGTGTGTGTGTGTGTGTGTGTGTGTGTGTGTGTGTGTGTGTGTGTGTGTGTGTGTGTGTGTGTGTGTGTGTGTGTGTGTGTGTGTGTGTGTGTGTGTGTGCTCACTCGTGCCCTCTATGAGGAGCTCCTGCCCGTGGCTGCCCAGCAGGGTGCGAGAGAGGAAGGGAGCGAAGTCCACGAAGATCTCCCTCAGCAGGGGGGCCGACTTCTCCAGAGTATGCTCCAGGCGCTCGGAGATGCTGGAGACGCACACACACATGAACACATACACACACACGCCACACAAAATGTACACACAAAGAAGAAAACACAAACATAATACTTCAGTTTTTGTGACATAAAACCATTTTTTTTTTTATATATATATATATATATATACATATACATATACATATACATTACACACTATATTTCACAACATTAAATTTCATATGACTTTTGAAATTTGAAATACATCACAGATTAATCATTTTAATTTATAATTTCCATGAAAGTAAACATAAAAAATAAATATGTATTTCAATAAAACCTGTGTGTGTGTTGTGTGTGTGTGTGTGTGTGTGTGTGTGTGTGTGTGTGTGTGTGTGTGTGTGTGTGTGTGTGTGTGTGTGTGTGTGTGTGTGTGTGTGTGTGTGTGTGTGTGTGTGTGTGTGTGTGTGTGTGTGTGTGTGAAGATGAATGACCTCATGCTGGGGGTGGTGCTGATGGGGGCGAGGATGGGGACAGATGGCAGGTTGGTGCTGGCTGGAGCCTGGCCTCCTGCTGCAGAGAGACACACTGTTAGTTACACACACACACACACACAAAAGATAAGGATGTACACACACACACACACACACACACACACACACACACACACACACACATTACCAGGCAATCACACACTTACCAACAGGCACACTCACTCACAACCGCACCCCACTAGATTACCCCAGCATGGGACACGGTAGCACCATAAATCTGCGTGCCGACGCCTTGGCTATGAAATAATACAGTGGCCCCCATTCAAATGTATAGAAGAGGGGCGATTTATGGTGCAATAGGGCAAGTGTGGTGTAAGTACAGTGTTATTTAATGTGGAGATAGGGATGATTCATACCTCGCGCTATGCTTCTTCCTCTCACATTAGCATGCACAGCTCTCGGGATGAGCTCCAGTTTTAAATGTGTCCCTATTCACCATTGCCCATCACTCAGAAACAATTTGTGTCGGTGGTTCTACATTCAAATAATTAGTGTTGTTTTTAAGGGATAATTTAAAATGTGCAGGTAAAATTTGCACAAATGATTTTGTAAAAGCAATATTTCCCCCATTTTGCATATTTTAATTAACAAAAAAACAGAGGCTCATTAAATTTCGTATAGGTCCTCTTGCATATATTTCATGTTGAGTATGTGGATAAATATAAAACAGGTGAAATATTTCTTCAATGGAAACAATTGTTAAATTCATAATTATTCCATAATGGAATAATGACCATCTTCCCCCCCAGCCATTAGGCTAATTTGTTGTTCACACACACCTGTGTTCTCAGATCTCTGATTGAGAAAGCCCTGCCTCACCTCGTAGGTTTTCCTTCCTCCTCCTAACGATAAACTATTTACTCATTATGTCGTTACATACCGATTCACCCCCTGTGGGACGCTTCCTTCTTGAGCGTTTAATTGTTCAACTAAAACGTTCTTTATGACTCTGTACCGGAGACGGAGCTAGTGGCGGCGTGAGGCGGCCCGCTGGATTGATCAGGCTGTAAATCCACCTCAGTGGGTAACATAAAGAAGGGAATGCCAAGCTGAACAAGAGGGGCTGGGGGGAGGGTTACTCTGGTCCTTCACTCGACTTGTTTTTCCAGCCAGAGCGGTCCCAAACCAGGGATAACTCTGACGGCATGACAACCACTGGAGCACCGCTGTGTTTCTGCTGGTGTGTTTCTGCTGGTGTGTTTCTGCTGGTGTGTGTGTGTGTGTGTGTGTGTGTGTGTGTGTGTGTGTGTGTGTGTGTGTGTGTGTGTGTGTGTGTGTGTGTGTGTGTGTGTGTGTGTGTGTGTGTGTGTGAAACAGCTCCATGCTGGTCTACAGAGACCTTTCGTTCTGGAGCTGAAGTAGCTCCTTCAAATGCAGACGAGTAAATTAACTCATCTCCATTAGTCCTCCCACTACCACCACAGCACAGCAGACACGCACCCACGTGCAGACAAACACACAAGCGCACACATGCACAGAAACACACACAAAAACCCAAGACCAATACAGACAGCTATACACACTGATACATTCGTTTTGAATGACTACACAACTATAATATGCTAAAACCGATTCAATAAAACCTGATGCTATGTATTTGACACACATAAGCACACGCATGCATACATCATGTACACGTGTGACCGATCAAGTCATTTTAACTTAACAAAGTTCCAATAGAGTACAGTATATTGTAAAGTAACACATTTATCTTACAGTTTGTACAGTGTGTGTTTGTGTGTGTGCACAGCTCTGCTCACCAGCTGCATCAGCAGAGGTGCTCTGGGTAGTGGATGAAACCACGGCAACGCTGTCAGCGGGCATCCCAGCGGAGGCGCCGGCGGAGGAGGAGGTCGAGGCGGCGGACGATGTGGACGAGGAGCTGGCCTTCTTGGGCGCCACGACCACGCTCCTGGAGGAACACGGGACCCAGATTGGAACACGTATTGATTTCCGTTGTCAACGGTTCTGCTACATCGCTATCGTAAAAAAAAGGAATCTCGCTGATGGTGCGAGTTTCGGACTGGAGGAGGAGGCCCCTGAAGATCTGAAGACCCCGGTTGGAGGAAGACTAAACGGAATCAGCGGCCCACTGGACCGTGGAGTTGTCGATGAGGGCATTGTCCTGACTCGGAATATTTAAAGGAACGGCCACATCCGTCTTCCCTGTGATCGATAGGGGATCTGCTGCAGTCAGTAATACAGGATAATATGTCCATCGTTTGACCTAATACATTACCGCCGCCTGCTGTAAAATAAACACAGGCCAGTGGATGGTAGTGATTTTCTAGACGCCTAATGAAACAACACAACAGTATTGATGGTATTACTTTGGAGGACGAGACCGCTTGATACAGCTTTCTCCCGGAGTACACATCAGTTTGACTTTAGGCATTTTATTTTCCTCTGTTAATCCAGGGCAATTATAAAAGAAACATGCTTGATTTGAAATCCCATTCCAAATGTGTGCAACCTGTCCAAAGTTGTGCTTGGCCTTGTCCTCCACTAGCTTTCCCTCTAAGCCTGTTTATAAACAGCCTGTCTGATACAGCGAGGGCCTGCGGGATGAGGTGCAGTCCACCCGGGGTGCTCTGCGTACAGGCTCTGCTCTGCCCCCTATCTAGCGCCACGGAAGTGGTGGACGGGGAAGGAGAGCAGCATGTAGATAAGCTGTCGGTTTGGATCGGGGCACTGACAGACCGCTGGCTGCATCAAAGAGAGCCCTGGCCCCCCCTTATCAGTGCTGACACAGGGGGAGCGGGGGCTAATCACCAGCTACTGGGCCCCCGCGCAAACAAACCCAAAGTACAGACTTTTACCTACTGTATAGATGCTCCTGCGTGCATGGGCAAACATGCATGCATGTGTGTGTCTGTGTACATGGAGACAATAATTATGAAAATTAAAAGAACGCTAAAATGTTGCGTTGGCGGTGTTTCAGGGTTGCATGTGAAATGCCTCACAGTGTTTTACATAAACCTTGATACATTGTGCCTGAGCGTGCGCGCACACGCTCAGCACACACACACACACACACACACACACACACACACACACACACACACACACACACACACACACACACACACACACACACACACACACACACACACACACACACACACACACACACACACACACACAGGGGAGATAGTGGAGCCTGGCTGCCTCTAGTGCAGACAGGAAGCTGGCTGGGGAATCAAAGGCGGCTTTCACTTGATTTAAGATCGCAGATCAAATGTATTAAAAGTTACTGTGGATGTTAAACACTGACAGCTCCTGACCTTTGGATGATGTATAGGCCAGGTATAGACTAACCGCATATACTGTATATATACATACGCCTAATGCATCTCGTGGGGTTGTACCGTCAAAAGGAAAGAGATTACAGAGTAGTCATCAGGTTCAAACCCACAAGAGAGAAAGAAGGGGACTGGCGGTTAGGGTGTTTGACTCCCAGCCGAAAGGTTGTGGGTTCAAACCCTAATGTGTGTGTTTACTTCTAAGCATCCTCGAGTAAGACTCCTTTTCCCTACCTAGTCATAAATGGCCTGTATATCTAAAACGCAAACCACAAGTCGCATTCGATTAAAGTGTTAAGCAACAAAATAGTGAATTGATGAGTGAATTAGACTAGCATCACCCGGACGTGATGCAGAGACGGCAGAATCTGGCTCCCAGTGGGTGTCCCTAGATAGTGGTGGATGAGAGGATGGTCCCTATCAGAATAGAGGGGTGGTGCTGACGTTAGGCACGGCCAGAGCAGGGTGGCGATTGCTGGGGAGAGAGAGTAAGGGGTGGCGTGATTCTGCTTGTTCAATGGTCCCCTAAAGAGAGTGTGTGTGTGTGTGTGTGTGTGTGTGTGTGTGTGTGTGTGTGTGTGTGTGTGTGTGTGTGTGTGTGTGTGTGTGTGTGTGTGTGTGTGTGTGTGTGACAACGTATGCATGCACGTTACGTTTCAAGATCCGAGCTTATTTCACATATGCACATTAATGCCCATGAATTCCAGGCATCCTCACTGACGCGTGTGTGTGTACATGCATGTACCGGTACATGCATGTACATGCATACGTGTTTGTGTCTGTGTAAAGGTATGAGGAAACAAATCCATTCGTGTGCGCGTGTGTGTGTGTTTGCTTCCCCATATGTTCCCCCGCTCCGGTCAAGTGAATAATTCAGCAGATCATTAGACACACTTATCCTGAGTGGGACGGCCCAGTCGGTTAATCAGCCATCAGTTGGCCCTGCCCGGCCCACACTCCCCAGCCAGGGCTGGGCCGTGTGGACCTGTGTATGAACTAGAGGCGAGGATGCATTATTTAACACGCTTTAACCCACTGCCTCTCAGCACAGCCTTGGATTCCAGTAATCTGTCCTCCGCTTTCGCAGATGAAGGGAGCGGCACGAGGAAGATGTGTGAAGGTGGTTTACGGTCAGCGCCATGTGCATCAGTGCATGTGCGTGCGGGCGTGTTTGTGTGTGAAAGAACGTGTGGGAGTGTGTGTATGTGTGTCTGTGTGCATGCATGCGTGGATGTCTGTGTAAAATACCTCTGTTCTCTAGAGTGTTAACCTCATGTCTTATTCATGGGGGGGGGTATCGGGGTGGGTGGGTGAGAGGGGGGCTGTCTGTGACCCCGTCTTTGATCTCCCCTTTCACCCTCATTTCATGCGACCCAGCGCGTAAGAATGTACAGAATGATATTTTAACTCCGACCCAATCAACCCAATTACCCCCATACACTCCCCTTGAGCTGGGATTGGACGGTGGCGGCTTGAGTGGGAGGCGCCCCAACCTTGAAGACATCAGTGATTAATGGAGGCTGGGTCTGCGGGTTTCAGGGCCCGGGGACAGAGAGGGGGCCCACCGTGTACCCAGTGTGACCGTGTAAGAGAACCACAGTTAGCCTGGAGCACGGGAGTTGCTTGCGGTCTTCATTCTAAAGCAGGACCTGGTTTGGGAATTTCTTTCTCCATCGTCAACTAATGGGCCTGAAAGAATATTTTGGGATATAAAATCACTATCTTGTTGTGATATCTCCTAAAATTGCCATATCCATCTGACAGTTCAAGTCAGCATTTTTTTCCCCAAAAAATTTAAAAAAGTACTTTCAAATTGTAATACATTTAAATTAATAAAAGCATCGGGCGGAATCACTAGTGTCTTGTTCCTTTGCAAATACGCAGCGTTCCCGTTGACACCAGGGTCCCCCCCTCTCCTCGACTCATCTCCCATGCACGCACGCAGGGGCCTGCATCCCGGAATGCAAACAGCGACGCTCCATATATACAGCCCCACGTCTAACAAGCACATGTTTTGCTGAAGCACGCAATCTAAATCACCGGCTTGTACAATGACACTGTTTAGCTCTGGTTAGTGTCAGCAAATATTTGCAGACTGGCTGTCATAACAGGGGCATCGCTGGGATATAGATGGGGGGGGAGGGGGAGATTCAAGGGGTCTTCGCGGGGATATAAATCAGAGGGGATACTTCACCCTCCTGACCCAGCCCAGTTTTTATCTGGGGGATCCGGGCCTTTTCCATACGTCGGCCTCATAAATCCACCCCACCGCTCTGTCCAGCGGAGAGAGCCCACCTATATATTTTTTGTGTTAGGGTGATATGGCAACTCAAGGCATTGACCGGCTATACTAACAGACTCATAGGGGAGGCTTTTGTGATGCTTTTGCCAGTGCCTACACTGTGTACATTTCTCTGGCCTTTATAGGCGGTGCTAGTGAGTGCATTGAAGTTAGAGAGGGGCATAGGGTGTAGACAATGTACTCGTACAGGAAGCAAGATGTCCAGTCCATAAGACCGATTTTTCTTTCCCCAGGTAAATTACCTGCCCCTTCATCATGACACAGGTCAAGAAAATCCATGCAGAGTACCACTCTCCGTCAAAGTCAGACTTGTAGAGGGACTTAGTAAGCACAATGGCAGTGAATCATTACATCTTGATTCTCAAGCCCAGGTGCTTCACAGATTGGCTGATCTGGGTATTGAGGCAGCCTGATAGGTAGGTCAGACTCTTCCAATGATCAGCAATTTAGCAAGAGTGTAGCATTTCATCAATGAATCAGAGCCACATATTCCCACTATGGTATTCCATAATCTTCAACAATCTAGACTCCTTGACGTTTTGACCAGGACATGTGTGCTGATCAATATATTTTAGTTTGGAGTGGTTGGGGGGGGGGGGGGTTGTTGGGGCTAAGTCATCTAGCTGAAGAGTCTGCATCTGTAAGCCGGCTTGTGGGGGTCGAGGACGGCCCCCACACCCGGAGACAGTGAGCGGGGCTGTAAGTGTACGCCCTCCCGCCCCCCCGACAGCCCTCCCTGGTCCTACTGTGCGCTCAGCGCAGAGCGCCGGAGCCATCCTAATCCCCCCTGATATGGAAGCACCCCGACATCTGACACAGCATTCCTCAGATAAAGACCCGTGATCACAGAGATGCCCCGCAATTCCCAAACGTGTACGTGTGTGTGTACGTGTGTGTGTGTGTGTGTGTGTGTGTGTGTGTGTGTGTGTGTGTGTGTGTGTGTGTGTGTGTGTGTGTGTGTGTGCATGGAGAGAACAACTTGGTCAGAGTGTGTCGGAGTGAGAGAGGAAGAAAGAGAGAAAGGGGGGTGAGAGGGAGAAAGAGATGGAGAAAGGCTTTCTTCAAGAGGTGAGCACCTTGACATGACAACTCCCTTGTGGAGACCGCTCGCTCACTCTCTCCCTTTCCCCCCATTCTCCGTGTCTACCCCCCATTTGTGAACATCTTTTGTGGAGACAATGCTCTCCAAATGTAAACCAGAAGGGGGTCCCGTCCCGTCTCACCCGGGTCGGTCTGTAGTTAAAGCACATGAACCCCACCCGCCCAAAACCAACCATGACATTCACCCCCCCGCACACCTCCAGAACAAACGCAAATGTATACATCTTTTACTACCAGAGATATACAGGGCAGGCCGAGGGAAAGAAGGGAATAAAACAGCAGAATAATAAAATGAACATATTACATTTTAGGGTGACATGGTGAGAGTTGAAACTGTTCTATATCACAGTGAGTGACATGGTGAGAGTTGAAAATCATAAATATAAGTGATAGTTTATATTTGTTGATAGTTCAAGGCTTAAAGTTGAATTAACTAAAGCTGAGCTTTACTCAAATTAGCTGCGTTCAATGTTTTTCATAACCATCTCGCATCTAAAAATCACCTCTACTACTACTCTATCTCAAGAGCTACACATCTATAAACTGATATAAAGAGGGTTACATATGGGTAAAAGCACAAAGTACTAAAAGTACTAAAAGCCCCTACTGACCTATCAAAGGAGCGGAACGAGCGGGACGGGTCTCTGGAGGCGTCGCCCAGCGCGCCCAGGAAGGCCGGCGGGAGGAGCCCCGAGTCCACCACCACGTCCTCGTGGGGCGCGCTCACCAGGCTGCGCAGGATGTCCTTGACGTTCTTGCCCTTGGCGTCGGCGGGAGGGGGCCGCACCTCGGAGGACAGCGTGGACAGGGCCTCCGAGATGGCGTCCGGCCCGCCGCCGACGGTGGTGGTGGTGGTGGCGCCGGCGCCCGTGGGGGCGGCCGCGTCGGCGGAGGCACGGTCATCGCTGATGCCCGAGTCGCAGCGCTGGATAGGAACGCCGTTCTCCAGCTCCAGCCCGCCGTGGACGCCACCGCTGTCTACGAGCGGGAATATCGACGAGGGCGGTGTTATGAAATTGGTGTGCGCAGCTCCGGTCAAAAGTGTTATTATCTGTGCATTAAGCAAGACTTTTAGTTTTACGTTTTGGCAGGAGTGCACTTTGTTGAGACGTAATTCATCTTTATCTCTGAGATGTTACCCTTTTGCACTTGTAACATTGCGTTCTCACTCCTACTCTGCACTTCGTCCAGTTGGTGTTTCTTTTTTTTTCTTTGACATGTTTCTCGAACATTACTCCAACCTCTCTCCAGTTTAATCCCCAAAATAACTATGCGCTGGAAAACATTTGGTTTCAGACCACATTAACGTCTATAAACAAAGATCTGTGATAATCGGGCCCTGTTGTGAAGCCTGGTGTACCTGTGCTCCGGGAAGACTGGGTGCGCGATGGGGTCTTCTTGTGGTTTTGGGGCTCCAGTATGTCGCGGTACTTGGACACCATGAGCACTGAGATGAAGTAGACCACGGCCAGAGCCAGGAACTGGGCCTGCTTACTGTCCTCCTTGGGACAAGACAACAACCAAACAACTCTATGACCCAAACCCTGTTAGGGGAACTGCTCTGGCGACCGCCAAGAATCACACACACACAGACAGAGACAGAGACAGAGACATACAGACAGAGAGAGAGAGAAAGAGAGAGAAAGAGAGAGACACAGCGAGAGAGACAGAGCTAGAGACAGAAATACTGACAGAGTGAGACACAGAGAGAAACAGACAGAGATAGAGGTAGACTCCTGCATGCTCTATAATGACATGCTTTAGAGATCTGCTAAGTAACTTGGGCTGTACTTAATGATCAGGTTTCTGTGTGTTTGCATGCATGTGTTTATAAAGGTGTGTGTTTATACGAGTCATTTGGATTTTTTTGCTTGTGCGTGTGTGCGTGTGTGTTAACTCACGATATCTCGGAAGACAACAGCCCTCAGTCGGTTGATGTCCATGTCCTGCAGCAGCCGGTCCATATCACTGATGGGAGAAACTCCCCCGGTAACCACGTCAACGGGACTCTGGAAGACACCAGCATGCAGTTCAATGCACAGTATGGGAGAACACAACTATACAGAAGACAGATGGGAAAGACTCGAATTAGATTGGTGAGGACTATACAGGGGCATCATGTTGTACTGGTGGGGGTGTTCAACGCCCAGCCAAAAGTTGTAGGTTTTGATACCCAACGTCCGCAATCTTCCTGGAGGCAGCCTTGAGCAAGATGGATGTTACGAGTCCATCCTAAGGCTGATATGCATAATTACAACACTAAACTAAACTAAGAGACACAGGACATTTGGAGCTGGTGACTGGTCTTTCCACACTGGCCTTGATACACTAGCTGCCACCTGCCGCAACACTCAACACACCTACCCACAACCAACTAGCTAATTAAGCCTCACTGGAACAGGGAAAACAACAAGACAACAGAACAGGGGAGTGCACTGACAAACCATGTTAATGCAGAACAGAAACAGAAACACGACCATAGGCCCTACCATGCCTGAACCTGTAATTTTGGGATGAAAGTATCTGCTAAATGAATAAAAACATTTATTAATGATTAATGAATTTCAACAATCCAGAGGGATTTCTTTGTCAACTCAGACTCAATATACAGAAATGAATAGACAAATGACAAGCATTTCTATGCACAAAGGAATGCAAGGGAAACAATTCAAATTCAAAGAAAACCACACTGCCAGAGTGATCATCATTATCAATCAATGTGCACTTCAGGCTGAATGGTACAGTTCCAAGATTTAGGGATGTTATCCCTCCGGGGAGCTGGTCCTTAACATAATGGCTCTTAATATAGAGCCACTGCATTATAAATGAGCGTTTTACTCACACCAGTTTCTGGAAAGCCAAACACGACTTTACTGGAAGTCGGCGTATCAGATCTATTGAGCTCACAGCAGAAAGGGCATCGGCAGGGTGAAACAAATAGCGGCCGATGTGGTAACACAAGAAGATGTGATCTAACGCAACAACCGTTTGCAGATCGGCCCGTTTGGGTCGCCGGCTGCCAAAGGTCACGGCTCCATCTGGTTTACCAGCAGGGAGGAGGAGGAAGAAACTCGGGAAGAGTGTTTGGACTCACTCCAGGCTATTTATAACTTGTGCCTGACCAGACAGGAATGTTTAGTTTCACTTTCTCTTTGGGGGGCTCCGAGGTAAGGAACAGGCGTTCGCTGAGCCAGAGAGGGTTTGCTGAAGTTCAGTTGAACTTCGTAAGCACAGATCTCCTGTAAGTCCCTGTAGCATTGGCGGGCCTGATGTGAATAGCTCATCCTAACCTCAGATGACCGAACACAAACTTTGTTTGCGCAAATACACAAACTATTCTGAAGGGAGAAGGGCTTTTTGCTTCTTGTACAATATTTAGTCATCTTAAACCAAATGTATTAATTTCATCGACCATTTGATTCATGTGGTCGATGAAGTGTGTTTGTGAGCAGAGGGTAGGGTTGGAGGGGCAGTGGGGGGGTTGGGGGTCTCTACCACCACTTGCCTGTGCAGCCATGGACCCGGTGCCGGGTGCGGTGGCGTGGGAGCGGCCCATGGAGTCCGATCCGGGCTGGAAGTGCTGTTGACACTCCAGACAGTTCCTCACGGCCATGGCACACACTAGACAGGGGGGGGGGAGAGAGATGTTATGGCTTATGTGACATCACGTAAAACAAAGATTAACTGGGTTATCGGAATAACAGATCCAGCCTCATGGCTGAATCCCCACGAGGAATGCCAATGCCAGGAAATGCATCCAAAAAACACAGAAAGATCTAGCTGTCCTGATGTGTGTTGAAACTCCAGCAAATGTTTCTGACTATGTTTATTAGAGGCTTGGGTTAAGTGTGGTTTATAAACATTTTGATATGTTGGGGTGGGGGGTAGTCCACAGTTTTTCCTCTGCACTTTTTTTTTCAGACAACAGCATAAGCAGCACCTCAACAGAGATGTTATGCATTACATGACAAACAAGGACTTACAGGCCCATGTAAAAAAAAAAAAAAAGCAACACAGTAAATACAGACGACAAAAAATAACACAATGGGGCTCAAGTCCAAATAAATAAAGGAACAGATGGAGCAATAACAATAACTGTAAAACCATACATGGTGAAAAATCTGATCTTTAGCGCAAGGTTGGACAGAATAAGCGAGTGAGCGAGCGAGAGGGTGAGCGTGGAAGAGTGAGCGAGAGAGCGAGCAGGGAAGGACTGGGGTGAGACAAGGTCGCCGCTACGGCAAAGCCCTGGCAGCAACGCTCACTCTTCCCTGCTCCACCTCTCCTCCTCAAGGTCACCGTGACAACGCCCCTGTATCACACCTTCCACACCACCATCACGCTCCCTTAACAAATGATGCTCCAGGAGGAGGAGGGAGGTGCGGCTAACAAACTACCTCCGTACCGGTGGAGGAGGTTCACAAGCTAAAACCGGAACATTTACCATTTCTAATCTTACATATTGCCTCTCTCTCTCTCTCTCTCTCTCTCTCTCTCTCTGACAACTGACAAATGTTGACTCCAAAGCCGTTTAGATTACACAGGGAATTATTCCATCCTGAAATGGCCTCTCTTTTTCCATTAGGGCTGCTCGTTCATACAACCAATTATAAAGAAAAAGACCGGGGAGAAAAAAAAAAAAAAGACACAAAAAAAGTGGAAGAAAATGAAAGAGTACGGCAGGCAGGAGAGAGGAGGAGGAAAGGAGACCGAGGATAAACCTTGTTACAGCCTTACAAAATCAGATTAGGCGGCAGCGGCGGCGAGAGCATACCTCATCAAATATTCATTTCATAACGGCGGCGCGCTAAGAGCAGCCTCTGCCGCTCACGCAGCCACGCTCCCCAACACCAAGGTAGCGCCCAGCAGGCAGCACCGTTTGCTGCACCGAGCGGCACGCCGCACGCACACGCTTGTGTTTGTCTTGTTTGTTCTTCGTGGCATTGTATACAATATACAACACGGGAAGAAACAACACGGAGGAGGAGGGATCTATTTAGCATCCGGTGCAAGATGTTTAACCGCCCGTGTGAACAACAGAGGTACAGGAGGACTCCCCGCAAAACAGAAAAAAGGATGAATAATGTAAAGTATTTCAAATCTTTTATTCAGCTGGAGCTAGGGCTTGGCTCTTGAAGCTGTCAGAGGAGACCTTAATAGCCTGCACCAGAAGGCAGGCAGGCAGGCTGTGGCCCCCAGGCTACTGGGGGCTGTGCGGTGTGCAGCCAAGGCCATTATGAAGAACGCACTACATCATGATAGCAGCCATTTTAGAGTGTTGCCATGCAGCGGGGTTATAATAACAAGATAAGGGGGGGGGAGTACTGATACGAGCACAGAGGGGGAATGGGGAGGGGGGGGGGGGAGTGAGGGAGAGAGAGCGAGAGTGAGGGACAGAGGGATTGGGAGAGTGAAGGGGAGGGGGGGAGGGAGCGAGAGAGAGAGGGGGGGAGAGGAATGGAGGGGGAGAGCGAGGAAGGGAAGGAAAGGGAGTGGAGAGATAAATGGGGGGGGGGAGAAAGTGAGATGGAGAAAGGCAAAGAGAGGGAAAGAGAGAGTAAAATAAAAGAGGGGAGAAAGGAAAAGAGAAACAAAGGGGCAGTGAGAGTGTGTAAGCAAGCAAAAGATAGGAGGAGTGATGACAGAAGATGAGGCAGGGAAGAGAGAGCCAGCGAGAGAGAGAGAGAGAGCGTGAAACATGAGTAAGAGACGACAGAGTAGGTGGGGTGAAGAGGGCTAAAGAGAGCCATGACCGGGGCGGGCCCCGGAGCCAAAGTGTGTGCAGCCAGATATATAGAGGATCGATGGACACGGGGAGAGAGGGGAGTGGGTAAGAGGAGGAGATAAGGGCAGGGCACGGAGTGCGGGTAGAGAGCAGTAAACCAGCTGAACGGAGCGAAAACAACCCTGTGTCGGAGCGGGCGGTGGCGGAACAGAGCGGGTGCGAGAATATTGATCGGCTTGAGAATCGCGGCCCTCAGTCTTCCCAATACCACATCGACTCCCAACACAACAATATCAATATTTAATTTATCGGGAGCGTAAAGTCCGCTCACTGTACGGACGTTCGTTTGCTGTCCACAAACAACATATTGGATTCCCTTTGGTTCGTTTTGTGCCACATTAATTCAATGATGTGTTGTGTGAAAATAACTACAAAATACAATGCACACAAAAGAAACCTCAGCAATAGATGTATTTTATATGTTTTCTTTTATATTATTAGATAGACAAGGACACAGTCTATGTCGATTATCCCTATTATTATTGTAAACTGAACCTATTCTTTAGCCGACTCATTGGATATGAACGCATGAGCCGGTCCTGTTGGATGGAAGGAGGCTGGGTGGGAATATAATAGACTTTAAATCAAAAGAAGCCTGCAGAAAACAGCCAAACATAATGTCTCCCTGGTTTCCACCACCAAGTCAAATATTTTGTCATATCGGACAACGGAGGAACAGGAATCGACTATGTAACTAATCCTGCCTACTTAATGCATTTCTATTTTTTTCTACCCGTCAAGAAGGCAGATTCGATTTGTGTTTCAGTTTGAGTCATGCTAATCACATTAAATTCCTTTGGAAAAAAAACTGTAACCACTTGTTTCTCCATGCTTCCGAGAGGAAAAATGAGGGGAAATTTACTAAAAGGTCCTAAGATAAGTTATGGTTGAAGACTGCTGCACTGTGTTTCTAAAATCTGGTCAAATTCATGCCGAATCACATAATTAGGACCAACATAGAACTTGTGATTAAAAGGAAAAAAGGCAGTGTCTAGGACAGACAGGCAATGGGATGGAGAGACAGAAAGACAGACTTGATGGTGGAGAGAGGCAGACCGTGACAAATAGACAAACAGAATGTTGGGAGATAGACAGACAGACAGACAAACCGAAGGACGGAGAGACACAGATAAACAGGAGGACGGAGAGAGACAGACACACAGACTAACAAACAGACAAACAGAAGGACGGAGAGAGAGAGAAACAGATAAAGAGCTGGAAGGCGAGAGCCAGCCAGACACACAGACAAACAGCCGGACGGTTGCCCCACCGAGGCGCAGGCACTGGCGCAGGATGCCCCCGGAGGACATGTTCTTCTCCGCCTCGATCTCGTTGAAGTTGAGGGAGCTGGCGAAGATGAGGACGTCCACCAGGTTGACCAGCCGCTGCAGGAAGGTGAGAGAGGCCTCCACCGTCAGGCCCTGCGACGGCTCGATGTTCTCCAGCTCGTGCTGCGGGAGGAGGCAGCAGGGCGGGATGAGCTCACTGGGGTCATGGGGTCAAGTCAGTCACTCGTTCACATTTCAATCATCCAAATCTGACACTTTCCGTTTGTGCATGTTATGCTTTGTGTGCTTTATTGGTTATTAAGAACAGAGCGACGTTGTTGCATGTTGTTATGTATTTTTATGTGAGCACTGCAAGGGAAAATTTCTGTCATTTTTTTGCTGGACCATGACACAAATGTGTCATGGAAGTATTACCATTTTTCCTTTAATCTACGTAGAAAATGTAAAAAGGGGAAAGAAAATAACACAAGTGATTCCAAGCAAAAGGTGGATTACATTCACGATGATACCGCCTCTGTTCCAATCTAAAGCGCTCTCAAGCCACTTCAGACATACATAGGTCGTACTCGGCTATAAATTTGATTGAGATCCACCATATAGGTGAAGCCTAACTGGGTTATGGTGAAATTGAACCTAAATTGCCCGGGTCTTCCCAGACAGGCCACCGAAGCGAGTGGGAGAGTATTGACCCGAGAGGAGGAATCATGTTACATCAGATCTACAGTCACTGAGGTCAGAGCCCACAAAACAGAGCTAATCGTGTTAGCGAGCGGCTAACTGTAGTGTAATGTGATTGGGAAAAGGTCAATGGTGGACGGATGACCCCCCCTGACCTGGCTGTCGCAGACAGAGCAATGATGCTCGCTTACACATCGACAAACACACACATACACACACATGCAGAGACAGACAAAGGCTCTGATGCATATGCATAAACAAATACACAGACACACACAGGCAAACAGATTCACATCCATAAACAAATACAAAGATACACAAACACATGCCAACAGACACACACACACACACACACACACACACACAGACACACACACACAGGGGCTCACCGAGGAGGAGGTAGCAGCAGAGAGCAGGGGCAGGATGCCTCCACAGGCCATCACCAGGTTGTCCACCACCTGGGAGATGAGGTGCACCGTGTTGTGGACAAACACCACGTTCTCACTGCTGTTCACAAAGTCCAGCACTGTCTTGGTGGAGTGGCTGCAAGGAGGCGGGAGACAAAGAGAAGGAGGTGAAAACTAGAAAGAGAACCACCTTATGAAGTTATATTTAAAATGGGATGAACATGCATGTTTTAAAGCAGACACTGTTTTATTCTATTTAAAACTTATATCAGGGCACAATGAAAGCATAACATCTAAATTGGAATAGCTACAGAAAGCGCTGCACATCCTAGTTCCTGTAACATTGAACACCAACTAAAGAGTGCGGAGGAATCAGAAGGATGCGGTGGCTGGATTCCTTCAGTGGGAGTGCATTGATGAACGATAGCACGATTAGTAGTACTAGTAGTAGTCTGTGACCCGTTCCTCTGTTCCGGGGAGAGGTGGGTCCTCCCAATGAAATGGTCCCTACCTCCTCCACATCTGGACGTCCGTCTCGATGGAGAACAGCAGGTCCGTTAGGAGACGCTGGTGCATCTGGGACCAGCGAAACTCCGGGATGCGGAACATGGTGGAGCGAGGACCGGAGGAGGAGGAGGAGGAGGAGGCGGCGGCGGGGTCCCGGGCCGGCGCAGGACCTCCCGCGGAGACCGACGCACTCGAGCCGCTGGGCTCCTAGGACGGAGACACATAGGTCTGGATGAGGGATACTTAGTGACAAAGACTGGAGGTGCTGCTCAGCATTAATTACGTGTATGATACTAACAGGAGTAATGAACCTATGCCCAGTCTACCTGTCGGCTTCCCAGAGAAAGATGCCTAACCCCTGAACCTAACCATGAACAACCTGTATGTAAAAATGACTAAAGACACAACAAGAAACTACTTCACTACATTAAAGATGTAAGAAGGTGGCCTACGCTTGCAGAGGTCTCCTTCAGCTCCAGCCTCTCGGTGTCTAAGGCCACGTTGGACACGTCCAGCCGGGCGATCTTGATCTCTTTGGTGGGGGCGGCCGGCCCGGCGGCCTTCTGTGTGTTGGTGCTAGGGGGCGCCGTGCTTGACGTGGAGGCCTCTGCTTGGGCTACTTCTTCTTTGGTGGTGGCTGCGGCGCTCTGGGGATCCGCAGGGATGGGAGTGGCCATGGCCGAGGACTCCTGAGCCGAAGGGGGCGCCTCGGAGTCCGAGGATTGTGGGTCGGTTGGGGGGGCATCAGGCACGGGAACGTCAGCTTCTTCCGTCTTCAAACCTTCACTCTGGGGGTCCGAAACGGTCTCCTCGTTCTTCTCACTCTCACTTTCTCTCGCCGTTGCTTTCTCCTCCTCCTCCTCCTCCTCCTTCTTCTCTTCCTCAATCCCCGTCTTATCAGTATCGACTTCTTCTTCTACTTCTACTTCCTTTTTTCCCGCCTTCGTGTCCTCACCCGAGGACGGCTCCAGGCTGTCGACAGCATCGCTGGGGTCTTCGTTGGAGACGGAGGCTCCATCTCCGCCTTCAACCGCCTCCACGGTGCTGGCCTCCACAGCCTGCTGGTTATCCTTAGCGTCGGGCTCTGACAAAACCCCCTCAGGAACATTCAGGGAATCCTCCGGCACGGAGGCAGACGACTCGGCTCGGCCGTCGCTTTCTCTGGGCATGTCGCCGTCGCTCTGAGGCATCTGTGCGTCTTCAGTGTCGGTGCTGTCAGTAGTGTTTTCGACCGCTTGCGTCGGGGCGACGCCCACCTCCGCGGGGCTAGACGCCACGTCGTTCGCCACTTCAGTCGGCGAGACCGAGGCGGTTTGTGAATCGTCGCCGTCGGGCGTTTCAGAGCGTGCTTCGGTTTTTGGCTCCTCCAGTTGGGCCTCAACGCCGGCATCTCCAGCTGCTTTGGTCTCTTCGTCGCTGGGAGACGGCGGGTCTTCCTCTCCCTCTAGCCCAGCCAGAATGTTTGACATGCCGACGGTTGTGGGCACACTATCTCCGTCGCCCTCTGTTGGGCTGGAGGAGAGGTTGGGAGTGGACGTGGAATCGGGCGTGCTCTGATCGTGGACCCCCTCGTCCACGGTGAGTTCTATGACGGTGGAGGGGGCGGTCTCCTCGGTGGAGGTCTCTGCGTCGTGGCTGGCGGCGGAGACGGTGCGGATGGCAGCGCTGGGAGCCAAGGACTCCTGCTGCTGGTACTGGGTGAACATGCGGGCGAGGTGGTGCTTGTGCTGCTCAAAGGACACCTGGGGAAACGCATAAGGAAGACACGCATGAGGCATCATCCACTGCATTCATTGCAAGAGCCATGGCGAGCTGTCTACCTGACTGGGTACCAGGCATACATTTTGTAATGAAGCTCTACAAACACTAAAGAACAAAACGATTTCAACACGGTCGTTTTAACCAATGACAAAGAGCAGAAGACAAAAACACTTACGTTGATAACCGTTTTTTTTTTTTTTTAACAGGGACAGTTTTACATCTGTATAACTGCTACAAGTGGATATTTAGACAGCAACGCCTTAAAATTTGATATTTTAGGGAGGTCAACATCAGGGTAGGTATGTTCCACATTTTCAATGTCCAGTTTGACAATTTCAACCCTCTCATCCAATCCTCTTAGTTGCAAGTCATTTTTTGTTCCTCATAACCTTAAGAAACCTTGGCCCATTACGTTCTATCAGTCAGCCTGCCATCAGATATGGCTTAACTAGACTGCTAGTCCATACGGACAACAGTCTGACGTGGCAGTTGAGGAAGAGCCCGTCCATGTAACCAATCATAGATTAGCAGTAGATACTGCTTCGAAGAGTGTGTGTGTGTGTGTGTGTGTGTGTGTGTGTGTGTGTGTGTGTGTGTGTGTGTGTGTGTGCGTGTGCGTGTGCGTGTGCGCAAGCGGGTGTGCATGTGCATGCGGGTGTGTGTGAGCACAGTGCGTGTCCAGTATTGGCAAATCCTCCCACGCCTAATTTAAGACCCTGCATTAATCACTGGGCTTTGGAGGACAGAAAGTCAAAGAGCAGTCGGTGGTGGAGGGAAGGGCAGGGTGAAACCAGAGCCACACCGCAGCCATTTTAACCTGAGGCTGTTTGGATGGAATGGGGGGGGGGGGGGGGGGGGGGGGAAGAGAGAGAGAGAGAGGAAGAGAAAGAGAAAGAGAAAGAGAAAGACAAAAAATGGCGACAGGAAGAGCACGGGAGAAAAAGAAACGGGGAAAACAGAGATCAAAAAGGGAGAGAAACACAGATGTTGAAGAGAGCGAGCGAGTTAATGAGGTTGGAAGAAAGGAAAGGGTGGGGGGAGGAGGGGGAGGAGAAAGTAGCTGATTATTTGTAATTAATTAGTCGTTATTGTTCTAAATTAGTCTGCTACACGGCCGCTCATTAATCTTGCGCCGGGCGGAGCAGTGATTGGTAATCCATAACTCTTTTCTCTGAGTGCAGAGCCTGTTCTAAATGCATCGATAGCATCTCTCATTCTATTTCTGTCTCTCTCTCCCAAACCCCCCCCCCCCCCCCCCCCCTCAACCCATCTCCCCATCTCCCATTCCCCTCCCTCTCAATTCCTCTGTCCTCTCCCTCTCTCTGCCTCTGTCTGTGATGTCTTCTACCCCATTAGTTTCAGCTTAATTTGACATTTAGCATTTATTGCAATTAAAAGGACGCATGGAGAGTGCACTCCCATGGAAACGATGCCTGAGCCTAGTGCCTTAGTGGAGAATATACCACCCCCCCCCCATCATGGATCTGATGGTGGGGTGGGGTATGCTTGGGGGGGGGTGTGGGGGGGTGATGGTGGGTTGGGGTTGGAGTCCCTACATTAAGATGATGTATGTTGGCTTTAAACAGGGCTGCGCAAGCAGATCCAGTTACCATTAGACGGAGGCAGCGAGCGTTCTCTGTGGTTAGCGGAGCCGCAGCGCATAGCGAATGCCTTGGGTGGGCCTGACATCAGCGCTGATCTAATCTAAAGTTCTGTGCCCCCCCCCCCCCCCCTCCCGCCAGACCTCGTGGGGGTACGGAGGAGAAGAAATGTTATGGTAATGTAGGAAAACACGGTGGGCTTTTCTAATGTGACAGGTAACATGGTATTACAGTGAAAGCAAACAGCGACGCCACATCACAGGGAGAGTGGCCCGTAATGGCAGAGCAGGATCACAGAGGAGAGCGAAACGGCGTGCAACAGAAAGGGACATCCGTTACGGAGCCATTAGAGCCCGGTACAGGCGTTCAGCCCTCGGCTCCTGGGAGCCGAGGACATTGAGTCGGGGTCCAAGAACTACAGATACCGAGTCCGTATCAAAGAATGACAGAGGATTAGTCTCAATCGGAAAACTACAGGAGCTCGTCCCAAAATATGGTGTTTTTAAGGTTGATTTTATGAGGGATGGATGGATGGATGGATTCTGCCGGCCGCGTGTAGAGAGACACACAGAGCGTTAGCCCGCCTAAGCTCTGGTCCAGGGAGACCTCCACAGTAGGAGTCACAGCGGAGACCAGATTTAGATCAATAGATAGAACGAGACCGCAAAACAAAGGGGATATCAGGGGGCCCGTGAGTCTCTAATCGGATTAGCCAAATGCAATTCCTCCTCCCACAAGGAAAGGGAAAGAAAAACATTGCCGTCGTCTGCTGGTGATACTGAATGGTGTGTTCATTTATATTCTCTCCATTACGTCTTCTTAGTTACCTTTTATTATGTTGATTTCTCTCTGGTCAACTGACAGAATAATTGCTATTTGGTTTGTTTGGTCTCTATAGAATAAACTGAATCCATTGCAATCTTAATCTAGACGGCTGATAAAAATGTAAATAAACGGGATATAGATCCAAGATTAAAACTAAAAAAGGGTTTACTTTTAATTATTTATCCCTGAATATGCAAATTAATATATTCCACACTATTTCAAAACGTGAAACCCCAAAACACCAATTCAACTCTCCGTGAGACAGTAATGTTCAGTAAGTTGTTGCCGAGCAGAAGCGTATTGACCAGTTCACCAGACAATACCAGTCGATCTGGTCTTGTCCATACTGTCCATGTTCTCAATTCCCCTTCTTTTGTCCATGTTTCAATACACAGCTACAGTGTCTTCAAACCTCTGAACCACAGGTTTTAGCTTAGAAAGTCTCTGTGACGCCAGCACACACACCGAACAGCTCTGCTTTCCTTTCACTAAAGAGTACGAGATAAAAATATGGTGCGGATTATCAATAATAGGTTAGTCAGGGAGGATGGGGTGTTTACATAGGATAAAAGTCTCTGCAAAAAATAATCAGATGGCAAATAGCGCTTATCAATCATAAAACCGATTAATCAGAGACGATGCTACATAAGAGCACCATTTCAATGGGTTCACTAATGCATGTGATGGGTAGTGTTCATTAGAATCTGCTGTCTCAGGGAAGCTTAAGGGCACAGGCTCCTCCACAGCTTCCACTGTTGGGCCGTGTTAGACATGTGCTCTGTGGGGTTCACCTGGGCCGGGGGCACCTCGAGGAGGGGAGGCCTCTGAAGGCTGCCACCTCAGCACACACACAGACATCTGTCCACTTTACGGGCCAGCTGACCAATCACATTGTGGAGGGCAGTACACTTCGTGCATCAAATGTTACTTTGAATAATACTATAGAAATATAGTATACAAATACAGACACTGAAACAACTGGATCTCTTTACCAATGACGGGGGATACCCCCACCTTCATCCTCTCTCAGACGCGCACGCACACACACACACACACACACACACACACACACACACACACACACACACACACACACACACACACACACACACACACACACACACACACACACACACACACACACACACACACACACACACACGAGAAACTAAAGAGAATGGGTGATAATTTAACAAATTGTATTAACTTCTATTTTCTTAGCTGGATGTATTGGTTTACTTAGTTTGGCTGTATTTTTTGTTTTTATCAACCCTTACTATGATTAATTGTATCATTTAAATGCTATATTGTATTCCAATTCAAGCAGTTTTAAAAATGCTATATAAATAATGCATGTGCATGTGCAATAAACTTGACTCTTCCAACCCAATGCCAAGACACATTTTTTATGCACCCATTCAGCAACATGACGGTACAAGGACAACAAAATCAAAGATGACGAAAGAGGAAGACTTAGGGAAAACTTTGTCTTTGATAATAACGCGGCCACGCTGGTACAGGGTGAACCTCCTTGCTCACTCTAATACTATGTTAACTGGAAACAGGCTGGAACCTGGATGGGTCTTTTATTTACTTATTAAGGGGACGGATTACTAAGGACATGATGAAATTAGATTCACTGGAAACCTCGACTTACAAATTAGATTTGTAACAATGCATTTTCTGGACACGGTGCAAAAAGAAAAAGATTTCTAAGTATAATGCATTTTTCAGACCGCCCGCTACAAAGTGAATATGTACATGTTCCTTTCTTTTACGTTTCACTGAATATATTCATGTAAGGTAGGCGTTTCTGCACCACAACATGTGAGGGGGGCGGTGCACACAAATAAACCCAGTGTATACACTACACTCTGGAAGAGCTTCCCCATGGGCCGCCTGTATTTATGAGCCCTTGTTTTACTGATTGTTCAGGCAACACTCGGATGAATATTCAATGTGCTCAGAGAAAAAAACAATACACACTCCTCTCACAGCACAAGAGGAAATGTAGGACTGGGGCACACTCAGCTGGTAAGATCCATGCACATTTGCACACACACACACACACACACACACACACACACACACACACACACACACACACACACACACACACACACACACACACACACACACACACACACCTGCAGTGGGTGCAGAGAGCAACAGTGACAAACAGCTTTGGTGCTACAATGGTGGCAGGAAATCTATCAAACGGGACAATAAAATTGCAATTGAGTTTCTTTTGCTTTTTTACAGCACCTGCATGTATCTTGATGGCTAGTGCCTGCTGCACCTCTCCACATCAGAGGGCTATATAGTGTGTGTGTGTGTGTGTGTGTGTGTGTGTGTGTGTGTGTGTGTGTGTGTGTGTGTGTGTGTGTGTGTGTGTGTGTGTGTGTGTGTTTTAAGTCCATGCGTGTGTTTGCAGGTGTGTGTGGGTCTGTACATGTGTGTGTCCACATGTCTGGGAGTTTCTGAACGTGTGCGAGTCTGCAATGCGTTTGTGTCTGCCTTTGTGTGTGTGTTTGTCTGCACGTGTGTGTGTGTGTGTGTGTGTGTGTGTGTGTGTGTGTGTGTGTGTGTGTGTGTGTGTGTGTGTGTGTGTGTGTGTGTGTGTGTGTGTGTGTGTGTGTGTGTGAAATCACCCAAGGTGCACAAAGAGTGAACTTGTTTTTAGTCCGGTGCGAGGGCATTGTACACACAAGAAAAAAAAACATTAATCTTCAGCAATTACACAGAGAAAAAGGCAATTACAGCCTGCTGGAGGTAGGAAGAATTAACATCTGCACCAGCCCGCACCAGGCCCTTTGCTGGGGAACATGGAGGCTCTGCCGCACCAGAGCCATGTGAACCAACTACAACAATAAACCCAGCGCAGGGACCATCTCTCATTGGCCGCTTGTTATTCATCAATAACATATTTTAACACAACGGTGGGTGATATCGAGGGTAAAAAATGAATGTAATATTACTGTTTCCATTTCACTGTGGTCTGCCGTTTTTTCCTGACAATTTTGATTTACCCTTATGAGCATCGTGAATGTAGTGAATATTTAAACGTTAACATAAAATGTGTAGATGTATCGTATGCGTGTGTACAACCCGTATATACGTAAACATAAGGCCTGTATCTGGAACCCAGTCCAAAACAAATTACAATGATTGCCTTCTATGCATCAAGCACGTATGATCATTAAACATCAGGTCTAATTGTCCATTAATTAGTCCTTTCTTCATCCACTGCAAATGAAATAAATCATACAATCCAGTAAATTGCATACATTTATAAAAGGTCCATAATAAATAAATGGTTAATAAATCATTTATAATGCAATAAAATGGCATACAGTGTTTTTCCATTACCTTGGTATATTGTAATAGTGAATTAAGTTTAACTGGTCGAAAACAAGTTAAGGGAGTGTGTTTAATAGCAGCCTTCAGATTTAGTATAGGTATGGAAAGCATCATGCTGTATTTGTGTATTTTATGTCACAAAACAGCATTGCTACGGAGAAATCCAAAATATTCTCTTGTGATAATTCTCCAGCCCTGATTATGATGTGAAGATTTATTCTTGCAGACACAAATTAAGATTTGTTTATTTAATTTTGTTGAAATTAATTTCAGAATTTTGTGAATAGCAGAGTCTCTGAGACCAGAGCATCAACAGACATGGACATAACAAACTCCTCTTTGTCTCTCAAGCAGTCTGTCTGCGCCCCCTATTGGACACTACCGGTACCAACACCCTGGCCTGTATCCTATCACAAGCAGTTTCTTCAACTTCCTCCTCAACCAGGCAAGCTCAGCCCCCCCCCCCCCTCCCCCCTTTCAGCTCCCATACCCAGACCACAATCTGACACCAACCTCAATTACCACACTGCTTTGTAACCAAGCAACGTAACATGATATCAACAGCCAATTCCTAACGCATTTCTTATTGGCTTTTTATTTCAGGTTTTGGTAATAACACATGCCAGGAGTTTATTTTTATCTATGCGACGTAAAGAGAGAAAAGATACTCTTCACATAAATAAAGTGGTATATCGAGACGGTGCAGTGATTTGGCTCCATTCTACAACCTAAGCAAGCTTTGCTACATGCTAATCACTGTATATTTTCCATAGTGCCTCGGTAGCGTTATCTGATGGGCCCCTGAGAGCCGGGGGTCCCGGGGAATCACTCTAGGTGACCGAGGCACGGCCCTGCGGATCCCACGTTTGAGAGGGAACGGTATTAACATTGGCATCAAGCGGAGCAGGAGATGGCTACCTGATTTGACGGTTGTAGGTATTTTAAAACACCACTTAGCCAAGATACAAAAATATGAACGATGGGATGGGGGGGGGGACGTGAGGGTTTTTTCCGACTGCAGAGAGCGGGGTAAAAGAAGAAGGTTTATGGAGGGACGCCGAGATGCGTGCAGACGGCGCGCGGAGGATGTGATTCGTTAAGGGAAGGAAAAAATGTGTTGGCTAAAATGAAGAGAAACAGAAACGCAAAACGCACGCAGGGGACGGGGGTAAGAGCAGGATGGGAAAAAGAACGGATAAGAAGAGCCTAGAATACCTCAGAGAAACATAAACACTGCTAAATCCTGTGTTCCTCTGTGTCTGTGTGCGTGTGCGCGCGTGTGTGCGCGCGCGCACGTGCACATGAGTGTGTTTGCGCACATGTGTGTGTACGTTTGCTCATGTCTATGCCTGTGTATTTGTATGTGCGCGTGTATACAATAACGCACGTGTGTGAGTTTGTATTCCTTTACGTACATGCATGTGCATGTGTGCGTGTTCTGTGTGTGTCTGCGACCGGTGTGTGCGGGGCGGCGGGGGGTTTCTCAGACCTTGGAGTGTGTGATGGACAGCGTGTCCACCCAGACGCGCCAGCCGCCCCACTCGTACTTGACGGCGTGGTAGAGCAGGATGCGGAACACGGCGTACACCATCTCGTTGATCTTGTGCTCCTCGCTGCTGTTGGCGCTGAGGAAGCACAGCGAGAGCATCCACTCCTGCCACACCGAGCACTGCAGCAGACTCCTGCACACACACACACACACACACACGAGTAAGAATAGCGTGTCTAACAGTACCATAGGGTGCAGCGGTTTTCAGATAGAAAGATAACTACGATGATACCGTGTAAACAGTGCAGGAAGGAGCGTGTGTGTGTGTGTGTGTGTGTGTGTGTGTGTGTGTGTGTGTGTGTGTGTGTGTGTGTGTGTGTACCTGCGGTTCTCTCTGCTGTTATTGAACATCTTGATCATGTCGGACAGGAAGACCCGGCGCACCTCCATGGTCTCAGGAGAATTCGGAGAGTTCTTCAGCAGGCCAGCAATCACCTTCAGGATCTCTACACACACACACACACACACACACATACACGTCAGCAGTTATTTTTTAGAGATATTTGCAGGAAATGCGTTTTATTAGATTTAATATTGTAACAGTATTTTCAGTAAACAATAATGATTGAATTATGCCATCAACAGAATCACAGTATTATTACTATTATCTATCATAATTCCCATTGCATTGTAAAGACAACATCAAATTGCAACCATTCTTTGGGGTGGGGTAGATGGGGTAGGTGGGTAATTGGGGTAGGTGGGTGGATGGGATGGCTGGTGTAGGCGGGGTGCTGGGGTAGGTAGGTGAATGGGGTAGAGGTGGATGGGGTAGGTAGGTGGATGGGGTAGGTAGGTGAATGGGGTAGAGGTGGATGGGGTAGGTAGGTGGATGGGGTAGGTAGGTAGGTGGATGGGGTAGGTAGGTGGATGGGGTAGGTAGGTAGGTGGATGGGGTAGAGGTGGATGGGGTAGGTAGGTGGATGGGGTAGGTAGGTGGATGGGGTAGGTGGGTGGATGGGGTAGGTAGGTGGATGGGGTAGGTAGGTGGATGGGGTAGGTAGGTGGATGGGGTAGGTGGGTGGATGGGGTAGGTAGGTGGATGGGGTAGGTGGGTGGATGGAGTAGGTGGGTGGATGGGGTAGGTAGGTAGGTGGATGGGGTAGGTAGGTGGATGGGGTAGGTAGGTGGATGGAGTAGGTGGGTGGATGGGGTAGGTAGGTGGATGGGGTAGAGGTGGATGGGGTAGGTGGGTGGATGGAGTAGGTGGGTGGATGGGGTAGGTGGGTGGATGGGGTAGGTAGGTGGATGGGGTAGGTGGGTGGATGGGGTAGGTAGGTGGATGGGGTAGGTAGGTGGATGGGGTAGGTGGGTGGATGGGGTAGGTGGGTGGATGGGGTAGGTAGGTGGATGGGGTAGGTGGGTGGATGGGGTAGAGGTGGATGGGGTAGGTGGGTGGATGGAGTAGGTGGGTGGATGGGGTAGGTGGGTGGATGGAGTAGGTGGGTGGATGGGGTAGGTAGGTAGGTGGATGGGGTAGGTAGGTGGATGGGGTAGGTAGGTGGATGGAGTAGGTGGGTGGATGGGGTAGGTAGGTGGATGGGGTAGAGGTGGATGGGGTAGGTGGGTGGATGGAGTAGGTGGGTGGATGGGGTAGGTGGGTGGATGGGGTAGGTAGGTGGATGGGGTAGGTGGGTGGATGGGGTAGGTAGGTGGATGGGGTAGGTAGGTGGATGGGGTAGGTGGGTGGATGGGGTAGGTGGGTGGATGGGGTAGGTAGGTGGATGGGGTAGGTGGGTGGATGGGGTAGGTGGGTGGATGACGCAGCGAGGTAGGGGACCAGACATCAACAGCAGACTCAGACATCTCAACACGTGTAAATCACTGCGTGACAAGGCGTCTGCTTCCCACGCCTGCAGACACCCGGAAATATGCATCTGCATGCATGCATGCAAAAAAGGGGTCCTGTCATTGATTTTTACCCCGGCGTTATAGTTTAGGTATTGTTCCCAATTGGAGAGGCTGAGTCACGAGCCCTCTCGGAAAGGTCCTGGTTGCGGGTTAACCCGAAGAGACTGACTGTTTAGATGAATTATCTAGACAATGTCAGTGGCCATTTGCCTTGAGTGGGGAGACGGGCTGCGGGGCTAGGGTTTCACCCGTCTCTCGCCAGACCGTGGCACTCCTCCGATCCCCCCTTCCCCAACCCCCCCCTCGCCCCTACTGCACACAGCTCTGTTGTTTCTACGCCTTAGTCACTCAAATTATGAGTCGCTGAACCCTTACCGCCAGAAAATTACCCCAGCATGCACCAGGAATGAGGACAGAGGCGTAGCACTTTTTTCATTTTCTTGTATTCCTTTTCTTCCTTTCCTGCTTTCGTTCTTTCTGCCTGTCCCTTTTTTTTCTTCCCCATTTGCTCTCGCTTCCCGTCCCTCGAGTTAATTTGAGGGAAACGGTACTTCCTCGGTTTGTTTGATTGGCTCTGACGTTACTAAAGACTGCAATCAGGGGGCCATTTTGGGGCCTGGTCGCAGATTAAATCAAGGGGAAGGCACAGCAAAGGAGAAACAGACCCGGGCTCTGTGCTGCATAGCGTGTGTTCGCATGCTAAAGGGCCCGGGCAGGGTTTCTCCATGATATATACGGCCTGTCTGGGACGCCCCGGCCCGGGCTGAAGGGAGGCTGCTTTTTTTCTAACACAATAAAGGCTTAAGATAATCAACGTGTGACTACAGCAGTACCTTGTCAGATTAAGGCTGGTTGGAAGTAAACCTGGGTTGTGATTCTTCCCAGCGATCGAGTTCCAACTGATCAAAGTTTTGCAATTGCGCGTGTGTGTGTGTGTGTGTGTGTGTGTGTGTGTGTGTGTGTGTGTGTGTGTGTGTGTGTGTGGGGGAAATATGAGCGAGTGAAGGAGGGAGAGAGTAAGATTTTCTTTCTTCCTCTTAAATCCAAAGACGAAAGACTTTGATTTCCACATATGAAAATATTTTGCGGGCTGACGTCTGAAATTGGAGGTAAGTAATGAGCTGGAAGTACTGCTGCCGAGTAGGAGGAGAACACTGATGCCGCTCAATGGTTCTGTTTCAGCTCATTATGTTGCGTCATATTTAAAATAAGCCTGACTCCCTCCCTATAATGCTATGCGAGAATATACTGTGTATGTACAAATCTCACATATTGTGATCTCAGCATAAGAAATATAAAAAGATACATATATATTTATAGATTGGAGTATAATGTAAATATATGCATTACATAGGGATTTAAGGTGTGTGTTTAATACATTTGTATGAATATTAAAGATATTACAAAGAATACATGATTTAACTGCCGAAGCCAAATTAATTCACAGATTACGATGCATTTTATTTAAACCGCAGCAGACTCAGAAGTGGGTCGTCAATATATATATCGTATGTTACAAAAATTATGATCTCCATGCTTTGGCAATGCGTATATCAGTGGTTAACTGGAAACATAATAGCTGAGTTGGCTCTTTTGTGCGTTGGGATGGAACAATAGCAGTAGAGGAGGGCCTGGGGGGAAAAGACTCTCCCTGGTGCAGCACGGAGCGGTTTGTACCTGGTGGATACACAGCAGGGTGTCGTTAAGCAGAGAGGAGGTGGTGGTGGTGGTGGCTGTGGGGGGGGGGCGGGGGTACTTACGTGGGTTGAGGATCTTCACGGAAGAGTCAGGGTCCGGGTGCTGCTTATGGATCACTTGGGTGCAGATCTGCTCCGTCAGAATCTGTCGTTGGGCGCAGAAGAGAAACGGTGTACTTCAGTCACAGATAAACACACTTAGATCTAACACGCAATGGAAAAGTACGACCGACTGCGGAGCCAAAGAGGAATGGAGCGTTTTACTGCAAATTGTATTTCAGAACCTCGTCCTGATCAAGTTAAGATGGATGGAGCTTAGTGGGATGTTTCGTGTGTGTGTGTGTCTGCGTGTGTTTGTGTGTGTGTGGTTACGGTTCAGGGTATTGTGGATATGTGCTGTTATACATCATAATATAATTACAATATTCCATTCATACAGAAGACAGACTACAACAACAGTAGACCATAGTTGCGTATCTTATAGTTGATCCAATATGCATAATCATAACCTTAAGTTGTATCATACCTCAAATGTGTATTTGCAGGACTTGTGCGTCTGTGTTATTGTCTATTCAACATTCTTGTTGGAGGCAAAACATAACAGAATAACGGCTGAAATATGTAAATCCTTAACCTGTGGTGGCCTGGTTCAAATATTATCGTGCAAAACATGGTTATTTGGTTATTCCTCATTCTTATCAGTAAGCAAAACAGAACATGAAAATGGGTGAAAACAAATGCATGTGGAGTGCAACATGGGGGGGGGGGGGGACTGACCTCAAACAGCGCGTTGTATGTTGTCATGGTGACCTGGCTGCAGTTGAGCATCAGCCTCTCACTGAGCAGCGAGAAGAGGCCGTGACCGAGCATGACCTCTGCCTTCCTCCTGGTAAGCAGCGGGGGCACCGGGTCAAAGGACAGGGAAGGGTATTACGTATTGATCTACGCCTACAGTGTTCGCTCCATAGTATCAAGCAACAATGAGCAGATATCCGATATCACACCAACATGATTTATCAACGTAATGCCATTGTATTAGATCCATTGATTATAATTGAGGTATCCATCTATATACAGATACATATATCAATATATATATACATGCATTAATATATTTTATATCATCATTTGTGATAACATTTTCTATTAGAATCGATCACTCAGTTATATCACATTTGCTGAAATCTTCACCGCTTTGTCGATTGTAGCCAGTCTGTATTTACGGCACTAATGTTTCTTATGGCAGGGGTTGGGACATGCCAAGCTGGGAGCTTCTCGGAAACCGCCAAAGTAAGAGCACATACTAGGTTTTAAGCTGTACAACTGGAGCCGGGCTCCAGCAGACTTTTGACATGAAGGGGAAATGAAGAGGAGGATTCCTGCTGACTTAAGTGGGAGCAGCTCTGTGCCGCTCTGCTTTCATCTCCCACCGCGGGGAGAGGGATGAGGGTCTGGGCTCAAGTCCCGCGGACGGTTTGTATAAAGTCAACACTCTCTGTGCTCTGGGACAAGAGACCCTATATGTACCGATGCTACTTCTGCAGCCGCTATAGGCTACAGGGGGAGCTAGCTAGGCTGCGGGCCATAGTTCATGGTGATAAGTAACTGGTTGTATTCACTTTCATTTGCTCTATACCTAAGAGCTAAAAATGTACCTATTAGTATTAATAATATTTGATTGTACAATTTACTTTAGAGAGGTCAACAAATAATGTGGAATATAAAAGTAAGGTAACGCATTAGGAGAGGAAAACCTTGGGAACACAGGGACACAACACAGTCTGTAATGTCTTTACTCACTTTGGTTGCAAGTTCTTGAGAAAGTAGCCCAAGATTTTCAGTGTCTGGACTCGAACGGCTTCGTTTTTGGACGCGAGTAGCTTGTAGATCACGCTGTTAAACAAACAATAATATACACACCATTGGCGTAAGTAAAGTAAGCATTTAAAAATCATCCAATACATTATTGACACATTGTATTCAAGTCATTTTCAAGCAGCTGAACAGTCACCACCATAGAGTTTAAACAATAATAATTGTTTGAATATTCATAATAAAATAATATAATTTAACATCTTTCCAAAAAATATATAATTCAGACATGAAATCCAATGTGTTTGAATATCTGGGGATGACACCGTGAATGCTGGCCTTGCTAAGAGTGAATCTTCACCCGCAACAAACCATCCTGCTATTCTCTCCTGGAGTGGCGGCGGCGGCCAGGCAGAGCATTTAAATGAGCTGTATAAATCAGAGCACGGGCCCATCTCCGCAGCTTCCAGAGACTCAAATTAAACTAGTAAAGCATCTTTATTGCCCCACTGGTGTCAGGCAGCCTCCATTCAAGCACAAAGACAGGGCACAGGGGTCAAGCTAAAATAACAAACAGAGAAATTAAAACATAAAATCATAGACTAGGCCGTAGATTTGAGGTTATATTACGTCTGGAAGATATTAAAATTCAACATAAAATGAGGTACATATTGCACATTTTACTTGATAGCTTGTCTCAGGTTCAATTTTTGACTGTGTATTGTTAATATGAAGAACTACCTGTAATTGCATTTCACAAAGCTTTGAAGAAATAACTTTTATTACCAATTATTACTAAATTTAAACAAGAAAACGTTTTTATGTATGCTGTCTGGAGATTGCATGTAAGAAATATTTTTATAAATAACAATTACCGAAACAAGCATTACTCTATTCAAAGATATTGAATACTTTTAACAAATATTCCCTCTGAATTAACAACTCTTATTTTAAAAACAATTATGTCTACATTTAAACTAAGCAAACTGTGTTTGCATAGAGAGAATATAACCTTTGAATAAATAACTGCAATGCAAACTGTAATTAACTCTAATTAAAACAAACCAACTGTGCACATTCTACAAATATAACCGCAGAAATGTAATGAATAACTATTTGGTAATATATCATCACTTCATTTAATTTCATAATTTTCATGAGACAAATCTAACCCTGGAACAAACTACTTTCTGGAACCTAACCTGAGGCATTATGAACGCTGGATGGTAACATGGGGGGGGGGGGGGGGGGGGGAGAGAAGAGAACGCGAAGGATCTGAGGTGCTGGGGGACACCAGTGAGGATCTGAGGTAGGTGAGGGGAGAACATGGAGGATCTGAGGTAGGTGAGGGGAGAACATGGAGGATCTGAGGTAGGTGTGGGGAGAACATGGAGGATCTGAGGTAGGTGAGGGGAGGATGGAGGTCAGGTTACCGGATCCCGTTGCGCTGCTCGAAGGCCAGCACCATTGAGCCGGGGTGCTCCGACATCAGAGCCACCAGCAGCTGCAGCACGTCCATGAGGTTATCGTCCTGGAGCAGAGAGAGGATCGGGGCATTATAGAGCTGTTCTGAGGAGACGTTGTCAAAGTCGACCATCCTCTAAATGTCACCTGAGAGGTTGTTAAGGGTAAATACTAAAATACACACAAAACTGAATTTGGGTTTTTGCTTTTCTGCTATAATTTTGTTAAAAACCGACAGTGAGTTCATAGGGAGAAAATACCCAAACGTAATTTCGTAATTTTTGCTTTTCTCATATAATGGCGTCAAAGTAGGCCAATGTTATTATCATAATTGAGTTAATAAGAAAAAAGAAAAACAAGCCGAATATTATTTGAAAATGGTAGGATTTGTATTTTTCTCTCTGTACTTTCATTTCACTACAGTGTCACTTTAGGCACACTCTAGTGTTTAGGATCAGTTTAAAATATCCTCTATAAGAACGGGGAGAAATTACCACTTGACTTGAGCTCATGAGGAATACGTTATTTTGGATTCTTTTCTAATATAAAGTCGTGAGGCTCTGTGTGAGAGTGGGTTTCGGAGTGGTGTAGTAATCACCTTCCAGGTCCTGCTGGGTTTGTTATTTTTACACTCATTAAAACCCTATGCATCGCTGCGATCTAAACACGCCTGCATCGGTACAAAACGTGATGGGCAGAATTAGAGCTGAAGTGATTCTTATTTTTTGTACGGTGTTAAGACGCAAAGTCAGACAGTAATAAGGTTTTGGCACCATCTGGTGGTGATTTGGGTATGGCGGCTGATAAAAGCACTCCTACCTCATGCATCGTGAGCAGATAGTTGAGGATGCTCTGTAGCTCGTCTTCCTTCACACCGTGATCCTTCAATTGAAAACACAAAACAGTTTTCATTGCATTACAAAGGTTTGAAAATTAATGACAACGATTTGCCACACGTCTGTGGGACGGCAAAATGTACCATGGTTTTAGCGAGGCAACGTTTAAACAAGTACATCCAAACGGTATAGTACCATGATCTTCAACCAAAAACGAACTACACTCTTCCTGGTTAAGCTTATTTCTAGCACTAAATGTTAATTTGATTTCAAGTCAATAGTTCCATCTTACAAATCTGATTAACTATCAGATTCATAATGCATTAGTTGCACAAATGTGCATGTGTAAGCAACTAAGCACCATTTTGCCAATAAAATCTGCCATGCAATTCTAATATATTGTTATTAGAACTCAATGTTTTTTTGAAAGGATAATGCCCCAGACACTCACCATGTATTAATATTTCATCCTAATAGATGGCTTTGCATATATGAATGAATTGCTGTCCTACCTTCATGATGAGCTGCTTGACAAACAACAGCAGAAAGGCTCGAAGGGAGTAGATCTCCTTCTGGGTCGGTCTGGGCCCATCTGAAAAGACAAACGAGAACCCTTCAGATCCACCCTACTGTGACGATAGCCAGCAAATCAGCATTGGAGAAAACATGACAGGGTGCAGATGACAAACTGTTAATTTTGTGGGCATTAATAGATTAGAAAAGGCTGGGGCTGGTAAAGTAAAGGGAATTGGCAGGGCCAAAAAAGATAAAAAAGGAATGTGATATGCCAACAGCCGAATTTACTCATCATCAGTTTACCATTTACCGTAAAATAAATGCACTTTCCAATGTGATATGGTGTGGTGTTCTTACATCTATACACAGGATACTATTTATTACTAATAAATATCCAACATTATTTCGAACAAATGTATGATACATATGGAATGGAAGGAGCAGGGTGGGGGTTAGGGCAACTTGCTCAAGGATGCATATAGGTAGAGTGCAGACATTGTGGTTCGACCCCTAACCCATGAGCTGGGAGTCAAACATCCTCACCCTGATACTACCCCTGCATGAATACTGGACACACATCACACTAAGGGTGGTTTGTAATGAAGAGACCCAGCTTGGTGTTCTGGCCATGTGTTTGTAGTACGGCCCTGTCATGTCTTATCGTATAGTGTCATGGTGGTTCTCACCGAGGCCCTTGGGCACCACACCGCTGCGGTCCAAGGGGTTGACCACCCAGTAGTAGTACTTGAGCGTGTGCATGACCTGCAGCACCGTGCCCACCCGCCGCACGGCGTTGTAGATGGTCACGGTGCTGATGAACTCCGTGGCAAGGTAGGTGTACAGCATCAGCTGCACCTGGGGAGGGACGGACACAGCAGATGTTGGCAGGGTAACAGACACATACACACACAGATGCAGGTACATACACACACAAAATGAATGTGTACTCACTTACGTACACACAGAGACACACACGACCCACATGCACAGACAAGGACACACAAGGACGAAAACAAACTTGCAGGCGCTCTCCAGTCATGCCAGGGTAAAATGCTAATCATCAAACACATGAATGTGCACGCACACACACACACACACACACACACATGAATGTGCACGTACACACACACATATGTGAACACACAGACACGAATGTGCCCACACACACACAAATGTGCACCCCCCCCACACACACACACACACACACACACATGAATGTGAACTCACTTACGTACATACACACACACACACACGCTCGACAAACATGCGCAGACAGGAAGCCACAAGGACGAAAACAAACTTGCAGGCTCACTTCAATCATGCCAGGGTAAAATGCTAATGATGCATCTCTGTGGGCTGTGTGTGTGTGCTTAGGGTGAGTGGATGGCTGACAGGGTCCAAGCGCATAAGACAAGGACAGCTCATGTAGATGTCAACCATCGCTCTGAGGTAGAAGGCCTAGCGAGGCTCCACTCCCCAGGACACACACAACACACATAGAGGGGACTCAGTGGATGGCTGCTGGTAATGTGTCTATGCATATTTATCTTTGTACGCGACAACCGTTGGGTGTGGGGGGTGTGTGTGGGGTGTGTGTGTGTGTGTGTGTGTGTGTGTGTGTGTGTGTGTGTGTGTGTGTGTGTGTGTGTGTGTGTGTGTGTGTGTGTGTGTGTGTGTGTCTGACTGACCTTGGCAGGGGCGTGGATCCAGATGGCGGGGTTGAAAAGGATGTGGTCACACAGCTGTTTGAGCAGCATGACGCCGTTCTGCAGGTTACACAGGTAGCGGGCGAAGGCCAGGACGATGTCCAGCACCGGCCGCGTCACGTGCATCTTGGAAGACTGGATAACAGGTAGCAGGCATAGCCACAGGAGGGATATGGAGATAAGGCACGCGATGCAAAATGCAGTTTACTGACAGTACCATGATCATATTATTACCCAGCTTCTAAAATGAAGCATTGACAATAAACGACTTTTACAGGGAGATGACATTGTCAAAAACGCCAGAGGATGTAGGTGTGGTATGAAGAAAGAACCCAAAAGGTTCAACTTCTCACAGTGCTACTTACGTTATACTGTCTGAATCAACTAGGATTATGTTGTAACCTTCTTGACCACATAAAGCAACGGATGTATGATTTGTGATTTGTGAAGAATATTGTTGGATTCATTTTTCCAGACACGTCACTTGTGTCGGAGGTAGTTGTGGACTGTGTGGGGTCGGGCATTTTTCTCAAGCAAGCCTACAGGTGGGCTGTGGACATTAGGGACCGAACACAAGGAACAAATAACTGCATCCCCTTAAAATCTTGGGGAGCGTGAATGCATTGCATAAGTCGTTGCGTGTGTCTGACAGGGGAAGGTAATAACAGTCCAACATAGTCTAATAGTAATGACAGATTCACTATTGTTAATTTCCCAAGGGGAGATGTGGTACACAGCAGCATATTAATGGCCCCACGGATATAGTATGTAGCACATATCCTTTTTTAGACAATACACATTATTATATGGATGGGTGGGCCATTCTCCGTAGAGTGAGTGCTTGAGGGAATTGAAATGCGTCTTAACAATTAAACGCATCTAGACAACATAATATTGGTTTGTCTGGATCTCCTGGTGCTGAAACTACTTCCCAGGCCCCACTAGGAAAGTAGCTCCTTCTCTAATAGGTCACGGTCTAGAAGTATAGATTGGGTTTCGATCCACAAGACCAGCATGCTGCACTCTGGTCGTTAGACTGGTTTAATGGTGTCCTTTAGCTGACATTTGGACGAACCACTGATCCGCTGGTGATTCTCACCTTCTCCAGAGTGTGGCCTATGACCAGGAAGCCTTTGCAAGCCAGGATCTGCTCCTGCATGGCCACCGAGTTCTTCAGCAGCTCCATGACGAAGGAGAGCAACGTGCAGCTAGGAGTGGCGAGAGACGGACAGAGGGACAGGGATAAGAGATAAGACAACACGTTTTGATAGAATGAGGTTGCTGTGTCATGGGTGCGTAGGGGGGGGAATAGGTTCTGGGCTGCATCACATTGAATACAGTTGAGTGGACACCTCAGTGCTGTGAACACAACACACACAAATAGGCCCCGTGGTCATGAGGCCGAGTCGTGCCAAGCGGCACGCAGGAATAACAAAATGATGACTTCAGCACAATCCAGTGTAGTGCGACATCACATTAATGGAGATCACCAGGGGTTACTTTTAATCCTCTCATTTCAAGTTATAACAAAAGGGAAGGCCGAATACTAATAGCTGTGTGTGTGTGTCCTTGTGTGTCGCAGTGCCTTTGTGTGATTGCGCATGTGTGCGTGTGGGTATCCATCTGTGGGAAAACATTTGTGAGCGTCTTTAATGTGGGTAAATGGGTGTGTGTGTGCGTGCGTGCGTGCGTGCGTGCGTGTGTGTGTGTGTGTGTGTGTGTGTGTGAGAGTAAATGTGAGTGGGGGTGAATGTGAATGTGTGTGAGTGGGGGTGAATGTGAGTGAGTGAGTGAGTGAGTGAGTGAGTGAGTGAGTGAGTGAGTGAGTGAGTGAGTGAGTGAGTGAGTGAGTGAGTGAGTGAGTGAGTGAGTGTTACAATGTCTGTGAGTGAGTGGCTGAGCGAATGACTGAGCCAGTGAATGATTAAACCCACCAGACGGAGGTATCCAGCTCTTGACTGGAGGGCTGGTAACAGTCCAGCTGTGCAAACAGAGGGAAGAGCACCTGCACTCCTCCGATGGAGTGGATCCCACTCTGGACCGAGTGGGTCACCACTGCCTTCACATCCTAGGGAACAATAACAACAACAACACATAAACCAAACGCCCTCAAGTGTACAAAAACATACTAGGCTGCGAGGAGGAGTCATCAATTCTATCACTTTCTATCGCGTCTACCGTAATGCAATTTGTGCTTTCTTACTTCTTAGGAGCTATGTACGTTAGTTATTACTGCCCTGGGTGGAAGAATAAGAATATGAAAAGTTGAACCCCAGAAGTCATTGAGTTCTATCTGAAACATATAACAGAGACAGATGTCTTATCGTAGGCTCCCTTTCACCAATCAAACCATGAGCCAACTTAAAGGATATCCCTCCCTCAGAAGCATGCATGGAAGTCCCGCCCTCTCTCTCCCAAATAACGCCAATTTGAAGCACCCCGTCCCAGACGTTCCTTTGTGAGGTGAAAAGGCCTGGGACCGAGAGTTAAACGTACAACCCCTCCGTAAATCAGTCTCATTCAACCTTATGAGTTGTTCTTCCGGCCCCATGACGGAAATACATTTAAACCGGTGGTGTGTCGCTGCAGCATGTGTCATTTCTTCAATAAAGTTACAATTGCCTCAGAGGGAATGTTTCCATGGCAACGTTCTCAGCAAACAATAAGAACCAGTAGACTGTGATTACATAGAGGGAATTGACTTCCTGGTATGAAACACACCTGTCCTCAGCCCCATCCCGACACCAAATCAGAAGCGAGGCTTGGGTGGCACGACTAATTGCCACAGAGATGGGTTGCCACGGTGACAGCGTGTCGGTGGCGTGTGTTTGCCGTCGAAGGGGACATGCAGGGGATTGGTTGAGCCCTATTGGCGTCAGACTGGTAAGAACAATAACCTGATAACTACAGTGACATCCATTCTGTATTCACCAAATAGTTAAGGGGTCTCCCTGAAGTGAAGGTGTGTGTGTTAATTTGTGTGGTACATGCAGGGAGGTGCTCCAATGCACACAGGACTGCCGGCATTATATCCTACAATAACACTGCATATTTCTGTAAGAGATTCCCTAAATGTATGTGTTGAGTAGGGGTGAGATGTGTTCCACAATGCATCGCTTGGTGCAGATCGTCATTTTTGAACGCAATAATCCAGCCAAAACACTTTCACAGACAAAATCAAGAAACGCCTGGTCTGCATTGTACCGGCATTGGAAACCGAGCCATGCGTGTTGTCCTGAACTGAAGCAGCTAGCTGCTGCTTATCCGCAGCTTTTTCAAGACGCACTAATCTGACCAGGATCAACTGGGTTGTGGCGCAGTGTCCCTAATGAGGCAGTTAAAGTGAGGAGAAGCCAAGTGGGACATATGCATTATCCCGGGGCAGTACGCACACACACACACACACACACACACACACACACACACACACACACACACACACACACGCACACACAAGCACACACACACATTTTAGAGAACCTAAGTTACTCAGGTGGGATTGGTAGCATGGCAAGCAAAAAATAAAAATTAACAACAGCAGTGATGTAATAGCCAAGGTTAACAGCATTAAGCACAAAATTCCGAGGCACACAGCACGAGATATGGAGACGTCCCACAGGGTTATATTAATGAGCCGTGTGTTGCCTCTCCCCGCCTCGTTAGCAAGGTCGAACCGGGGGAGACAGGCGGACATCAGGTATGTGAGCTGGGAGGGCCGTGGCTTGTGCTGTGCATTGGACCATAAGCCTGACCAGTCGCTGCCATTTGTCTGGATCCCAGTTTGGCCGCAACCTTATTTTTAGGCCCGACATTGTTGGCGGTCCAAACGTCTTCTGCTTCTATACACACACACACACATTCAATGTTTTTACAAACCTATCAAACTCTTGCGGCGATATTAATGACGCAGGGATTTAGCAGTAGTTCACTCGGCTCGAATCATGAGTCTGTTTGTATACACATTACACACTCTTTATGAGACCATTTAAGCCTTGTATAAGGGGAACCCGAACCCAAGGATGGAGAACACTTGGGGACTCAGAAGGAACCCAGTTGTACATCCGGATCCTATCGTCCTGATAAGTCTTTTATGATATTGTATCTGCGCTCTACTGACTTCTAAACAAACCCGGGGGTGGCTCTTACAGCACCCCACTGTGCTGCATCAAGCGCACTTGCACCTCTGCAAAACCGAAAACCACACACTTCCTGCCTGTACCCTTTTCTTAGTTTCCGCTTGGGTGTACCTGCAGCATGAGCGCATGGGGTGAGTGCACGAAGATGGAGGCGTTGTCCTTGGGGGAGGACTCCAGGCAGAGCTGGGCGTCGGTAGCGCGGGGGTTATAGGTGAAGGCGATGCTGCCCGACAGCTTGCCGTCGTACAGCAGCGTTTTGTGGTGCTCGGCGAACAGCAGGTCGCTCTCCGCCTTGTATTTAAATGTACCCTGTGATGGAGGGTGAGTCAGGACGGGGGCAAAGGTGAGGGGGAGAGGGAGAGAGAGAGAAATGGAGAGATTGAGATATAAGACAAACAAAAACAACATCAAAATAAGTCGTTATCGTCATATTCCCCAAATAAATTTGATGTTGCAGATCAAATCATAATATTCTCCAATATTTTTTGAACTTGATATTGTATTTGTCTGACCAGGACTTCAAAGCCAATTAGGAAGTCAAAGATATTTTGGTCACGTATACTCTAATACCCTGACCTTCAAGGAGTATGATCTTCTTCTGCATAAATAATAACCTCTAGTTCCTTCATAACAGCAAAGTAGGACTTTACAAATAGTATATCCAACCATGCATTATAAATAAATGCATGAATTTATTAATGAATGAGTAAAGAGGACTCATAGTACGTCTAACCTGTCCAATGCACAAATTAATTTAAGTGAATGAATGAGTGCAGAATACAGTGCATCCATGATCCTTCATGGCCTTCATGCATGAATGAGTGAAGTGTTATGAACCTTGTATCCTGGGCCCAGCTGGTAGATGGCCAGAATCTGAGCGGCACTGAGGGCCTCGCCAAACAAGAAGACCGCCCCCATTTGGCCGCAGAACATCCGGTTGGCGTCCGCCGTCTCCGAAGAGCCCAGGAAGCACTTGTCAAATGTCTGCAGCAAACAAGGAAAGAAGAAGAAGAAGGAATGGATGGATGGATGGATGGATGGATGGATGGATGGATGGATGGATGGATGGATGGATGGATGGATGGATGGATGGATGGATGGATGGATGGATGGGTAGAGCAAAGACAGCATGGGAGCAGTGAATAAAGAAAGTTTGGAAGGAATATAGGAAGGTAGGAAAGAATAATGGGATGGAGGTGAAATCCAAGTGGACAGGTAAAACCAGAGAGGCCAACATTGTGAATGAATCCAATTTAAAATAACCATCATAACTAAGCATGCAATGAATGTACTTCTTAGACTGGTTCAAGTTGGTCTTTATATGAGGATGCAGTTCTTACGTCGCTGGTGTTGACGAACCAGGTGATGTCGCCGTAAGAAGCCAGCTCTCCGTTGACGTAGCAGCTCATCTCGCTGTTCTTCCAGCGGTTGTACACGTGCACGATGGTCACCATGTACCACTACAAAAAGACGGGCAGGACAGGCTGGTGGTTACTGTGAGAAGGACTGGGTTTGATCCCCAATGCCCTGTCTTCCTTCTAGGCATACTTGAGCAAGATTCAATGAGCCAAAACCTGCTCCTCACTATACCTGAAATGAATGCTTTGGATAATCGTGTCTCACAAGGACTGAATAGTCACACAGAGATTGACACACAGGCAGGCTGTCATGAACACTTCAGCCTTTATAATATGTACACCATGATAACTAAAAGTCAATTCCTCCTTGAACATTTCCCGGCAGACAGATTTGGCACACCACCAAATCCCTTCCAGTTAAAATCCCATCTTACTGTAGATCACACTTTCAATCAAACTCTGTAAAGAAGGTGAAACAGGTTAGCGGCATTAGCAATCACGAAGGGGGTTGTCATGGTTACTTCCAGAAATGAATGAACCGATTAAATTTAAGCCAGAGTTGAGTTGAAAATTAGTTTTTTTCCACCGTGTCCCTCTTGAGTTTGTGTGTGGCAGCGAGGTGGGACTTACGCCTAGAGGGGGCACACGGCGGACGTTTCTCATTAGCCGTAGCCAACGGACGGCTCTAAACGGTACCAGGCTTTAGCGTAAATCTGGCAGTAGCAGTGGGCTCAGTCCATTGGACATCTCCAGCATTTGTCATTGCTATTTTTTGCTGGGCTAGGAAGCCTGAAACATACCAAACTAATTGTAGCTCTTCTGATACTGAAAGTGAATCCATTCTTATTTTTTGTGAGTCAACTGTGGATTGTTATGCACTTGCAAACATACTCTAATATTGTGAATATCGACTGTAAATATGATATTCTGATTTTATCATCTAAAATATATATAATAAAGATGTACTTTTCATATTTTTGAATCACATTTAGGTGATATGTTCGCATGGGACATCCCCTGTGAAAGACCAATTGAGCAGTGTGATTCAACCCTCTCTCTCAGAGATTTTCCATTCCTTCCTGTCAACTTACTTTCTGTGGTTTGAAGTCGTACTTCACGCAGTGCTGGAACCCCTTTCCCTTCGCCTTTAACGAGGTCACGATCAAACAGCCGCCCACAAAGTGGGCAGAGTACCCCAGGCCTTTACTGGTGCGGAAGCTGGAAAAAGGACACACACACACACACACACACACACACACACACACACACACACACACACACACACACACACACACACACACACACACACACACACACACACACACACACACACACACACACACAGACACAGACACAGACACAGACCATCAAAAAGCGTGGGGATTTCAGACATCCACCCAACTGGGAAAAAATAAATGCCACCGATTTGAACGATCGGTGGAGACAAGGGAACAAAAACAGCTCCATCATTGTTCCGTTTTGTGAATGATCATTGTTGTTTTGGTAGCAGCGTTTGGGCAATGTGATTTAGTGAACTCATCTATTTTTAAGAGGCAGCAGGCCGAAGAAGCATGTTAATGCACATTCCCCGGGCTTGCTAGCAAGCTGCTTGGGTTTGGCATTGTTTTCAACAAGGGCTCCCAACAGATTCCTGTTCGATAAATTACATTTCTGGCAATGATTAAAGATGCCCTCAAGGTAAAGTCACTTCCTTCTCTTTCCAAAAACTTTGGTTGCAGTTCAGATCTAACAGGGTAAAAACTTTTATTATAATTCTAGAATAAAGAAAATGCTTAACATGGATAGTTTAGTTTGTAGACCACTAGCATGCATAAATAATACATATTTTGCCCAAGATTTTCTTTGTGCTAATTCACATATTTGCCAAAAATGCATGGCAGCAAAACCTCATTAGAACAAATCAATAAACACAGAAGGGCTTTAAGCATCGGCAGATAATTCAAAAACAAAAACAAGTGGAGTCCTTGATAACCGAATCCCAGGAGAGGACGGCATTAGGCATTTAATTTGTCAAGTTGCTGCATTTACTGAACTGTTTTTCCTAATGTACTTCATGCCTGTAAATTCACAAAAACTCTCACACCCCAAACCCTAAGTAACTGTAAATGCACCTCTATTTACAGTTTATACAAACTACTTCATGTTTTATTCATTGTAGTATTTCGATCCAACATTGAAACTTCAACATCATAGGAAATTGGCCTTGTCTCCATTTGTATTTGCATTTAAATAGATGAACCAACAAACTACACTAAACGGTTTAAAGTGAATATGTGCTGTGCCGTTGGTGGGCTACATACCAGTAGAGGTAAGGCTTATCCTTGTCTATGTTGATGTTGTTGAGCGGGTCCATGCGCAGCCAGGTGTGGAAGGTAAAGCCGTTCTGGTAAGGCCATTTGGCTATCGGAGGCAGCGCTATCGCCTGGTAAGGAGAGAGAAAGGGTAGGTAATGGCTTATAAATAGTACGTTAATGACAAGGGAATACCATAACTAGTACGATAATGACCCACAGATCAGTTGTAATGTCTTATTGCAACATCCCTACTGGGGATCAACATGGCGACTAGTATTTAATTCTAGCATTGGACCCTCGCCAACATAAAGGTGCGAGAGCGAAGGGGCCCGCCGCCTATCACTAAAAACTTAAAAACAGCTCAACCGAACAAGACATAACATCACTAGAACAGCAAAAAGAACACAAGAAAACAGTGATCAAGGGACACAGCTCGACCGGAGAGCGGTACAAACAGATGAAAAGGAGGAGAAACCACTGAGCCAACCACGCTTTGGGTCGTGCTGCCCAGCGGCAGTCCCTCGTAAATGACCACAATAACATAAAGACTCAACAGCCAAACAAAGCCACGGAAAATAGTCCCTCTCAAATAAATAAATAATACATTAATAGACGCAGACACACATTGGAGAGACAGGCGACAAGTAGTGCTGACCAAAGCAGCGGCAGAGCCCTGTGAATCCAGTTTTGGGTTGGCAATGGATGTCCATGGAACTTTTTCTGCCATTTGCTAGAGAGATAATACTTGTGAGCAGGGGGAAACATTGTCGCTTTTGGCATCATTGAGTGGGTTGGCTATAAGACAAACAGGGGATTACTATGGGCTTGGCTTTTTTCAGTAGGCTCTTAAGTATGTGGTCTGAAACCATATAAATAATTTCAACAAATTAACGCTAAAATATGGATTTTTCCTGTGAAAACCCTGACCAGAGGACAAACTTGAAACAAATTTCCCTGGAGCATGTGTGTTTGGTCTTCCTGTCTCATTAGCAACAAAGCACAGGAAGAGGAAGGAACATTTCACTGATGGCATCGTATTTTTGTGAGTGTGTGAGTGTGTGAGTGTGTGCATGTGTGCATGTGAAAGGGCACACACATCACAATGCACAACCAAGACAGACACATTCTTTCTCCTAACACGATGCCATATCAGCCCTCTCTGGCCGACAGACCAAATGGTTCAACAAGGGTGGAGCACTCCGAAAAGATCATCCATACCAACTGTACGTAGTAAGCCACACACAAAACACAAGTTAAGTAAACACAAGCAGTGCAGAACCAACAAAACCATGGTTATAGACTAACAATATAAATACTATTCTATTCATGCCCAACATTTGCAGAATCAAGCCACAGTCTTGACAGTCGACAGTCCAGCTTTTCTCTGAAGCTTAACTCTGTCTCCATTGGGGCGTTTATCAGACTAATGCTGCTTAAGAGAGCCTTGGTTTATTAAGACCTCAACACGTGGCAGCTGCCAAATTTAACATAAGCTATTTTAAGAGACTGAGGCTGCTTAAGTACATACCAAGACATTATTGACTTCTTCTTTCAAAAAGGAATTACCGTTTTTTGGCTCATAAAAATTAAGCGAAGATGGAAATTGTAAGCCTTTTAAAGCATTTTCGCCACGGAAATCACAGAGGTAGTGGCTAGTGTTTTCACAGGAAAAGTCCAGCCTACTCTATATTTTAGGTTAACTTGTTGAAATTGAAGATCAAGGAGGATTTCGCTGGCAAGGAGTGACCTTCCCTGGGCCGTTGAACCTGTCTGTCCTACTGTCCTACTGTATGTCCGATATATTTACTGGACACGGCAACAGTTTCCTACTCCGCCGACTAAGATGCCACCGAATGTTGTCACAACAAATAACCACAATGTTTCCCCCTCAGCCTACATTTCAACAGACGGGCTGTGGAGGCCTCAGCTGTTCCTCGGGCCCCAACAATAGACAAAAGGCCTCCGTGTCGCTAGGTGGATGGGAGGAGAGGGGCTTTATGCAAATGCACTCCTCATCACAGCCCGTACATCCATCAATAGCTCTCACTCATGTACACGGGTGATCTTATGAGAGGCTCTGAAGAAAGACAAACATGGTTCTGAGCAATGATGTCACCCAAATCCTTTCCAACATGCAGAGGCCACTGGACGCCAACAGTACAACGCATGAGAGCGCTGTGTGTGTGTGTGTGTGTGTGTGTGTGTGTGTGTGTGTGTGTGTGTGTGTGTGTGTGTGTGTGTGTGTGTGTGTGTGTGTGTGTGTGTGTGTGTGTGTGTGTGTGTGTGTGTGTGTGTGTGTGTGTGTGTGTGTGTGTGTTGCATGCGTGTGTGTGCGTCCGTGTGTGTAATGCGTGCAGGTTTGTGTGTGTGTGCGTGCGTGTGCTGCATCGTTTGGCATACTCACAGCTGCGCTTTTCCCTGGGAAGCTGAAGAAGGCGTCTGGGCCGTTCCTCTGGGGCATGCACTTCAGCACCGACAGCAGCTTCACCGCATGGGGAGGCTGAGACGACACAACACCATCATTTAGTAACACAGCATACCAGACACCAACAAACCGACGCATCACAATGACACACAAACATTTGGACAAAGTTTAACTGGAACGCAAATGTGCAGCTAGCCCCGAGCCCAACTCACCCGAGTACTCAGTCACATGTGCTTAGGGATCATCTGTTCATATTCATTATTTATTTTTGGTTCTGAATCAATCTCCTCTTTGAGACGAGAACATCCAGTGGAATTAGCTACGAGACGAGATAACGTGTGACAGAAACAGTCAGCAAAGTTTATGATGCCGTCACCGGAGCTCCTACCGCTTCCTACGAAGTCAAAATGATGTAGGTCATGGTCACGTTAGGGGTCCAACCTCATCTCCACTCAACCTACAGTATTTCCCCAGCCTCACTGTCTTTGCCCCAGATTGGGCTTCAAAGGGAGACAAGAAGAGAGGGGAGATGGTGAGGAAGTGGGGGAGCTAGAGCACAGGGTGGAACAGGAGAGCCACCAAAGCAGACGTTCCCAATGTCTTTGACAGCTGCAGCAGTCTGCTGATCAATGGGTCCCACTTTGTCTCCATTACTCTGCTTTGCTCTCTGTCCCTCTCTTTCTTGCCTCTCACACTCACTCTCCCTTCAAGACATCAAAGCCTGCTGTCACGGATCCATTACACACACACACACACACACACACACACACACACACACACACACACACAAAAATCTCATTGTGTTCTGCACTACACAAATGTAGATGAGACCCTAACCCCTGCCAACACATACTTGTCAAGCATGTAAAGCGCTTTGAGTATCTTGAAAATGAATATGTAAAAAGAATAGGTCAATGAGTTATGTCACAACATATCACAGCACCAATGTGACACCAAATCAATTATCGGACACTAAATTACCTAATCTATAATAATGGGTGAAATCAGAATTTAATTTCTGAATTTCGTCACTTTGTTGAGAGCGTTCAGATGGTTCAGAGCTGAAGAGCTGCTTTGTGTTATCATCTGATCCGAGTGGGGATGGAGGTATAGGAGGAGGTGGGCAGATCCAGTGTTGCTAGCACATTCTTTCTGCTGACACACACACACACACACACACACACACACACACACACACACACACACACACACACACACACACACACACACACACACACACACACACACACACACACACACACACACACACACACACACACACACACACACACACTCCAACGGTCAGAGTCCTCTCCTGTTGACCCAGATGTCACTTCCACTATATTTCCCCAGTAGACGAATCCCAATGGTAAGTGTGTGAGTCCATTAATGGGTTGATGAAACCATTTATATGAGGTTGAGAAATTAATAAATACATGACATTCACGAACATTCAGCCAACAAAAGTAAAATGATGAAAAGTGATATTATAATGTCATTGTCAATGTCATTTAGGTTGCAGCCACGTAGGAAGACCTGTGTACCATCTCAGTGTCGGATGAAGTGAATTGCATTTCAAAAGACTATAATTTCAGCACAGGGACAGGGTTTATGATCCTCTAGCCTTCCTGAGACATGGAATGGTTTTGGACAACCATGGTGTTGTGCTGCGTGAAGGTCACTTACCCACTGGCCTCTCTCTCCTTGTAGTTTACTGAAAAACAGCTTCAATTCCTTCACTGTGATGCTGTAGCTGGCCAAAACTCCCAGCATGTCCACCAATAGGTCTGCACAACACACAGACAGACACCCGCACACGCACACACACACACACACACACACACACACACACACACACACACACACACACACACACACACACACGGGGGTTAATTCTCAATGAACAATCATCCGTCGAATCACTGTGTTGTTCATTCAGAAATAAGGATATAGACCGTAAGAGAAGCTTATCAGCTCTTCTTCATGATCAACTTAAATGTACAATCTCATTATGGAGGAGACTAGAGGATAGAGATCAAGACTCAGTGTGTTTTCTCAATGTGCCCCAGATCCTTTCTGATTGTGATTGTCAAAATCTTGGGGCTGTCCAGTTCTGGTCGGTTGGTCGATTGGTTGATCGATATGCACTTGTTCGACCAAATTCTCATTGGTCAGACAATTGCTGACGTGTGTCGTCTATATAATAGCGACGCTACTTGACACAGCGCTCCCTGGCTCGTCCGGCGTGTGAACCCATTTATATTGAGGCTCTGCCCTAAGCGATTCGGCTAGCACTGATATTTAGGCTAGCAGGGAGGGAGAGTAGAATGCGCTGTGGTCGACCAATCGATTGGTCACAGAGTTGGTTGAATTTCAGTAGACCAATATTGAGTTTGGTTGACCACAGCCTGACAAAATATATTCATAAAACACCCATTCAATTGCAGAATCACAAACCACAACTCAAAACACGAAGAATCCATCCACAGGAACAATCTATGGGAAGGCCACGGTTATTTGGATTTGACACTTCTGTACCCTATAAGATGGCTAGTTAGGAATTTAATCTTTTGAACAGAGACCATGTCAAGCCTGTGGCTTGATTATGGTTGCGGTTTAGTTACTCTTTAATAAAAAAAGGCGTTTATGGCGATATGAGATAAGAAGAGCATGCCTTTAAACAAAGCCAGGTCTGTAGCCTGCACCACTATACAGTGAGGCTTCAGCGTCTAACAATACCCCTAGCACGTAAGGCAGATTAAGCTCATTCCCGTAGCCAGCTATGGAGAAACCAAGGTGCGGACCTCTGTCATTTTTCTAGAAATAAAGAAATACAATTAGAAACGAAATACAACTGTATGCAAAATCAGCTGTTGAGAACTTCTCTGAGATGAGCAAATGCTTTATTCTTAATTCAGAGACTCTTAATTACAGAGTTACTTTGCGCCCCCTTCCCCCTAACAAAACCGAACCCCTGCATAATAGTTTTACTGAACAGGCACCGTCTACTTCAGAACACAGAACAACACATTTAGCACTTTAATGTTTATATGTCGGCCCACGCTCTACCCTCAGCGATTCACAATTATAGTTTTTGTACAGAGGATCCAAGAACAACAGTTTTTTGCCGGAAGTAAAAGATATTAAGGGGGTTAATTTGGTCAACCTTTGTTTGGAGCCCCATGCGAGTAAAATACCGCGATAATAAGACCACTAAAAGGTTTTGTTAGACCAGCTGTTAGGCTTCAGTTGCTTTATTTGATGGTGTAAAGGAACAGTTCGCCCTAGCGATGGCTCAATTATTACATGGGGCCGGACCTCATGACTCCATGTGGCCTTGTATATTTACTGATGGACCGAACCACTTCACTATCAGGGGATTTTATCGTGCCTCTCAGTTAGTTGCATGTCTCTGGAGCTCATTTAGTTTCACCCAGTGACCTGGACTTCTCCCGCTGCGCAGCACTCAGCACAGCTGACGGATCTTCTTGCACATCAGTGAATGACGGCTTTTACCAGAGCTGCACCACTGTGCACTGCCCCTTTAAAGCCCCCCCCTGTCCAATGGCCTCCTCAGTACGTGAGCCAGTTTATAGCACAGAGAAATTAATCATTTTACCCCCAATAAGTTTCATTCCATTTGACAACGGCAAGGAACACTTTCAGGTCCATGCACAGACAAAGGGTTCTGCGTGGTTCTGCATGTCGCTTAAAGAATAAAATCTGTATTTGCATCCACCTAGTTAGAGCCAAACCCCATTTCTCTAGCTTGACTGAGCAATCCCTCTGGGCCAACGCTGTTCTGGCAGGCAAATGTTCACTGAGCCGCACCCAGGAGGATTAATTCAGACCAATTTGGAGACGGAAACAGTAGGAGTAAGACCTGCTTCAGACTACACAGGGTAATAGTGTCCGATCTATCACCCTCAATTGTCATTGAACAATGGAAGGGATTTTGCCTTTAATAAATGGAAGGAAAGCCAGAAACTGGAGGTTTTAAGGAACACGTTCCAGGATTGGGACAAAAGAAGCAAGACATCAGATTTAAAACCAAAAAATCTATTATGTGCTAAATCCGGAGTTGATTTGATTCTAAAAGGAAAATAAATGGGTAACATTCATCTCCATTTATTTTGCTATTGTGGTCTACAGCATGAGGCTTTTATTTGTAGCATTGATTGCTAATATAGGGCTTTTACATTGTCAATAATGTCTTATATCAAGCTTTTATTTACATATTCTGGTTCAAAGTAGAGTTCTAATATCAAGCTTTATTTTGTCATCGTGGCCTAGTATGCCGATTTTCAATTGAGGCGCTCATACACAACGGTACTAAAAAAGTATCACAATGTTGCCGTGGGCCGTAACCATGGCATCGCTAGTGGAGTTTGATCATTTAACAATAAAAACTGACTCAGGCAGTTTGATTAGGAAAACATAAATAGAGCAGCAAAAAGCGAAAGAACAACCATCAAATCACACCATCAAAACCCTGTAACTGAAAAACAATAGTGGATTAGACAATCCTTCAGGAGAATTAGGAGAATCCGTTATTTCCTTTTCTTTGAAAGCATACTCTCGGAAGTATGCGTTGCCTTTCCCATACTTGGTCGTAATGTACACAAGCATATATTATGGTAATGTCTAGATTCAACTATTATTGTCACAGAGATATACCGCGCCTTAAAAAAACCTTGGTAGAAATGCACTACAAAACCCGACTGATCACAGTGCATTAATGATGCCAGTTTCGTCAAAAAGCGCTGGTTGCCGTTGAGAAAAGGCAGGTCCTCTTTACCTGCGATCATGCTGTCGGTGGAAGCCACTCGCTGCAGCACCAGCTGGATGAGGGCCATGTCCGTGCAGGCCTGGAGGTTACGGATGCTCTTCTTCAGGATGGCCGTGAAGATGCTCCACACCTCGGCCTGGCAGGTGGGCTCACACTGGTCGAGGAGCTCCACCATGCAAACGATGCTCTCACACTCCTGGATGATGAAGTTCATCTCCAGGTCAAACTGCCCGCCAACCAGCTGCAGGTGGGTGGGGAGAGAGAGTGGAGGAGTTGGGGTTGGGTAAGAAATAGGTAAACAACTAATAAATGGACACATTCATAGAACCGACTGTAAAAGGAAACTTCGATTACTGGTGTATTATTAGAGTGCATTCATCGGCAGTAGATCTTTTTGTGTGTGGATGTTTTTCATGCTTTGGTGTGTAGTACTAAAGTGATGAAGGATCAGGGCTTAATCATGAAAGTAGACTGACGGTGTTCAAGGTAAGGTCACACAGAGGTAACCCTGTGTGCTCTTTTCTATTCCAGAGTGTGTACATATTTCAAAGTCAAAATTTATATACAATTATTTACCAGACATATTTAACGAGAAACGTTATCATAGAGATGGGTAGGGTGAAATGGGTGATCTATCGCAGATATATAATGTCCATTTTGTCTGGGAATAATTGAAATGAGCGATACTTTTCATATTTGTCATTTGTGATTGCTTGCCAGCCACAGAGACAGCTATATTGTGAACCTTGCACAAAAGAAGGAGATAAAGGAAATAACAATTGTGTTGTCAACATCCTCAAGGCAATAAATAACAGTATTTTGTTCAGAGACAAGCAGGATGTGCCTGGGTGCTGAGAATTGGGTAAATCGGGTCAACACTATCTGCTAGAAACTGTCCCATTAAAATGAGCAAGAGCAGATTAACTGCAAAAGTGAAAAAACTAATTATATAGAGGCGTGTGCCATTAAAGGGGTGGTCCATCCCAGATACAAAACTCCACCATTAGCCCTACACCCCATCAAACAAAACAGTGACCTTCTTCGGAAAAGAAGGAGCAGACTGAAATATACGGGGTCAAACGTTTGCAGTAAGCCGCCATCGGTAACAACAGAATCATCCACTCAAACCTTTAATACGAGAGATCATTGATGTAGTAGCCATTAGAAAAGGTCAGTGCCACGGGGTATGAAACGACATCGACTGATCGCCTAAGTTCATCATTAGCTCTGCCTTCTCCGCCCGGCACGTTCCGCCTTCCCCAGCCGGCCAGGCAGTCAGAGGAACATCAGCCAGACGGACTGATGTGTGAACGCGGGGAGGCGGGAGGCGGGAGGCGGGAGGCTTGGTGATGGCCGCTGATTGTGACAGGGCGTTAACTGATTCATTGGCCTGACGGGGAGGCCCCACCCATCTCCATCCATCAGGGTCAGCTGGCGGCGGGCAGATAGAGTACACCGAGGATGACGGAGGACGAGGCTTCAGAACGGGCCGTGGCTTGACCTGATAAGAGAGATTGATCGATGGGCCGATAGATATATGGATAGATCGCAAGTTACGATTTGAGGGGGGTCAGTTTCTGTAGAGGGCTTAATTTGAGGCCCTGTCCACACGGATGAAAATCATGCGCAAAGGTCTGTTTGGTGTGAATCTCCTCAAGTTATAGCACCCTTTTTCCCCGTCTCTCTTTTTTGCACATTGCACCCGTCATTTAAATAGACTTAAATGAAAAAGTGTGATGATGTTGTTAATATTATGGATGAAAATGTCAGACTTCATGGGAAAATGTCAGTATGGAAAATGGTAGCAATCACACTTCAATGTTAACGGGTTAGCAGTATGTATTTGACACATTCAATAATATATCAGGCTGGTATATCTGCTGTCTTGTGTTTTTCCACCGCCTGATCAAACTCATCTCTAGAATGGGGATGCTTCGACAAACTAGCTATTGAAAGAACCAGTAACTCCTTGAACTTTCAAGGAGTTCTTAAAATGCAAGACAGGTCATGACTTCATCAAACAAGCCATTTCCCCTTCTTATCCACCCTATAAATCATTCTCAAGAGTATATTGATGCCGTTACTTTCATCGAGTTTCTCAAGTCTTCTTTTAGATTGATTTCACTTCATCACGACTGCACTCATGGTTTAGCCCTACTGTTTTATTGGAAGCACTAATAAAAAGTCAAGCAATGTCAAAGTGTGGAGGCTCAATCAGTTAAGCTTCATCAGGGCAAACTGGACAGAAGCCATTAAGGCTTCAAAGAAATAGGTTGCAGACTCTGACCCGCAGACTGATCAAATTAAGAAAGCTCTTGATCATACCGAAAACATGTATAATGATTTACCTTTATTGGCTGATCTAAAGAGCACTCAAATGTATACTGAAATGTCTCTAGCAAATTTCTCAAAAGTAAAATTATTAATTACATTTCTAAAAGTTTATGGGATAAACTGCAAACCCTGCAGATCTGTAACCAAACACAGATGAAAAGTAAAAATGTGTTTCAAAAGCAGGCTTTAAATGTGCAACCTCAGGTCTTCAGGGATGGAGGGACCTAAAGGCTAAAAGTACAGCCGCCTTTGGCTTCAAGCATTCTTAGACTTGACGAAATAAGTTGTCAGAGAGTTCTTTCTAATGTTATACAAGGGTCACCACGACTTCTATGTCGCTATCCCGAGGACATCCTCCACCATCCCTTAAAACCAAAACCAAACCAAACCAAATCTAAAAACAACTATCAATTATGTCCTTGTTTTAAAATCCACCTCCAATAAGGAGAAGGCCGACCACCCGCATGATTGACAGACACAGTATAAAAATGGGTGACATGACGATCTCTAGCCAGGCTCGCGCTTACATTTAGGCCTAATCCCATTTCTACCCCTTGCCACTTGTTTTGAAGGGGATTGGGCCTTAGGCCCAATCCAATTTCTATCCCTTAACCCTTCCCCTTACCCCTTCCCCTTCCCCCTTCAAAACAAGGGGGAGGGGGAGGGGGAAGGGGAAGGGGTAGAAATGGGATTGGGCCTTACCCTCCTAAGCCAACGTCTCTGCAGCATGTAGACACCAGATCCCTGGCTTGGTAACCCTCCCTGGCTGCTCACCCCCAGAGGCCTGTCTGAATTAATCATGGCTGAGCAACCATGCAGCCACAAAACAACCCTCTTATAGTCCCAAACTGCAACCACACCATGGATGAATAGGAAGGTGGAGGAGGAGGATAAAAAGCTGGGAAGCCAAACCCACGATTTTTTTTACTATTGCTAGAACTAAACCAGGAAGGATACTCGCCGGCTCTACTGCCAAGCTATTTCAGACATATGTTTTTGTCAAAAAGAGGATTCACTTGCAGGTTGTGCATTATTTATGCATGCATCTGCAGCTTGGTATGTTTGTGTAGGTAACAACAAGCCTTGTCTATGCTTATCATCTCTATTGCAGTTGCCTCGAATTAGCATAACACAGTTATGCTTGTACGGTGCTCACATGAATGCATGTTGACCAAATTATAACTATCGGCAACATGTAACCAATTACCTGACTACAATGTTGGAAACCAGATGTTAATGGCATACGAATAAAATAAGGCGCAAGCAAATTGTGAGGCACAAGTAAAGCAAAAAACGTGCAAGACCATGGCTATAATTACATAACTACTCCAGGGTCATCACATATCCCCCACCCCCTAGAGTGCTTCTGCTTCATCTCCCTTGTCCCCAGGCCCAGCAGGGTTTGATGGAGACCGTGATGAGGACATCTCAGCTGTGACCTAGACCTTGGAGCCTGTAGGGCATCAGCTGCTTAGCTGTCTGACACATTCGCTTAGCATCTGAAATTTTGCTTACTACAAGTTTGGTGCAGCAACTCCCTGAACGATCAGCATGATACGTTGTTCAGGTCTGCATCACTGTTCAGGCCTGTGCCAAATCATGGTTAAAAGGCTAGGCCAGACATTTGTTCACCGTTTAGTCAATTACACAGCAATTAAAACCATGCAGATACCTAATACCAATTAAAGTTCAGTAACAGAAATGTGATGTATGTCATTAAGGAGCAGGCAGGATTTAACAATCTATGTCTTCATCAATACCTAGGCTACGCACATTATGGGATTAACCCAGTACATTTAGGCTGGGGGTAAGCCTAGCCACTATCCTGGCCCTGTGAAGGTAATCGTATGACAATGTGATACGGCGACTCCATGGGCCAAAAGGCAGAGAGAAATAGTGCATGTAGAAAGACATTATGACAGAGGCACTTTTGGGTAGACAGAAAATGGGAATAACTGACGGGGATATGCCAGCTCACCCCTAGCTGTTTGATGCTTGGGGTTTGGGACGGCATTATCGCCTGACTTTGTGCTGCACTCATCTCCAGTTTACTGCAGTTGAACAAGTAAATTGCAACTTGCAGTGGACACCGTTTTTTTGTCAGTAATAACGTGCATTACTACTTGCTAGGACCATGTTTGGTCAATTATGGGAGACAAAGAGGATGAAATTCAACCAAAACCTTGTTTCAACACCAACTCTGCAACCAAGAAGGGACACCAACATCTCCACTTCCTACGCAGACGGAAGACAGCCAGTCCATCACCTTCTGCAGAGGCACTGTGGAGAGCGTCCTGGCTGACAACTTTCAGAGCCATTGTGCAGGAACCCTTCCACCCATCACACAGACAGTTTGCCACTCTGCCTTCAGGCAAAAGGTTTCCCAGCATCAGAACCAGCTCTGCTAAGTTCTGAAACAGCTTCTGTCAACAAGCTGTCAGCCTTATGAACACTGTCGCTGCTAGATTATCTATTTTATGTCTAAAACGTTAAAGCCCAGCAGTCACACCATGCCACAATCTTGCCTTTGTAGTTGTTTGTTGTCTTGTCTTTTTGTGATTGCAGAAATTCTGTATTTATTGTGACAATAGGGGAACTTTTAGCCCCTTACTCCATGAGAAACTACATTTTGTTAAGATGAATACGGAAGATTGACCATAAACTTGACTGACTTTCTTACCAAACCTCACATACATACTACTAGTTACCTGTGTTTAACTGTACCAAGCATGGATCGTTTTGCAGAGTGATGGGGGAGGAGGTTCTACTTGTAGTAGCTCCGGTATAGGGAATGCTACTTGTAGGGAGCATAGGTGGAGGAGGCGTCTAGAAGACGGAGGAGGTGTTGCTCATATGAAGGAAGATCTGTTGCTTGTAGGGGTATTGGGGGAGGAGGTGTTGCTCATAGGATTGAATGAAGGAAGATCTGTTGCTTGTAGGGGTATGAGGGGGGAGGAGGTGCAGCTAATGGAGCGGGAAGGCATGTGTTGCGTGTTGATACTAGGGCTAAAGGGGGTGTCTGTTGTAAAGTGTATGGGGGCGGAGCTGTTGTTTATACAGGGCGAGGGTTCATAATAAGTTAATTAGTTATAATACGTTTATTCAACATTTCTAACTCCCACGTTGTCCCACCGTTTGACCAAGGTGGATGTAATAATTACTGTTAAAGTAGTAAGCAAACTCGACTATGGACAGGCTTAACAAGGCTTTTCTGGGGGGCTGCCCCTCTTACAAACGTTCAAGCATAGGGTCAGCTCCACAAATGGGTACAGAGATGGTGGCAATTTATGTCTTAATTATCTACTAAAAAGGGACAAGGACACTGCAGCCTGGAAATATTTCATCCTGCAATACGATCACTTCCTTATGAGATAGTATACTACAGGCTGGACTGTTACAAAATATCCCATCGCAATGGTTATAGCTGTTTACACCTAAGCTCACGACACCGCTTTCAAATGTATAACTTTGAGAGAATGAGAATTGGTCCGAGGTGGGAGGGAGATATTCATAAAAGGAAAAGATTTATTGGTAAAAGAAAATGGATAATTTGAATAGATGCAGAACAGATGCCCAAAAATAACCCCCACTGAGCTTTAGAGGTCAGAACCCTCTTAATGCTGCAACTCATTGCACTCATTAATAGCCTTGGTCAGACAGAGAGACAACTGAGCAAATTAGCAACAAGCCTTCAACAAAACCCTCCCTGTGTTCATCTCCCCTGTCCATAAACTTCCTGTAGGTTTCCTTGAGCAAGATACCCATCTCTCAGCTAATACTTACTGACACGTATCTGAACTCATTGTTGCTTTGTAAAAAATAACAAAATAGTATATACAATTGTATGTAAATGTCTATTAGATGGAAAATATAATCTCATTCTTTTTTTAAACTGACTGTATACTGAAATGACTAGCAAATGTGACATTTCATGGTGAATCAATGTTTAATGTTCCATTCAATTCGTTAGTGTCATAATCCCCTTGAAAGGAAGTAAACTCCATATAATTATTCAGAATGAATGTGGAAGAATAAGGAAAAGTAAAGAAAAAACAAAGGCACGGTGGGGAAATGAACCCATCAGAATGTTGGTGTCAAGAGTTTAGGAGCATATCCTAGTTTTCTGGGATGCACTGCTTCTTGAATAAAACATGCATGATTAGGCATTTTTCACAGTTTGATATGAAGGAATGAACATCTCCCTGATTAGTTTTGGAAATCTTTACGGTATAGGATAAGAAAAACGTCCTCTCTGTTACTATATGCCATGTTAAGACAATTCACTAGGGGGGTTTGGGAGGGAAGGCAGTGTAATCTTGAAACAGAACAGGAAAGCAGACATTGTTTGTTTTTCCACACAGAAAACCCTCTGAGCGGGTTGGTGCACAACACATTAGTGCGCGTTGATGAGCAGTTGAGATAGGAAAGGAAGGCTTTCGGCTAAAAATAGAAGTTGGGTCAGAGAAGTGATCCATTGTTCAGAAGAGTTGCTGATGAGTGGGAAAGTACAGATCTACAACACACACACATCCAAAATAACACACACACACACAGGTCTGCTATTATGACACACACCAATGCACTACTTCTGAAACCTCTTGGTGACCCACCTCATTGGATTTTTCTCATTTGTTAGCGAAGCGCGCCATTTTGAAACACCTCCCTTGGCATTTCCGGCAGTCAGTGGAGAGCGGCAAACAGGAAAGGCGGAACCAGTGAAGAATGACAAAAGGTCACGTTGGAATATTCATGACATGGACACCTCGATGCAGAGGAAGGGGCATTGTTATGCGCATCACTAGTAGGATGACTCTATGCTTTTCAAAACTCTGAAACAGGTAGTGAAGCATGATTATACTAGGGATGCATGGTCATCCGGGATGATCTATGGTCTTCTGCTTCCCTCTCACATGCCTCAGTAACACATAACACTTAGCAAAGAATCCCCAACCCCCACCTGATCTGTCCCCTTGAAGTCTTTCACTTGTCCATCTGTAACAGGAGTCCCCCCAAACCTAAACACAATGGCCACTTATTTTCTTAAATCTAAATGTTCAGACACTGGCTCGGATACACTGAATTAATGGACAAGGTAGACATTTTGGTCTGTTTACAGATGACTGAATCACTGACCGAACATTTAGAGTGGTTTGGGGGGTTTTGTTTTGTTTTTCAACATTATAAAAACGGAATAATGTTAATATACTGGATATACAAATGTAAGCACATGAGCCAACACGTAGGATACACAGAGAATACTATATTGATCATTTATCATTATCTCTGTATATGGAGGCCATTGAAAAACATTTTGAAAGTGTTCATGAGAGAATTGGCACAATGGAAGTAAAAGCAAAGAAAATCAATCAAGGTTAGACAAACACAGTCAGCTTTCGTAAGATTGGAATAAACGTATGGATCGCAATCAGCATGGCTTCAATAGTGGATACACCATCGAGACTGACTGTTGTGGAAGCCTTGGCAAGGTTGGCAAGAGCTGCTGGTCATCAGTCACCATCATGCTTGACCCATTATCGTGGCCTTTGATACCATGAACCACCTTGTTCACTCTTTCCCAACTTGTTATCAGAAGGACTGTGGGTTGAGGCGTTTCAACTGTCCTCTGATCTCCCAATGAACTCTGTAAAACATCTGGAAGATGTGGTGGTTCCTGTCAGAAAACTTGCACAGTGGTACAGCACAAGGCTCAGCTTATTTGCCAGGTCGTGGCCGTCTCTCAGCTAGACTTCTGCAAAGCCTTCCAGGCTGGGTCTGTTTTCCAACCAACCAAACCTTGCAAACCACGCTACAGCTAACTCCCCACGCACAATGCATCGCTCATCAAAACCTGTCTCACAACCCACCTATTGCAGTCCAAACCAAAAAGCTATTCCTTACTCTGATCTGGGTGTTATTTGTAAACTTGCAGACCCAGCAATTTGTTTTTGTAGTTTGCCCTACATGCTTTCATGGCTCTATGCCTAATAATGAAGTCACTTTGGATAAAAGGTTTTTAAAGCTCTATAATTTAGTAGTATGATTCAAATACAACAATTTGTATGAATGATTTGGTAATGTACAAGGCTGAAAGTCATGAAATATTAAGAATAGAATATAGCAATATATTGCAACTTTCGATAGTAAATAGGTCTCATCCTTTCCCATTACGTTTCATAATATGTGCTTTAACTGCAGACTTTCAGCTTTAATTTGAGGGTAATTACATCCAAATCAGGTGAATGGTGTAGGAGTTACAACAGTTTGTATATGTGCCTCCCACTTTTTAAGGGACCAAAAGTAATGGGACAAATTAACAATCATAAATCAAACTTTCCCTTTTTAATGCTTGGTTGCAAATCCTTTGCAGTCAATTACAGCCTGAAGTCTGGAACGCATGGACATCACCAGACTCTGGGTTTCATCCCTGGTGATGCTCTGCCAGGCCTCTACTGCAACTGGCTTCAGTTTCTGCTTGTTCTTGGGGCATTTCCCTACAGTTCTGTCTTCAGCAAGTGAAATGCATGCTCAATCGGATTCAGGTCAGGTGATTGACTTGGCCATTGCATATCATTCCTCTTCTTTGCCTTAAAAAACTCATTCGCAGTATGCTTCGGGTCAGTGTCCATCTGCACTGTGAAGTGCCATCCAATGAGTTCTGGAGCATTTGGCTGAATATGAGCAGATAATATTGCCCGAAACACTTCAGAATTCATCCTGCTGCTTTTGTCAGCAGTCACATCATCAATAAATACAAGGGAATCAGTTCCATTTACAGCCATACATGCCCACCCCATGACACTACCACCACCATGCTTCAATGATGAGGTGGTATGCTTTGGATCATGAGCTGTTCCTCTCCTCCTCCATTCTCTTCTCTTCCCATCACTCTGGTACAAGTTGATCTTTGTCTCCTCTGTCCATAGGATGTTGTTCCAGAACTGTGAAATCTTTTTTAGATGTTGTCTGGCAAACTCTAATCTGGCCTTCCTGTTTTTGAGGCTCACCAATGGTTAACATCTTGTGGTGAACCCTCTGTATTCACTCTGGTGCAGTCTTCTCTTGATTGTTGACTATGACACACATACACCTACCACCTGGAGAGTGTTCTTGATCTGGCCAACTGTTGTGAAGGGTGTTTTCTTCACCAGGGAAAGAATTCTTCCGTCATCCACCACAGTGGTTCTCCGTGGTCTTCCGGGTCTTTTGGTGTTGCTGAGCTCACTGGTGCGTTCTTTCTTTTTAAGAATGTTCCAAACATTTGATTTGGCCACACCTAATGTTTTTGCTATCTCTCTGATGGGTTTGTTTGGATTTCTCAGTCTAATGATGGCTTGCTTCACTGATATTGACAGCTGCTCATTGGATCTCATGTTGACAGCAACAGATTCCAAATGCAAATAGCACACTGGAAATTAACTCTAGAACTTTTATCTGCTCCTTGAAAATGCGATTATGAGGGAATAACACACACCTGGCCATGGAACAGCTGAGCAGCCAATTGTCCCATTACTTTTGGTCCCTTAAAAAGTGGGAGGCACATATACAAATTGTTGTTATTCCTACACCGTTCACCTGATTTGGATGTAAATACCCTCAAATTCAAGCTGACAGTCTGTAGTTAAAGCACATCTTGTTTGTTTCATTTCAAATGGTGGTGTATAGAGCCAAAAAGATTAGAATTTAGTCAATGTCCCAATATTTATGGACCTGACTGTATATTTGAAATGCATTTCACATTGTGCCATTCATTCCTGAGCTATTCCTAATATTTCAAGCATATCCTCCCCATCTTCCCTGTGGACTTAGCCATTGTGCCAGATGTTGAAGGGACAAAGATTGCAGAATAAAAAAATAGGTCAAGGGTAAGGAAATATCAGAACCATCATCAATCACTGGATTCTATTAGGCCATGGCCATTAACAGCATTAGACGAATCTCTCTCTCACACACACACACACACACACACACACACACACACACACACACACACACACACACACACACACACACACACACACACACACACACACACACACACACACACACACACACACACACACACACACACACACACCCTGATTGGATCCAATTGAAATATGGCCAACATATCAGAGGAGCACTTATTGAAATAAATTCCTTTGAATGTACGGTTCCTTTGGATATGTACCGTTCCATCATAGGTTTCCCAAGTATGTTACAACACCAGATCGCATTCCACATCTTTCATTGTCTAGGGCTTCCAAGGGGAAAGTCGTGCGATAAAAAGAGGTTTAGAAGGGTAAACGGTAGCATTTTGCATTGGAAAGAGAGTGCCATAAATAAAGCAAAATACAAAGGCCTCCTGCATGCTTAGATAGACTGTACCGAGCAGTACACATAAACAGTCTCAGCACCACCAAAGTCTAATCAGCAGAAACAATGGTTTCCCTTTGCTCACCCTCCCAACATCCAGCCGACGGTGGAGAGGGAATAGGAGTTAACATGTTATACTGGAGGCGGCAGGTGGTGCAGTAAGGTTGCAGATCGGTTGCAGACATGATTCAATTTCACCAGCCTCTAATGAAACATGGTGTGCAGTTAATAACAGGTCATAACTAATTTCATTACAAACACAAGGAAATGTGTGTCCACTTCATTACTCATTTGGAGCAATTCATGACATCCAAATATAGAGATTCAGAAATGACATTAATAAAAAAAGTTAAATGATGTTGGATATTGTGGCTAGGACATCATGAAGTAATCCAATTAAAAAAACAACAACAAGCCATTGTTGGGACTCACATTCAAGCAGGCATCGACACAATTAGCATGACTATCTATAGCATTACAAACGGCATATTCACAAAGCCATTTTATCTTCACATTTCTGCACAATGGATCTCTATCAGCGTAGCGACTTCCCTCCAGCAAGTAATTGCAGATTGGAGCTACCGAGCTGAATCCCGACTGGGAATCATGGCCAGAAATAAGAACATTAGGGCTGTTGACCTTAGGGGGTTCTGAGAGATGGTGAAAGTTAAGAATGAGGTTTGGAGAAAGTACTCTCATAGGTGGCCTGCAGAGATATGAGGCTCTAGTACAGCAGTGAATATTCAGTCTCTCTCTAATCGATCTGTCATTCTTAAATTCTCCTTGATAAACAACCTGACTGAGAGATAAGCCAGGTGCCTCTAAGCCACTACAACAGAAACAAAACAAAAAAATCGAATGCTTCGCATTGCACACAGAAAAACATTATCTTATTGAGCAAATACTATGCTATGATGACTCATGCAGATTTACAGGTCGGGCAGCACAACATGATGATGATATTCTAAATGAAGTAATGCTTACTATTTTAATGGCCGGTGTGGCGACAAGGCTGTCATTTGATAAACAGGTATTTTGAGTGTTGTGCTGGAACATCCTAAGGGCGAGTGCACAGAGCCGAAACAAGAGACGCCTCTCACCATGCGCCTTCAGCAGTTAGCCTTTCAATTATAAATAAAGAGTTTGTTAGAGGAAATATCATCTTGAAACCTCCCGAATGTTGCACCCATATGTTGCCTACATGACAAGGGCAGGCCAGCAGAAAGGAGCCATGGCAAGCCTGAGACACGGTCTACCGGCCGGCTGAGCCCCCAGGGAGCCTAACGGTGCCTGGTGGGCTTTGGTCCGGTTCCTCTCATTACTGCACACCTTGTTGTATTGGCTGAGTTTTCCATCTTAGGGAATCTAAGGGTGCTATCCCGCCTGCTCCAGAAAAGGTACAAACATTTTACATGAGTTTGATCCGATTATTGATTTAGAAATTTAGTTTTTTTAAGGCCTAGTATGAATACTAGGTAGTGCTATTCCCTTCCCTCATTATGTCGGCCTTTGTAATGCGTCATTCAAAATGAACCATACTACCTCAGTCCATTCCTTAAGCCAAGTTGTTGTTGTTTTCGACCCACACTTGTTTAATTTATTTCAACTTTCACCTCTCAAATCTGGTCATTTTCCAAAGAACACTGTATTTAAAAAATAAATAACATTGCAGAACATTATTCTCATAAATAGGAATGCAAAACCATGGAGAAAACCAACTAATGAGGATAACTGGCAAGACTGGATCAACATGGTCACAGAGATGCCTAAAAGATTGAATAAATAAACATTTCTAATCATACCACGATAGGTCTAACCAACATTAAATTTAATGTTGAGACTTCTATGTACTCTAGTCTGTGAAGTAACTGTAAATGTGTTGACCCCATCTGATGAGCTGTTAGCTAAATAAATAAAAGGCAAATAAAGCAGGAAACACCTATAACCTGTTTGATTCCATTAACATTCAATGAACTATTGTCATAAAAACCATGGTGATCCTTTTGTTTTGTGAAATATATTTTGTGAATCAGTTATAAAACCCGACTGCACTAACCAAATATCCTGAGCTTAATAATACATTTAATATATACTATGGAATTGAATCAAGACGGCACAATGAATGTTCACTACTTACAAAAACTTAAACCAACACAGAGAAGGCAAACAAATAGAGCATTATTATTACGTAGCCCACTGACCTATAAGTGACCGAGCAGTGACTGTACCACTGGTGACCATACATGACAGACTAGGACAACACTGGAACACTGTCTCATTTGTATTGTGCGGAAATAATGTCACTCTGAAAGAAGGCTTAGAACACCATTCAGCCATTGTTTTTGTTTGAGTTTTAAAGAGCAGGGCTTAATGTAAAACTACTCACTGAAATTAGACAATGCCTTAATAGTCAAGACAGTCATATAGCATAGAAAACCCAGGAAATGCTTAACAAATTGGGCATGGTTGTATTGGACCGACATCGGATCCCATGGGATCACAGAATCAGACAGTTTGCCGTTGCCACATCAGACGTTGTCACAGTACACAGAAAGACAACCACGTCGCATAATTACTAAATAAAAGTAGGTTTTATTCTTGAAGCTAAAAATACACCTTTGCTACATGAATTATTAGGGTTTTATCTGTCACATTTTTTGCACACATCAATTTTGCCTTGCTCTGAGACTATTTTAGGAGAGATGGAATACTATCTAAAAAAAATGTTTGTCCATGATAAATACCAAATTGGGAATTAGGTTGCATACAAAATCCTATAAAGCAAGCCGCACTTAATAGCATATATTAATAACAACAGGTATCCACAGAAACACTGAATATCTAATTATAATAACTGAACATAGCCATAACATAATGGAACTCAATGGAAATCTGGTTTATATATTCCATCATTTTTGCCAACCTGCCTCCTGACAATCTTACGTCACACACGCAACAATATACACACACACTCAGGGTTTGTTTTGAAGTGGCCTACATACAATACATTGTGTGAGGGTGTATCTACATACACCACATTTGGTTTCCAGAAAAAAAAAAAGAACGACCCCAGGAAGATGGCTGCCTTCTGGCTGACCTTGCATCAGGACAGAACCCATGTGGCATTCCACAGTCTCAAATCACCCATTTCCTGTGTCACCTCACTGCACCTTGCCAACTGTGACGGGCAAAGGCCTGTCGCAGCCCATACCACATAACATTGAGTAAAAAGGCTTATGAACTGTAAATGGTTTACACATTCATTATTCAGTGACGACCCCTTAGACTGGAGATTGCTTACGAAATGTTAACAACGAGTTGTGCGAGACTTTTTACTTCACTTATTTGCAAAGTAGGCCAACTGCTATCATACAAACAATCAAACGGCTAGATGTCAAAGAACAGACTTATATTTTGCATTAAAATATTTGAAAGTGTGGATTTGGAACAACCATCACTTGTTCCGGGAAGAGTTCAATGAGCAAACGCCATAAGTTCAAGGAAGTTAATACCATGGAACGGTTTCTTGTGATAAGACTGGATGAAAAAGGTGTAAAAATAGTATTTCGGTCTAAAATTAAAGATTCCCTCGTGAAGCCATTCAAAAGATTTGATCAACATGAATCATAACTTTACTTATTCACTATTGTTAACTGGTGCCCAATACTTTTTAAGTGTCCCAAATCACCTTTGTCCACTGGTTTACACTATGACAGTCAGAGAAAAGCTTTTGTTTACACATCCATTAATGGCTGAAAGGGTATTACCGCTTTCTTGTAGGATACATTGGGAGTGGACGGGGCAGGTTTGAGGTTAAGGCTTGTTTGTTTGTTTTTTATCTTTGCGACAAGGCCATTGAGCCCCCGTGGGGACAGTTGTCTCTGTGACAGCCAATTCCACGGAGTCCAAGTGGAGCTTCCCTCCCTGTGGATTCCATTGTGCCATGACTAAAGTGACGGGGCAGTTCTGCAGGTTCCACCTCCACTCCCTCCTCCCACCTTAACGGTCGAACTATCGTTGCAGGCAAGGTGTACTTCCTTGTTACTTTCATTCATTCACCGGCCACTGCGCAATAACACATTTCATAGACATGGTAGTAGGCCTAAAACGCGCCCATCAGTGTCTGTCAGTGTGTCAGACAATAAGCCAATAGCAACACAATGTGATTTTCAACCTTATGATAGCCTATTGAATCTTATCCCGAAACATTTTTCCAAATGTTCATTCATACACAGTCCCATATATTGCCAGGGCAAAGCGTAAATCCAAATACATACTACAATTCCATGTTTAATAAATACAGCTTAGGTTATCGCTATGCCATTGCCAATCTTATGCTTTATAATTCACATTTTATAAAACAGTGTCAGAGCAGTCTTCTAGCCCATCATCGTTCAAGAATAGCGTGGTGAGGGAGGTGGACATATGCAAGTGTGTGAGGTGTGCAAGGCCTACTCTGAGCTCGTATAATCAGCTTACCAGGTTGAAGACGGTCTCGACAATGTCTCGGTTGGAAACTTCGCCAACTTCCACCAGGCCAGCAAGTACCGCGAATTTCATCCGTATTCCCCTGATGGGGATTCCGGGGTTAAGCGCCACCGCGTTGGATGTTTCCCCATTTCCATCACTTGTGTGGGAAACACTCAATGTCTCTTCACTAGCCATTTCTCAGGGAAGGCAGTAGGCTTACAGGTAAAACACCTGTTCACTTACAATGGACGGGGACGGGGACGGGGGGGGTGCAATGGATATCGCCGGAGAAATATACTTATCTATTGGTCTTCCGGATGAGCCACTGACAGGGTACAGACCAACTAATATTATCTTCCCTCTCCATCCAAATCACTTTAACAAGAACTACCAGGAATACAGATGAAAGACCGAGGAGGATATGTGGCTACGACAACAGTACGTGGTAGTTGTCTGTCAACTCCTCTGCCTCGTCAGAAACTTGATACGAGGATGAAGTGATGCAGTTAAAACGCAATAAGAAAATTCCCGCTGCTGGAGGAAACGATAGCAAGAGTAAAAGGAGTGCAGAATCCCCTACTTTGTCCTCACTGTCAAGGTATAAGCGACCCGGTCAAGCGGCTTTAGTGTCCAGGGTACTAGCGTACAGGAGCGTAACTTGCTATTGTCACTGGCTCTCCACACTTGACAGGTAGCGAACTGCCAAGAGTAAAAAAAAAACTCCGAAACGGGGTCAAATCCGTCCACAGCTCCGGTCAGAATAGACGAAGGACATAGGTCCAGTCGTTGTCCCTTTAGGAACTCCTCGACTTAATTCAATGTCGGAGTTAACCTAGTCCCAACGCCTGCTCTTCCTGATTTAGCCTGCACCGTAGCTTCAGCTCGTCCCCGCCATGACAGCATACTCCTTCAACGGGTTGAGCATGCGCAGTCGGAGTTGGGTCAGTAGAATGGCTCAGGTGTGGAGCACAGGTGCTCTCCTCCTCCTCACGCAAAAACACTTCGCTGTCGTCTGGGACTGTTCACTTACAAATAATAAAAGGGCGTCAGTCAACTAATGTGATAGGAAAACGTGTATCGCTAATTATAATATCTGAATGAGAGCATTTAGAACGCTAATATGAGGAAACTAAGCACATTATCTAGCCTACATTTTACGGGTGCTATATAGATAGATGCATAATGTCCTGGCAATAGCCCTTAGTTATTCATATATTATTGTAGGACATATTAGCAATATGTTCCATACAATATATAGGCCAATTACTATGCATATAGTAGCCCTGGAATTAAAACAACGAAACAATGATAACTCGACATTTCAAATATGTATAACTGAATGGGGATCTACATTAATCATCGGAATTATCATGCATCTCGTCCATAATGACACTATGAAATTAAATGAAACACTATGGATGCATTATTTCTCTATTTGCATTGACTTTAGTTCCCTGTCATTATGTCCCTTAATGTCTATTCTGAAAGGTGATGCAATATTTGTATCTCAGTGGGATACCTCCGCTGGGATATGGCCACAAGAACAGTATTTATATAGGAGCGATGCTGAGCACTTCCTAAAGGTCATTATAATACCTGATTTTAATTTAAGTATCTCTTCGCAAATACTTGTTCGCAACACACATTGTGTTGTCATGGAAATATTAAAAGTTTGGGGATGAACGGCGGATATGTTGAGAAAATGTATTTTCAGAGGACCTACCAACTGCCAAGATGTATTTAATTTGTTCGAGTTTAGATTGATATGACAGCAGGTCGCACCCAAACATACCTGAAAGTCAGGTTCAAAGGACACAGTTACAGATTTAGAACAATGAACATTACTAATGAGTTACTACTAGTCCTATAAATAATTGTCTATGTCCTGATTTGTAAGATATACATTGTTATATATTCAGTAGCCTATGTTATATAGGTCGTCTTAGATATAGTTTGACCACATTTATATTGTAGGTTTGTTTCAATCTTTTCACCTTGATACTTTTTGCATGGCCTTGTACATGGCATATCAATACGATATGCAGAATTGATCTAATTACTTTCTACTTATTATTTACTAAATGTTTCAATGTTTCAGTCTAGCAAGATTTAAAAGCATTTCCCGGTGTTACCAGTAGAGGACGCCAATATGTTTTGCGTTTGGCATTTTACTCGCGAGATGAAGCAAATCCCGTGACTAGAATGCCTTTAAGTCTCGCGGTAATACGTTCATCTTCCTCTTTCACTCTCTATAGCCAACATGGCAGTCGGCAAGAATAAGAGGCTGACCAAAGGCGGCAAGAAAGGTGCCAAAAAGAAGATGTAAGTAGAGTAATTCTAGTTTATAATCATGCAGTACTATCCTATGTATTGGATGCTGTCTATTTAGTAAATAAAATGTGAAGGATGACTGCGATAATAGGTGGATGCGGGCGACCAGTGCTAAGCTACTCGGCGACCTCCCCAATGCCTATTCACAAAACATATTTAAATGCATTCGTTTAATTGTGACAATTTCATTCATGAGTCAGAGTTTGCATATCTAATATTCCATGCTGTCAGAAAATATTTCTCCGTACGCGGGTTTTTTAGTATATCATGTAAATGGTAACGCCTCAAAGGAGTAGCGTTTTGCTAGCGTTAGCAATATGGCACTGAAACCCATTGTAGGCTAGCTCTGTTAGCTATGTCGAAAGGTATTGAGCACTTATTATTTAATTCGCCAATAGGAGTAAATAGTGTTACGTACACTTAAAATATTGAGTCAACCAGTTATCCTTATGTTCGTCGATAACATTGCGTCAACCGTTGCTAAGCTGAACTGTCATGCTAACCTGTAACTGCATGCGTGTTAGGCTTGCTAATGACCGACTAATTTCCCCCATCAGTGTTGACCCTTTCTCCAAGAAGGACTGGTATGATGTCAAGGCACCAGCCATGTTCAACATCCGCAATATTGGCAAGACCTTGGTCACCAGGACTCAGGGAACCCGTAAGTATTCAGATTTGACCATGTAGTATAGGTACAAAATATGCATATGATATGGAACACGGTAACTAGAATATATTGACTAATACGCCCAATCTAACCATCACTTTTCTTGTAGGTATCGCCTCTGATGGTCTGAAGGGTCGTGTGTTCGAAGTGAGCCTCGCTGATCTGCAGAACGATGAGGTTGCTTTCCGCAAGTTCAAGCTCATCACAGAGGATGTCCAGGGTAAGAACTGCCTGACCAACTTCCATGGTATGGACCTCACCAGAGACAAGATGTGCTCCATGGTCAAGAAATGGCAGGTAAATACCGTTAATATGTATTTGGTTGTAAGAAATTCTTCATAGTATTTCCACATGGAACTTGAACCCCAATTGAGCTCCATTTTGTTTGGCTCAATTGTGTTTTGAACATTAATTTGTCAATATCATATTCCCTCTGAAGGCTACAGTCCAAACTGATACCTTCTGGTTGCATTGCACGATAAAATAATTTCAGCAACTGAAATGGAAAAGTAACCAAATCAGGCTATAGATTGTTAAACAACTTGTAAATCTCCCACAGACCATGATCGAGGCCCATGTGGACGTGAAGACCACCGATGGCTACATTCTGCGTCTGTTCTGTGTTGGCTTCACCAAGAAGCGCACCAACCAGATCAGGAAGACCTCATACGCCCAGCACCAACAGGTCCGTCAGATCCGTAAGAAGATGATGGAGATCATGAGTCGTGAGGTCCAGACCAATGACCTGAAGGAAGTCGTAAACAAGCTGTAAGCAAAGAACCCTAGTTTCCCCTCTTTGAGATGGCTGTATGTAATGTATAATAATGCGTAGCAACATGGTTTAACGGTGTTCTAGTGGACTGTTTATTGCCTTGTCCGAATAGAATACGTGCTAGTCTTTTTATTTTGGACCATTGGCAGTACTGTCGTTATCAAGGATCCATGCTTGACCCACGTGGTTATTAATTAAAAAATGCAATTCATTGTCTTTTAGGTTATAAAATCTCTGCTGCTCATTGCGCAAATAAGCCATTATGAGACTTAAATTTGGGCTAAGGAAATTGTCAGCCTGTTTCATGCAATTTAAAAATGATGGTCTGCTGCCTTGCCATTTTCAATTAAATTCTAATAACTGACATAAATATTTGAGAACTAAACTGATGTATGCTCCCAACGGAAGATAATTGACTTCGTGTGTTTTTGGTTGCTTCCAGGATCCCAGACAGTGTTGGCAAGGACATTGAGAAGGCATGCCAGTCCATCTATCCCCTGCACGACGTCTACGTCAGGAAGGTCAAAATGCTCAAGAAGCCCAAGTTTGAGTGTAAGTGATGTAGATCGCTGGAATACTATTGGGAACCCGATATTAGTTTTGGTCCCGGATGGAAGTTCTTTGATTACTGAATGTGCCTCCTTTTCAATCACATTTATTTCATCTAACACGGCATTGTCGGGTTTAATTAGAAGTGTATCTGCTTGTATGTTTGACTGCTACTACCCCTAATTCCTTCAGTCACTAGTGGAATTGTGTCTGTGTGCGCTCGCTGCTTGCCTCTTATTTTGTTGGTGCAATGTGTTTGACCGAACCATGTTCTGTTCTTGCAGTGGGAAAACTCATGGAGCTTCACGGAGAGGGCGGTGGTGGCACTACAGTCAAGGCATCTGGAGACGACACTGGGGCCAAGGTGGAGAGGGCTGATGGCTACGAGCCTCCCATCCAGGAGTCCGTCTAGAATCACCCGATGACAGATTTAATAAAAAATGTAAATGAGACTAAATTGTGTTTGAAGCCTTTATTTTGTACATGCTGTAGTTAGTTTGTGTAGAGGAAACTTGGATTTGTGTGCACATAACGCACTGGGACATGTCGGGTCCTCAAGAAGGTCCAAATTAACACCATAGACGTGTACAAAAAATCAGTTTCATATCGTTGGCCTCATAGCATAAATGCAGTTGTATTGAGTCAAGTCATCTTGTATTGAGCGTCATATGCCTAGGACAGAACTGCTGACTTGGGCAGACGTTGATCATGGAATGTAAAGGCACTGGCTTATGCAGCTGATCTGCGTTTCTTTTGCCAAAATGACAGGCAATTATGCTTACTATATTTAAGGAGAAATACTAAGTTTCAAATCTGCCTCCGACACGTCCTCGACGCTCAGTTGTGATGTCGGAAGAGGCGGATTTTCAAAACTGCTAACAGCTGATCACTCACCTGGTTTAAGGTTAAACTTGTATTTAGCTTCATATGCCTAGAAATGGCTGACTTGGGCAAATGGTGATGGAATTTAAGGCACTGGTCTATGACAACCAATCGGCAGCGTTGGATATCTTTGGCCAAAATTATGCTCATGATATTCAAATAGCTTGCCAATATTTCACCTCATGATAAAATGACTTGCCTCAGTCAATGGAATAATTTGGAATCTATAAAAAAAAAATCAAATGAAAGTATAACTGCAATATAAGACAATTTATTAAACTTTATATACAATCTTGACAATACCATAACACTTCATTCCAATTTGAAAGTCACTTCAGGTTTCCCATGTGAAAAAAATTGTTGATAACTTGCAGGTTTCATATTTTCTGACATTCTGTGCACAATAGGGTCCTCTTCTGAATTCACTTCCAAGTCCTAGCATTATCTCAATACTTGAACATAGTTTTTAGGGACAAGTGCCCTTTTTCCTCTCAGTTCACCCAAGAACCACTCGTCATCAACGGATTCAAGATTGGTTATGATGTCCCCTGCCTGTAAAGATCAAAGGACATGTTATATGAAATGTCACAATGTATGCATTCACATTCTGGAAAATGTCTGGACTTTTACCTGTAGGGAGAGCTCCTCCGGACTTTCGGCTGTGAACCGGAACAGAGCCTTGGCCTTGCTTCCTTCAGCCTCGCTACTCTGCGGTTTGTTATGCAGGGACTGGCCTGGTGGTCAAGGAAAATATGTTGGTGCAAAATTATTAATCAGGGAATAGTGTTACCAGTGGTCAACTACTGGTAATCACCCTTCTTTGTATAGTTATTCTTATTCTATTTAATTTAAGACCATTTCCTCATATCCTAGCGAGGTCTATAACAAACACATGCCACCGTCAAAAAGCAGAATCCTAGCTTCTCAGTTCTTAAAATAGTGCTTCTCTATACCAACCGACGGGTAAACCAATGAATGCACAATCTAAAGGCTAGGCTCGTCTCCACAGCAGAACTGCAAAGTAAACAACTAAAAGATAACAGGGTCCGAGCCCCACAGTACCTGGGCTGCCCCCCACAAAGGCGCTTGGGAAGATCCCCTCACGTCCATTGAGTCTGCCAGTCCACCACACGGTGTCCAGGTGCTTTGTGACCAGGATGCGGTCCCCCTGCTTGAAGGACAGGTCCTCCCCCGTCTGCCCATTGAAGTCATAGAGAGCCACCACCCATTCTGGTCCTGAAGGCTGAGGGGCCTGAGATAAGCACAGAGAGGGCCGTGGATGTCAGACAGTGAGCTAAATTAAGAATTATTTTAAATGGTGCATGATCTTTTATGTAAATCTTTTATGTACGGCACGTAATATAATTGCATTCATCAAAATTTGCAGATCTCCTACCTTGATTGGTTTGACAGCCTCAGGTTGAATATTTGGATGAGAAGCCAGTCCTTTGAAATTGACAAGAAAATATATTCTAAATTTGTGAACAAACAACACTATGGCAAACCAAACTATGGTTTGCCGCTAAAGAGAAATATTCTAGACTTCGAACATTCATTTACCCTTAGAATCCATGGTAAATGTTAGATTTTAAGCATTTCTTTGGAGGACGGATCAGTTCTCCATATAATTGAACCAGAGAATAATATCACGCCCAAAACCACAAATTCAATTGTCCTAGCTAAACAATAATAACAAATTTGCCAGACGATTCCTACCAGGCGACGCTATTCTTGTCTGGGGCTGTTGCTGGGTCATCGGAGGTAGAGGCAGATCCTCAACAACCTCGACAAAGTTGAGAGGATAGACTCCAGTGTACGCGCCCAGCTGTCCCTTGGCCCACTCGTCTCCCAAGTACTCCATTAGACTGATCACGTCCCCCTCAGAGAAGGTCAGCTCGGTCCCCTCCTCCCCCTCAAAGTCAAATCTCGCCACACACCTCGGGCCACTGACAAAAAAGAAAATAACTATTACACATACACATGACGATAACAATCAGAGCACAATATGAGTAGCTTCAAAAAAGTGAATATAAGGAATATTATTTTGATTAAATATTTACCTGACAGTGGCTGAAGGTTTCTTCTTCTCACGAGAAGGTAGCGGGGAATTTGACTATTAGAAAAAATAAAATATAAACATCATTACATCAGGATGCTTATTGAATATTTATATGTATTTAATGCTCTCCTCCTCTACAGTTTGAATATAATTTCAGCTTGAGGTCTTACCAGCACGTTGACATAGTTGACGGGGAAGAAGCCAGTATTCCCTCTACACGTTCCCTTGTACCAGTCGTTATCCACCTGTTCCACCATGATGGCCACATCCCCGGCCCTCAGGCCCAGCTCCTCCGGACCAGCTACACACACACACACACACACACACACACACACACACACACACACACACACACACACACACACACACACACACACACACACACACACACACACACACACACACACACACACACACACACACACACACACACACACACACAGCAGGGGCTTTTATCCTTAGCGACTTACAGGTAATGTTTTAAGAGAAAAGACATTCATGAGCAGGTAGGGAGTTAGGGCACCCTGCTCAAGGTGGTGGATAAAGGAGTTTGAAACCAGAACCTTTTATTCGGGAGGAAAACACCCTAACCATCATGCGCTGAATTAGCAGTAGGAGTCTCAAAAGGGCTTTGCAGGCCTACATTATACAATACAGAATACCCAATGCTAATGCAGACTTCAAAGTAAGTCCTAAAGATCTATTGGTTCATGAAGCTGTCGAGGTAGCCGTGAGTCGTTACCTGGGTCAAAGTCATGTATTGCCTGCACTTGTAGTCCACCACCTTCTGAACTACTGGCTTGGTTAGGGATCTGTACAGACAGTAAACACAACCTTCTTCATACACCCTAGACAGGTCAGGCAGAATGAATTCACTTCCATGGAGAAGGGTTACCTGAGGTGCCTCCTGTGGAGCCAGGGGGGTGATGACCTTCATGTGGCATCTCTGGACCAGACCTTTTCCCTCGCCTACCTGACACATTACAGTCCTCTGGTCCATCTCCTCCAGGAGCAGAAGCACATCGTTTTTCTAATGGAGAAACAAACAATGGCTCATAGAGGAATTAGGAGATTAGGCATGAAGACCTAATGGCCTAACTGTATAGTAGCATAAGCCAACATACAAGTGTTGTATTTTAAATAGATGGTCCTGCTGTGCACGCTGTGTTACAAAAACATACTAACAAAGAATAGGTTTGACTAAGAGTACTTGACCAGTCACCTGAAATGAGAGCTCTCCCGTGTTAGGCCCGTTGTAGTTACAAACAGCAATACCATGAGGAAGTTCAAGCTGCAAAACATTAGAAAAAGTGCATTTATAGAGCACCCTTCAAACACAGAGGCAATTCAGAGTGCTTCACAAGCAGCAGTCCCATTCTAAAGACATTTCATTGGCAATCAATAAAGCACAATAAACATTATTTTAACAAGAAATATAAACTGAGGTTGTGTACACAGCAAACAAAACAAAGGTCTTGTGTAATGGTCCGGTGGCATGTGTATGAATAAACACCGGCGGTGATGTCCCTTACTGTGTACTGGTTGTAGAGACGGTGGCCAGGGCGGGGCCTAGGGGGCAATGCAGGCCCTCTCCTACCCGGCCTCTGCACCGGAGCGGCGCTCGGCGCACCCCGCTGAGAGGCCGGTCCGAGAGAGGCTCTACCCGGGGCGCTGTGGCCGGGTTGAGGCGGCCGAGCGGGACCCACCTTGGCTGGGGGAGGGCGGGGCGGAAGGACCTTACCCCCACCGGGCCTGGAAGTGCGAAATCGTGGTTAGAGCTGGATCCCCTTTTTTGAATATATTTTTATGTTGCTGTTTTTGTGTGGCTTTCATGAACAGGATATAGTGAAGGCATACAGGAAAGTTGGTTGAAAGAGAATGGGAATGACATGGAGCATAGATTCGGAATCGAACCTGGGGCATGCAAGGGCTATTGCTTACATGGTTATTGCACGTTCTTGTACTCTGCAAATGTGTATGCGGAGAAATGTTTGCTGGTGGCAATGTGTTCATGGTAAGCTCCCACTTACCGAGGTGGCAGGGTCGGTTCTTGCCCTTTGTAGAATGACTCCTAAAAAAGAAAGAAGAAAGACTCAAATTATTTTCATCAAACAACTTTGGTTCTCTCCTTGCTTAAAAATCAGACACCATAGCAACCAACAGTCCCATTTAAAAAAAAAAGCTGAAGCTCAAGTTTCACAGGAGGTATAATGAGTATTGTGACTGCTTGTGTGAGTTTTAGAATAAGACTCCTTTACATCCTGTGACACAATTCTCAAGGGGCTGGTGAATGGAGTGGAAGGGTTACATTTCTTTAAGACTTAACAAGACTGCGATAGTTTAAACTTGTTGGTATGAAGGCATGGTTAAACCATTTGTTTCCAAAATACAGGTCTGTCGCTGTGCCCGTCAACTAGTTAGTACGTACTTGGTAAAACTGGTGTGCGATTAGTTATGCATGTGTATCAGGTATGCTTGTAGTTAGGTTTTGTTGGTTTGTTGGTTTGTTTCCTGCTTCCTGGGGTGAAACTCTAACCGAGCAAGGGAGGGCTGGTCTTAGGGCTTCATAATGCTTACTTGGTGTTGCATTGATCCAACAGGCTTTTGGCGCGGAAGTGAAGGAGGAGTGTCTAAAGAGAGAGCTGACCCGCAGTCAAACGCATCCAAAAAAGTTAGCGACCTCTACCACAGTGAGCAAGAAAATATTTTCCATAATCCATCGCTCCTCCGAGTTCATAATTCATCCTCAAATCAAATAGGTTGAGGATTATAGGGAACTCACTTCTACTGGTCATGCTGTTCGGCCGAATGGTGGTTGGTCTCCTTGTAATACTTTGTTTGTTTTGGTAGCCCGAGAAACCACTGTCCAGGCTTTGCTGATGCTGAAATGGGGCACGATCTGGACGCAGGGGAAAGGCATATTATTATTATGTGTCGAGCAACAACTTTGTCGGGTTAATCATCCTCAAATCTAACCAACAAGTGCATAGCACTTTTGTAGTATTATGTAATGTATTAACCACTTAGTTATTTATTAAAAGAAAAACAGTCCTCGATTTTACCACCAGCTGTGATAATAAGACATTACAACCCAAATCAAAATCTACCCTGGAGTGTCATCACGCTTGGTAGTTTCCACCAAGATGTGCGATGGATAGATCAGACCACCAGTTGGTACAGTCCAAGGCTGGTAGGCTGGTCAGTCTTTCTAACATTTGTGCTTGCTTGTAATGGCTGATCTAATTCTGGTGGTAGAACCTGGGCTTTTTAACGATAAAATAAACATCAACTGAAGGTAGCTGACTTACTCGATGGTCTGTCGTACTCGTCCCCTGGAGCCATCAAGGCAGAGTCATGGTGGAGGTTAGGCCCTGGAGGCTCTCTAAAGAGCTTGGTTGGAGGCACTGGAGGGCTGGGGCGGGATGTGGGCATCGTTCCTTGGAGATCCCCTATGGAGTCTGCATATTTTGATATCGATTTTTAAAAATGAATGTAAAAATACTTATGGGTTGACACTATCTTTAATCGTAGAAGAACTGAGGAGTGAATGATGGCTACTTACTAAATCTGTCATTATACTGATCCTCTGTGGCCATCAAGGGGAAATTATTGTCGTTGAAGTTGGGTACTAGAGGTTCTTGAAAGGGTTTTACTGGAGGGGCCGGGGCATAGTTCTCCTGCTGTGGTTCCAGACTCTTCACTTTGGCCATGATGGAGGGGCGGGATGGCGGAAGGACAGGCACTTTGCTGTCAATCGTTTCTTGGAGATCACCTATGGAGTCTGCATATTTTGATATACAGTAGATTATTAAACATTCATGCAAAAATGCTTATGATCGACACCATCTTTAATAGTAGAAGATCTGTGAAGTGAATGATGGGTACTTACTCGATCGGTCATAATACTGATCCTCTGAGTTATAGTTGTTGAAGTTGGTTACTAGAGGTTCTTTGGAGGGTTTTACTGGAGGGGCCGGGGCATAGTTCTCCTGCTGTGGTTCTTGACTCTCCACTTTGGCCATGGTGGAGGAGTGGAATGGCGGGAGGACAGGCACTTTGCTGGCAATCGTGGCTTGGAGCTCTCCAATGAAATCTGACAATATTTACATCAATAGTATCGCTCTTCAAAACTGTACTTGAAAATCCTTATAGTAAACATGATGATTTCTTTAATGAGAAAAACATGTAGTGAAGGTAGCTGACTTACTCGATTGTCTGTCGTACTCGCCTTCAGAGTCATGGTTGAGGTTAGGCCCTGGAGGTTCTTTATCGGGCTTGTTGGGAGGCACTGGAGGTGTAGGGCGGGATGTGGGGAGAACCGCCACCCTGCTGGGCATCGTTTCTTGGAGATGACCTATAAAGTCTGCATAGATTTCATATAAACCATCAAAAATGTACGCAATAGTACTGATGGTCGTCACCATCTTTAATAGTATAAAATCGGGGACTTAACAATGGCTACTTACTCGATGAGCTGTCATAATCCTGATCCTCTGTGGCCATGAAGGTGGAGTTATGGTTGTTGAGGTTGAGGTTGGGTAGAAGAGGTTCTTTAAAGGGTTTTTCCCCAGGCACTGGAGGGGTCAGGACACGGTTCTCCTGTTGTAGCTGTTGTTCAAGGCCCTTCACTTTGGCCTTGATGGAGAGGCGAGATGAGGGGAGGACAGGCCCCTTGCTGGGCATCATGTCTTGGGGACCTCCTATAGAGGGGTAGCCTCCGGGTTGCAGTGCATGTTGAGGCCGAGGGGCCGGCGATGGCTTTTGGGGCCTTGGTGCCACCAAAGGTTTTGGGGGCATTACGTTGTTGTTGTTGTTGTTTTCCCCACTGTGTTTAAACGAAGCTCTGGAGGCTATGGAGGGTTTAGACGAGACCGGAGGTTTGATTGAGGCATTCCTAGGGAGAGGCTTCGGTCTCTGTGCTGCCGTTTCCTCTTCGGTGCTCGGCTTGGTCTCAAAAGCTGCGATCCGGGCACTGACTTCCCGTTGGCTGTGCATAGCGCTCATCTTGTCATCATCAGCCTCTGTACTCTGTTCTGTGGAGTTGGACTCTGATGCTTTGTCGTTTTCAAGGGAACTGTTGTCCGCACCAAACACCTCCAGTAGTTGTTCGATGTACTTGTTCGAGGACAACTCTTCCTGGTTGTTGCTGGAGTTCACTTGATTGTCGTCCACATTATCACTGAGGCTGACCAGAGTCTGAACTGAAGCACTAACCTCTTCTGTCAAAGGTTTCCCATGATATTTCTTCAATCTTGGAAGCGGAATTGGACATTCGACAGGCTCTGGTTCTGAGGATGGTGTGCTAAAGTCGGCAGGGGGGGATTGTGAGTTTACAGGAACCTTAATATGTTGAATCAAATCTTTTGCAGAACCATCCCATTGCACAGTGATCGATCTTGAGCATGTGTGTTTAGATTCCTTTGTATTGCGTTGTTCTATGCATGATTTTGAATCATTTTGGTTCTCTGTGCCAATGGAAACATTTGTGCACTGTGTGTTTGTTGGTTCTGATTTTACAATAGTAGGTTCCCTGCACTGAGTCTTCAGCAATGATGGCCTTGGTGGTTTTTGTGGCTTTTTAACTGCAAAATACAAAAATATCATGAATGAACATTGAAAACATAGGGCAAAATAAATATGAAATTGAAATCCTTGTTCTTGTAGATTTCTGACCGTTGGGTTTTCTTCCCGTCTCACTGGCTGGACTGAGCCGTGGACTAGCTGAAGTGTCCTCCCTCACAGGGTCCGTCTGGGTGGCACTGGTGCTGGTGCAGGCCAACCTGCGGGGGGCGGCGGTCGGCCTGGAGACGTGCTCTTCCTGGGTTTTCTCTTTGATCACCTGATCATAAGAAGGCGGTGGCTAAAATGGGAGAAATAGTGAGGTTTCACTTTTTTTTTTAAACATTTTCAGTAAATTTTTAGCTTCTCTGTTTACGATGATACTATTTTTTTATTGTTATTTTGGTTTAACAACACAAAGCACACACAGATCAAATTAGGAACACAGCTTGGTCCCCTGATGTACCTGGGGGTCTGCCTGGACGCTTCCTGGCCAGCTTGACTCGGGGGCCGGAGGAGGAGGGGGAGGTGCTGGGGGGGAATTGAAGATACCAGAGGCCCCTGGGAACCAACTGCTATTGGCTAGAGGCTCTGCAGAGAGGATGGTGATCTCTGGTCGCCTATGGACACAAACCACACCATTTCCACCCCCTTAGTACAATAATGCCACAACTACAGCTGCCACTCAAGATAGTGAGGGAGTGAAAAATAGTAGAGGCATCAGGGTCTTTTCCTTTTTAAATTCCATTTAAAACTTTCCGATTTGATACCTCCCATCATAGCCCATTCTCCTACCTTCTCTCTCTACTGTGGTCAATCGGAGAGTTGGTTCTCGCTGAGGGCAGAAAAAAAGTTCACCAAATGTGAATCAATTTATCTAATCCGTTTACTGACAACCAACAGAAGCCTTGGTATATTGTAGACATTTCATTTGATGATATGAAGTTCTGTTGTGCATCTCACAGTACTGCAGAATCTCAGGGCTGTTCAACTCACATCGTTTGATCGCTGCTCGTATGGAGGACAGAGGTCCCTGGCTGGAAAACGGTATAGAAAAACATTGTTGTTACCTCTTTAGGTGTGGGCCTGCTTCTCTCCAAAGCATAGCTCTGGGAAGAAGTCTCAACAGGGGCTGCTGATAAAGTGGACCAATAGGCCATTTTCCAATCCTCTAGAACTCACAGGTAGTCAGCCCTTTTAAACTAAACAGCTTACGTGCCCAAAACGTAGTGTGTGTGTGTATAGAAAACAAAAAAATATCTGCATTTCATTTATAGTATTTTTAGATCCTTCTGAATCCCCAATTCTTAATTTGCATGCCTCAGCCAGGCTGCCTGTGGCAGACTACAGCTGGTCTGAAAGGCTGCAGCCAGGCTGCTGACACGCTCTGGGCACAGATGCCAAATCACCCTAATGTCACTTCACTGACTGCCAGTGAAACGAAAGGTTGATTTTAGAATACTTCTAATGACTGTCCCTCGTGCCAGATTAAAAAGTTGATTATTAGGCTACTCTACTGTTTTGCCACTTTTGCTGTGGAAGTTGAAAAACAACTTCATATATATCCTGGTGTCCCTTTTTTACTGCTGTTCATACCTGTTCCTGCTTCTTTATTCATTTTTTGTTATGGTCTATGTATCGTTGCTTTTGTTGCTATGCATCCTCTGTTATTAAGCACTGTTTGAATAGGCTATATAAATGAAGCATTAACTCCTCAATACAACCAAGGTGCAACACCCTCAGGCGACTTGTATCTGTTCCCCACGGGCAAGTTTACACTCACATTGACACAATGAGAAAATCATTTTGTCACCTGGGAATATCCCCCAACCCATTCATCTGTCTTCTGATGTTCTGTTGATGTTCATTGTTTAATGCATTGAACACTTACTAAAAGATTATTTTATACGTTATCTGACATATGCAGACAAACAGATCTTTTCGATCATCCAAAATCAAATGCTGCGCTACATCACGCCTACCTCAACAACGTTTCCCCCAAGACAGGTGACGGTCCGCCATTTAATACATCTCATCGACAACTTTGTTTTTCTCTCCAGAAAGCAAGTCTATAGTTTGTAAATCCGTTACGGTCTTTCAGTTAAGTCCTTTTCCATCTGGGTTCCCTCATTTAATGCCGGGATAAAAATATCAGCCACGTTTAGAGGTCCATCGTTACCGTGGTACCCTGTAGTGTTTGCTCGACTAAGGTGGTGGTTCTCCACCCAAGGGAATGTTCTCTGGTTTGAAGCAGGGCCATTTAGAAAAAAATATCTGCCTCATTAAGGAAAGGTGCCTGATGATGTAATCTTTGGTAAAGGATCCTCATTATATTTACAACACAGAGAGCGCATCAATGCCCCCTGGGGGGCAATGATCCAGGATGCAAGGTTGGGAGACATTTTATAAGTGGCTTATGTGGAGAAGGTAGGTGTTTGGATACTTAGAAGGTTAGAATCCAGCCATGGGGATCAACCCAGAGCCATCCTTTTTTGTTTTAAATCAGTGTTGCAAAAGTTACAAAAATGTGTTAATATACTTCAGTGCAAAGAACGAAGTATTCAAAAGCATTTGAATACTTTCAGACTGACAGGGGTCTCAGCGGTTGTACACCTAGGGCAGACTGTGTGAGCAGGTAACCATTTGTCAACAACAACAACATCAACATCAGCCTAACAACAGCATATCTCCCTGTAATCCCCCCTGGGTCTGTCTGTGAATGAGGATGAGAACGCATTGTTGGCCCACTCACAACCGCACCATCAGCAGATCTGATGGTTAAAGAGACAGAGTCCTCTTTCACACCGCTCAGTAAAACGGTAAAAGAAAAAAGGTACAAAATACAATATCTGTGAAGCTTCTGAGATTGTCAAGTAGAAACTACCTGTACTTTTGTAGTTCTGCAACGGTTTTATTGCCACATCAGCTCAAAAGTGGATGGAAAGGGATGTGGTGTGTTAATCAAGGGGGGTGAGCGTACCTGGAATGGGAGCGATCTGGCTTGGTCCTTTGCAAGTGATCTTCGGGGAAAAAGAGGGGAACGGGAACGTCACGAACAAGACAGGGGACATTTTGATGAGTAATGTAATTGAACAGAACACCTAGTATGCAGACTTGGTCTGTAATGTCGATGAACCTGTTACCAAACCTATCTTGTTTCCTGGTAACATTCTCCTCTTATCAGTTTTATAAAAAAAAATGCAGATAATTGTGCAGTGTACAGATAGGACAAACAATTTCAATATTCATGTTCATTCGTTTTAAGGAACATTTGTTAAAGAGAAATGTTTGGGACAGACAATTAATGGGTAACATTTTTTTGACAATCAAGAAAGTTCTTACCGCGATAGGCTTTAATAATATAGGTGACCATTCATGTTGTTCTAGTCCACCTATATTCCTCTATGAAGTTACCGATACCCTATCCACCAAATGTTTTTAAGGGTAGGGTATTGTACAAATAAATAATGGCTCCTGAAGTTTTATGAAATGCATGGTACTCAGATTTGTCAGGTATGTGTTTGTTTGTTAGCAAGGAAACATCATTCAACAAATTAACAGAGTCTAAAAAGTATTAAGTATTTCAAATATGGGTTTATGTGTGTTATGAGTTTAGGTGTTTTATATGAGGGTCAAAACATTGTGTCATACTGGTAGAGATAGAGTGTTGTTAGCCATTTATGCTAATGCAGACAGATAAAAAGCTTCAATTTAAAAGTCCCCTTCTGCCGGTGAACTGCATTTCCTTGTCAGCTGGAATTCTAAATGTTTTGTTTACACAGCTCTCACCTGAAAACATAAGCTCCCTGCTCACCAACCTAAACCACCTGCCGCACCTGTCCCTTGTTATCAATTACTGTCGCAGCGAAATGGTTTAGCCAAAACATTCATGTCATCAGTTACCAGAATAAGACAAATTAGCAAATTAAGATTACAAAGAAACAAAACTAGCATTCTTATAACCTACAGAAAAACGGTGTCATTGCATGTAAATGTTACTTGAAAATGAATAGGCTAGTCCAAAATGTTTTTATTTAGTGGTGATGTTCCTACCTGCAAAGCAAACATTTAATAGAGTACGGCTTTCTTCAAATCTCTGCCTTAGTATCCATTAAACAAAGAAACAGTCTTTGTGTGCCGGGAAACACAGAAGCCACCATAACACACACACACACACACACCCACAAAAATACACGCCCCCCCCACAGACACCAGCAGAAAATGGGAGGGTAGATAGCTTCTTGGCTACTCTCTGCTAGGCCAATCTGATGGAAAAGAATGTGGTAATTCAGGAAGTGCTGGTTATATCACACAAGAGTGCAATGTCACTATCTCTCCCCTCGCTCCACCATGAGGTCAAAGTGAATAAATATTACACTTTACCTGGAAGCCTCGTCTTGGATGGCAGTTTCAAGTTAAGCTTAAATTATTAACTTTAACAGCTCTGTAACCGATACCATTCATCCCACATCGAGATGTATGTGGTGTGTGCGGGCGTAGCCATGCTCCCATTGTTATTTAAAGGTATAGTCAAATAGCAACATCTCACCCACCTGTCATGTGGAAAAACCAACACTAAGGTGTTTAACTAAAATATAATTGTCTGTGTGGTAGTGAAATTATTCTTGAGAGTAGTATTTGTATTTCATTTTTCCCAGATTTGATAGTAAATCCTTGTATACCTTTGTCTTTCTTATGTATCGGGCAGTCACCACACGGATCCGAGTCGTACATGTGCGAAAGTGTTTCTACCTCAGGAAGAATGAATCATTCTTCTCAAGTATCCCTTGCAACTTTGATCAAACCAAACACAACACTCTGAGATTATTAGTGTCTTGATGTTCAGAGGGTTCAACCAAACCACCAGCCCATCTCAAATATTGAGAAAAGTCCAGCAGATGGTCCTACATGTTCTGCTTCATTGGGAGTTAAACTTATTTATGGATATTTAACAGTGATCGTGCACCATTGAATGATTCAAACAACATAACATATTTGGTTCCTATGGACAGGGAACCAGATGCAATAGGCTAGATGACTTTCTTTATATTACTGTGAAGGTGAAACACATAGTACAGCACACCTGTTGATGCAATGACCTCAGTTAAACAGCCCCTCTCTAACTGGGAACATCTGCTGGTGTTCTGCAGGACAGGCGTTCTCACAGAACAGGTGGTGTTGAACCTACAGTGAAAACAAATTTCTCTCTTTTCACAACCAGCAATGAGGACTTGAGGCTCTTCCCCAATTTCGTTGTAAAAGTTTGCACAATGACAATAAAGTCTGAAATCGGAAATCTGATGAGGACACAATATATTTTAAGGTCTTTAGATTCTCATGGCAGGCCTATATCAGACTCTCAAACAAAACACCAAGCACACTACCAAGGTTAGTCTTTGGACGGCTCACATTAAAACCATCCTTAAATCAGTGCGTCCTCTATAATCCCATAGGAATTTAACATCTTTTAATTTCCTTCTGCCCACGGCGTCTTGGGGGACAATGTTGCAGATTCCATGGACCCTCTCACATAAACAGCCTGGGTAATAGGATTAAACTGAATAAAGGGATTGATGGAGCACAGCACGCTATAGGGAAATATCGTTGTTACATAATGAAAGGTTTCCAACTCAAAGTCATTAACTTAGAAACAGGAGAAGACCTGAATAAATGCATGCCATTAGGGAGAGTGATTGATGCCAAAACAGGAAACAATACTACACAATATCACATGATTAAAATAATGGAAATCAATGGTTAGTAAAAGAGATCAGCCAAAAAAAGGTACAAAGTTACACTACTGGCAAATTCTGGTGATTCTCCCATCAACAAGCCTTTCTGCTAGCTGCTGGTGAGGAGTATGTTTATTCATGGCGGTTGGCAAGAAGGCAGGCACACCCGTGGGTGTGTGAAGTCAGCATGCATATCTGAGGTGGATCCACCAAGTTGTTTCAGTGCCATGTTTAATCTGCTTAATAGCAGTCACGGTATGATATCACCATTAAAGCGTAGTGTAATGCACAAATGAGACCTGCAAATAGTATGAAATAAGGGGGCTCTTTTTAAATGCAGCCCACCCCAACTGCCCAACATGAGGTCAGCTAGGGATCCCGAAACAAAACAGCTGTTGTTAGGGTGAATGTGTTGGAGGTGGGGGCATGTGAGACTAAATGGTTGGGCAGGGCATGGCTAGGTTAACATGGGGGGAAAGAGTGAACATTTGCTTAGGTTTGCTTGGGGACTGAGCATTTGTGTAGTCGTCTTCTATGACAACAGCTGTTGTCGAGAGGAAAAATTGTGACATCTTCTCTTCTGCCTGGGGTTCCATTAAAGCATTAAGCATAACTGTTATTATACCTAAATGATCACAGTGTTGGTGAAGAAAAATACAGTGACAACTGTAATAGCTCATGAAGAGGACTTCTTCCCTTAACAAATGTCATCCTGGAAATACATGAGATCTAGGGGGATGTTGTCACTCTGGTGGCGCCACCAAAATGACAAGTGACGTCAAACTGGTACGCTAACTTTCATTGAATGAAAGTTGGCAATGTTTGACAAATATAAAAGACAGTTCCAGCATTCAAAATATGCACTGCTCTTCCTTTAATTGTCAATGATTGTCTTTCAGTTTGTCAACTATGCATGCAACTATTAGATATTTGGTGATATAGGCCTATAAGGCAAATTCGCTGTTTGGACTAAAGTACCGCATTTTATTTAATACTGATCTTTCATCAACATATTTTACAATGTATTATTAAATCCTTTAGTAAATAAATAGCACAGCCTATAAAGCAAAATGGGATTTCGAAACTTCAAGCCAAGATTTCCCTAACCTACCTCTCGCCGGGTCACGTACAGCTCTGTCTCCCCTCTCCTCTTCTCGCTCCTCGGTCATCGGTTCGGACATCGCTATTTGACACGGGACCGATGAACTGCTCCAGGGATTCACAAGTTATTTGGCCAAAAAAGTTTGAAGACAAATTGAAAGTCGGTCTTCCACTGCGTGTTTGGTTGCCCCGTTTTACAACCGCTCTTCCACTACCTGTATAAAACAAAGGTCAGCTATTCCCAGATAGTAACTAACGGACGTCCACTTAAATTCGGCAGTGCAGGAACAGATAAAACTGACTGTGACGAAACTAAGTTAGTGGAACTTTGCTTGATCCGCTCGACCGTTATTAGACCATTATGCTGAGGGTGCTCTCTCTCTCTCTCTCTCTCTCTCTCTCTCTCTCTCTCTCTCTCTCTCTCTCTCTCTCTCTCTCTCTCTCTCTCTCTCTCTCTCTCTCTCTCTCTCTCTATATATATATATATATATATATATATATATATATATATCCATCTCTTCTCTCGTATCTTTTAATGTCTCTCTCTACACGTTCACTTTGTTGGTTAACGTAATCTATTATTTTCCTCTGGGTAGCATAATGCAAAACTGTCGTTCCACATCACTGTGTTCATGGTCAGGTGGGCACCTATTTTTTCGATTCTTTATTATTTTTTTAACTGCATTTACCCCAAGTTCCACTAGATGTCACTATATGATAGGTATTCAACATCTATAGGCAAGTAATAATTATTTTGTTAGCAAATATGTTATATTAATGTGGTAAAGTTGCCCGCCTCTCACTGAATATTAAAACGCATTTGAACTTCGAAAACTTCGGTTACATTGTCACCAAACGGAAAAGGCTAGATGCTAACATTTGCCGGGGAAAAAGGATGTAAACGCCTCACATAAATCATTGTAGTACTAATTGGGCAAATATGCCTAATAGCAGGCCTTATACGATTAAATGAAATTAAAACAGTCAGTAACTGTAGCTTTTGAATGCAGTCATCAGATTGCATGTCTAGGGGTGGAGCGTTTAGGAGGGGATTATAGTTGGAGTTACCTATATGTTCGCGGACGTCTAGGTTTTCAAACGCTCAGAAATAGCGGTTCAGTGTAACGTGATTCTCCGCTATATGCTATTCAAAACAAAACATTCCCGACATTTATTCGGCGGTTGCAGTTCGGGAAGGCGTTGAACCGGGTCGACGCTGCTCAGCTGTAGTGCGCTCAGCCTGTCTGCCTCCGTCAGTAGTGGAGAGATTGCGTCCTTTCAGAGGACACGTTCGACGGTAAGACAACTTAAATCGAGAAAGAAGCAGACATTGTTCATAAATTGGTTATTGGTTTACTTCCATGACGTAAAACATGTCTTTGGAAAAAATAAACATGAGTGTTGTTGAACAATTTATTTCGCATGACTAGTGATTGACATGGTCAACAGTGGGAGTTGTCAGCGGCGTTGTAAGACCACAACAGCTAAATCCCCGTTAACTGTTATATACTTTTACACACGACGTCATGTAGAGTTAAAGAAGTGTTGGTTCTTCTGACGTTGTGTAGGTAATATATGGTGGGTCACGTGACGTTTATGTTTCCGCTGGGTTCCACGTGTTGCCCCAATAGTAGCCTGTATTCTACGAGAAGCAGCACGTTTTTACCTGATTGATTTCCGTCTCGATTTCAAAGAGAACCATAATAAAATCGAGGTTTAGCCCGCGAATATCCAGTAACAATGTTGCATGCCACCAAATATATGTCTGAGCATTGGGTGTCTGAATATGCTCATCAAAGTTTCATTCTTTGACATATTTTATTTACCAGATTTTGGGTGTGTGTGTCACTTCCTCGTAGGTATTCCTTGACAAGGGCACACATTCTTGACTAAATCAATGTTGTATGCTGCACATATGTTGGCAAGGAAAGGGAAATTAAGTAAGTTATGCTGTCTATCATCGAATGTGGATGCATAGAACATGTACCTCGTAATTATGGGTTTCTGTGTCTTGATTTGTTTCATAACTGCTTTTATGAATATGTAATTCAAACTGATTGTAATGTCCACGGTAGGCCAACTCCCTGAACTTGCTCAGGAATTTACTTGGGACTTGTGATCCCCAAAGTTGTTTGGTGGAGGATGGGTGACTAGGCCTACTCTGTTTGCTTGTCATACCAACTATATCACTTGATGTGATATGCTGTTTGAAGCTAGTTAAAATATTCTATAAGATGTAGCAGATGCCAACCATAGTTATTATTGCTTGTTACCATACCAGCTAAACTTTGTCGGTGGCCGACTGAGGTTATTGCAGAATAGGCTTAAATACAACAACACATGCAACAACCATTGCATTATCTATGGCAGAATGGGTATTAACAGACTTGTCCTTAATTAGTCAACAGAAAGATGACTCTGAATGAGTCAAGTGCAGGGGAATCTTGTTAAATAAGGCTTAGTGGCAGACTTTATTGGGTAAGACCAACGCACCACCTCACCTAATGTTCCGTGTATAGCAGGCCTGGCACGCTATACGTACACTGCTTGGATATTTCTGCATTTGGTCCTTACAAAGCGAGCTAAACATTTATATCTGACTTTGCAAGAGTCATGATCAGCAAAGCAGCGAGCACTAGGTGAAACAGATTCTTGAGAAACCGGTATTTCGTCTTTTTTTTTTTTTTGTTTCCTTACTCACAATGGGTTTAGCCCAGCTCAGCACAGTCCCGTGTCTGGGATTACCTGCAGCTTTACCATGGGAACCGGCCTGTCATCCAGCTGAGACGCTGGCTGTCGCCTGCTGTCAGCCGTCACACGCACCTGTATCCCTGTATGGGTTTCAGGGAGTTCATGCTGGGTGTCCTATTTGTTTTTGTTGGCCATTTGTCGTTCTGGATGTCTTAACGTTTGACTTTGCACTTGTCCACTGCTGCTGATGTATCCAAGTGGTTAAGTTGTATCAGAGCTTGATCTATTTGTGTTGAATAGATTGTCATCAACAGAAACTCTTTGCTGTATTCAAACAGCCCAGAGCATGTTGATTTGCATCTCTTTTGCATCGACTCTTATTACTGGGAAAAACAGCCTCCACTTGTGTTGTAAGAGTGCATCAAGTCTTTTGAACAGCAGTTGAAAATGTGTTCCTTACGAATGACCCTATTAAAAATGCAGCAGATTCTTCTTTAATTAATTAGTTCCATAGTGATTCTGTGAGTGTGGCCCACATGTGGATTGCTATAGGTTGTGCTTATGAGATTGGATTGATCGACTTATCGCCCTCGATATGTTGCAGTTCTGAGATGTTGATTGATCAACTCGTCTACTAGTTAAAAAATGGGCATGGACCGATTCATCATCTACATCTTCTGGTTCTGAGAGGTTGGTGGATCATGTCGTCGTCCTCTATTTTGTAGCTCTGTGATGTGGATTGATCCATGTTGTTCTAAGACGTTTAGGGATTGACTTGTCATCCTGCATTGTTAAACATGGGGGGGGGGGGGGGGGGGGGGGCGGTAAGGTACGTAAGCAGTAGCAGTAAGAACATGAAGAGTCCATACCTAGGAGGACACCAGTTTAACCAATAAGAGTATTTAATTATGTGATTGTATATAAATTAAAAGTGAATGTGACTGCTTCATTTGAATGTACAGCACACAGAAAATATTTTCCTGCCTTCTACAAGTACTAACACGATGCAGGTTTTCAACACAGAGTTATAGACACACACACAATAGGGAGAGAAAGAAGGAATATAAACTGAAGCCTAGAGGTAAACAAGATCAGATCTCCCTATGCCAGTATCACTGACAGGAAGGAAGACACAAACACGCTCTGGGGTACAGTTGTCTTGTTCACTCCCTCACATGTGTAGTCTCTGTGTCTCTCTCGTGGGTATCAGACCCCCATCTTATCAGACCAAAGCAGACACGACTAAACTCCAGCCCCCCTCCAATCCTCTGAAGACCCCAATTTATTCATGTTTTGATCTTTTTCAATCTGGCACACAATCCCATATGGTTTCTGGTGGTGGCATCACTTCTCTCGTCATCTCCTAATGACAGATAGGCCTAGCTCTTTCTTTCTTTTTTTCTTCTTCCTTTCTGTTTTTCTTTCTTTTTTTTTCTGACCTTCTCCTCGCTGTGCCTCCCAGGTACAATAAGTAGGCTAAGCCATGTCTGTTTGAACTTGTTAGTGAACCTCATCTCTCCTTTCTGATCGCTGAATCAAACAGTGAAGGGGAAGCCTTTGCCATATTTTATTTTTTACCTTTTATTTATTCAGGGTATGCTCATTGAGATCAATTTACTTTATTAGGAAGACTTTACCAACATGGCCAAACATAACATAAAGACCGGAACTTCAGGATTCTGTCTCTATATGGAGTCCTGCAGGTGTTGGACAATCCCCAGCACAACCTATTTTAACTTAATCCACTCTTCAATAAGCACCGTGCTACACTCCTGCTTATGTAACCCCCCAAGTCTTGACTGATTGGCTGTTTGTTAACACCTGCACAGCCCTTTTAGTCAGCCCCCAATGGCTGCTACTGTTGGTGATGTTGTTGCTGTTGTTGCTGTTGTTGCTGCTCTATTTAAGCAAAATAAAAGTAGTAGTATAATTTTTTTTATGGCGGGTTCAATGGAGGAAGTTATCAGGGAAGGGCTGAGTATCCTACCCTTTAGTCAGAACAGGAGATTAATTTGTCACTGATCAATTGATCAAAGCCTTCTCAGCGAATGCACAAGGCCATAAGACTATGAATGGATGTCCTACTCTCCCGAGCTCTCTGTTGGTTGGGCAGGCATGTTTGGGCTATTTATAGCCATTACCTAGCCCTTTCAGCCGCTTCACCTGTAACTGTAAGGTTATCAGCGGCTGTTGACACTGTAGTTGCACTGTCGCTCGGTTGCCTTAGCCAACCGTTGGCAACTGAATTCTCTCACCTTGATAGAAATATTAAGAAAGTTGTTTCATCCATCACAGGCTTGTATTTTTCCTCCTAACCTCCATATCTTTGAGTTAGTTCAATTATTTGTTTCCTATTCAAGTTACAGGTGAAGCGGCTGAAAGGGCTAGGTAATGGCTATAAATAGCCCAAACATGCCTGCCCAACCAACAGAGAGCTCGGGAGAGTAGGACATCCATTCATAGTCTTATGGCCTTGTGCATTCGCTGAGAAGGCTTTGATCAATTGATCAGTGACAAATTAATCTCCTGTTCCTATTCATTGTTTCCTATTCAAATTAATCTCCTGTTCTATTTTGTGATATGTGTGATTTAAAAAAACAACAACTTCAACCTCTTTAAGCTCTACGCCAGAATAATCAAACTGGTAAAATAATCGACAGGTTAGCTTTGCATGAACACGTTATCTACCACTTGTGTGATCGTTCTGCTCAGCAGTAAAGGCCTGGAATGTGAGACACTCATTCGCTGTATCAATAAATGATGAGGAACCCCTGCGGCGCCGAGGCATGTTCTCTGCATGCGCAGGAACAAGGCCCGCTGACTTGGCAATCCACTGTGACTTTCAGCAGCCCAGCGCCGGAGAGGGTGTGGCCCCAGGGCAGGGCTCGAACTTGTTTGCATGGAGAGCAAACCCTCTTAACGCCGAACCTCGGGAGGGCCTGTGGAAACCAGATTCACAGGCTTCGAACAGAAAGGAAGATAAGACAACAAAAACCCAGACCGCGCTGTGCTCTGCTTCATTGTGTCGGATTGCGTGACGGAGCACTGGGACCACACCTAACAGGTGGATCATGAATTGGCTTCGATAACAAAGTATCACCGCATCCTTTATCGTTCGAACAACAGATTTAAATACCCCTTGGGCCAAAGAAAGGGGAATTTTTTCACCGTAAACAATCTACCTCATGGGAAGAAGAAAAAATGTCATAAATGCAAATAAACTATATTCTGCTTATTTTTTACAAACATCCGTTTTAGTCTAAGGAAAACCCGCTGCTTGAAATCAAGGCTCTCTTCGATAATACCCCGCAAAGACTGATGATCCAAAATGCTCTGCTGCTGTAATCTGGTGGTGGTGGTGGGGAGAGCTTAGCTTGGCCCAGCCACGTGTAGACTGTGGAAATGTACACCAGAAGCCAGCTAGACGCACCTAAGCCACTGTGGAGAATCCATACCATGGTGCTACTAACAGGCATTACAGCCACCGTGTGTCCTGTTCCCTTGTATACAAGGACTGGGTAATGTAATGCTGTTAATATGGATTGATCCTCTTATACTGGTATTAATGCCTAGTCTAACGCTGGGAAGTGAATATAGTGATCAGGAATCCATATCGGTACACCTGATTCTCTCTCACATGCTGTATTGCTCTGGCAAAGCATGTCTTCCCTTCTGCTATGGTTGATGGTCATAGAATAATTATCAAACATTTGTGTTCATGAAATCAATTTGTTCATGTGTGTATTTTAATCAAGAAACTTTAAAAAAGTGTCATCTGTATTCAAGGAAATAAATGTTATTGTTATCTAGGCCCACTAATCACACTTTCTTGAATACCAGCGTTGGGACCGGTTCTGTCTTGTTTATGTTCTAGGTTTGGTTCTTGGTCTTCAGAGACATGAAGAACCCGTTTGAAGTCTGCATAATAACTAAATTACTGTAACGCTATTTACACCATGATGGCCACATCCCCGGCCCTCAGGCCCAGCTCCTCCGGACCAGCTTAACACACACACACACACACACACACACACACACACACACACACACACACACACACACACACACACACACACACACACACACTCCATGTTTTCCTGTAAGGCTGATAAGTTATAAACATCCATTTGTGGCAAAGGACAACTGCAATTTTTTGCGCTTCACTGGAGAAAAATTAATTATTGAGACATTTTTATTTGAAATATCAGTAAAACCTCCTCTTCTACGTTTTGAGAAAGTCACAGGGGTATTGTCCTGTGAATAAGGCTAATCACTTCCTGCGCTGGGCTTATCCAACAGCCTGCCTTAACAAACTAACCCGGAAAGACAGTCGCCACAGCCATCCTCCAGAGACTGGCTGTGGTCATTTCCGGCTCCAGACGAACAGGGGGTGGGTGCTTGAGGCGATGTGGAACTGATAGCCACGTTAACAGACGTGTTTTGATGAAAATAAAGTTGAGTAACAACTTATTAGGGTTGCTTTTTATATTGTACTCGTATAAGACATTTAACATTGACAAAAAGTTAATGTAAAATATCATTAAAGTAATGAATTTTAAGTAATGTCAGACATTTGTGGTTCAGTATTTTGGGATACAGGGCCCTCACGACAAGGGGGAAGAAACCCATTGTTTTCATTGTATTTTAGAAATGGTTCAAAGCTTCTTGTTGACGGGAATGTTTTCAACACATCATTTTTACTGTCATATTGTCACACACACACACATGCACACGCGTACACACACACAGATGCACTCCTCTTTTGGTCTCCTATCGCTTATTGTCTCTCCTCCCTCAGACTCTCTGTTGTCTCTCTCTCTCTCTCTCGCAGCCCTCAGTCTCCCCCTTTCTCTCTCTCCTCCCTCAGTCTCCCACTCTCTCTCGCTAGCCTCTTCTCACCCTCCGGATTATTCACACTCTGAGCATCTTACTCACATACTTCCTGAAGCTGGCTGACAGTGGGCTCCAAAACTGAGAAATAACTTCATATCTGTATGCTTCTCGCTGTCTCTACCTCTCTCTCTTTTGCCCAATAGGACCGCGGATGACCACTCTGTCCCATTAGAAATTCAACCCCTCCAAGACTCTTCAAGATGCCGTGCTTCGGTGGAGGTAAGGGTTACACATGCACGCATTCTGGCCAACCGCCACGCTAGCTTGCATTCCTGAGTGAATAATTCTCGAGTCAATTTAACTGAAAGCAGATGGTCAGGGTGTAGAAATCTGAGGCCGTGACTTTTATTGATTCAGCCCAGATCCGTTTTTTTGTGAGGAATCAGTGGTTACTATTAGCCAGAATGTATTCAAATAAAGAGGAGGAGTGAGCTTGGATTGGTTTAAAGGTTGATTTTGGGGGAAAACTGAGGGACTGGCCAGCTTGTTGGTTGAGCATTGCGTCTGAAATAAATGATGTGAATTGGGTTCAGTTTGAGTTCTAGTTATGACTCACTTACAGCAATAATTATGTAACAGGAATAATATAATATAGGAATACCATCTTTATTCCTTCTTTACAAAATCACAACAGTTCAACCAATGAAACCAAAAGATTTAGCAATTTAGTATTTAGTAATAAACCTCATACTTTTTTGAATTTTTTCCATCTCCTGCCTATTTGAGGATACCATAATGCTATCCATAGACATACCTATTTGTAGGATCAATGGGACGTACGACAAACATAGGAGCCCGTCTCCCATGCAGTTACATCGGTTGCTTAAACCCCACGGCTCTGTATCGTCCACTTTTACTCTGCTCTGCTCGTCCAGTGTTCTGCATTTTGCGCACATCTGATATCATGCAAGGTCTTTGTCATGATGTCAGATGCATGCTGCAAGCTTGTTGACATTGTTGCAGTCAGACTCAGCATTCCAAAAATGCACCAGAAACATTCTGGAATGCTGTCAGGTGACCTCTGCAAAGCCGTGAGAGATCCGAGTTAGTGAGAGGCCCTACAAGAATTTCTCTCTCTCGCTCTCTCTCTCTCGCTCTCCCCCTCGCTCTCTCGGTCTCTCTCTCTCTCTAATTGAGTCATGGGACTACGCTTGCCCAGTTATTGTTGTTGTTCTTGCTCCCCTGTCATGGCTACTGTGAAGGGAGGGAGAGAGAGAGATGTGTAGGAAATGTGTCTATTGCTATTATAAAAATGCAATGACGAAATACTATGGTCAGATAATGTAACATCCTAGTCAGTATTTAAAGCTTTATTAAGCCGCAGCCGTTTCCTGTTTGCATCTCTCTATTTTAGGTATACTGCTGTTGGAGTAGCGACGTCCGTAGCCAGCCACAACTGAGGCCTGTCTGACCCCCGGAACCCTAGCGCCGGCCCATGCTTTAGCCCAGACCATGACCAGGGCGCCATGATGGCCTCCATGGTTGCCAACGGAAACAGAGATGGGCAGCCTCTGGTCCTCAAAGGCGTGGACCCAGAGACCTGCATGATCGTGTTCAAAAACCACTGGACTCAGGTGAGACGCCTGGGGACAACCTCTCTCCTGTCAGGTCTACGGTGGGCTGGTTCTGGTTCAAGTCGGGCTTGAGCCTCCCTTTGCTATGCTAACAACCTGTTGGTGGTTGCCTTGCAGGACTCGGTGTGCATGTACAGTGTGTGCATGAGAGGCAATTGTGCATTGAGATAAAGGTTATAAAAGGTTGGAGGTGAAGTTTATAGCTAGCTGGTTAGAAAAGTGCCATGTGAACCAGCCAGACAGTGTTGACCCTTTTTATTATTAGAAAGTGCCTTCATATGACTCATGCTTGGAGATCATAGAGACCACTTTCCAAAAACACTTCCACTCTTTGCCAAGGCGATGGATACAGTAACTTGGAGTGGCCCCCTTTGGCCAAACACCAAGCACTGGAAGTGTGTTCTTTGCCATCTTGGATTCTTGGCTCTATAAGCCTCTCAGTGTGAGTTCGTCACCCCTGTTCCCTTCAGTGGAAAATAGAGGGACTGGCGATGCTGTATTTAAACCTGAGAACCTGGTTTCACTGCAGCCATGACTTTGGTTCCAAATTAGATTTTTTTTTTTTCTTCTTTCCTTCAGACCAAATTGATTTGGAGAGGGTAATTCCAGAATTGATTGAACCCTGGGTGGATTCCTGATTTTCTTCTCTTTCTCAGTTGAGGTAATTTAGATAGGAGTGAGGGTGACAGATAAAGGGTTAGGTAGTGCAGGTTTAAGTCATTAGAAATTGCTGTGTCTTAAAGTAAGCCTTTATTCTGAATTGTAAGCACTAAGCAACTTTTCTATTTGATTAATAGTTTAACTTAAAATGACATCCCACTGCCTATTTCTTTGACCGTAAACAATGAGCTTTCAATGCAAAACCTACAGCATAATGTAGCAGTGCTTCAGTCTCCTACATGGTTTAGCTAATCATTACCATGATTTGAGCAAGTGAAGTAACCGAACAACCTTGAGATATGGTTGCCTCATGCGGTAAGCCTGAGCCCATTCTATACAGTATTCACACACATTTGGATTCCTGAGTGCAGCATTAGACACACCCACACTCCGATCATTCTGGCTCCAACCTCTCTGGGTAATCAAAGCTCAAAATGTTTGCCACTTTCTTGTAAAATCAATACCCCTCGAAACAGATACAAGATGGCATCCAACAAAAGCACACCGCTGTTGATAATGTAGATCTCTGCCATTGGACGAACGCAGTCCTGTGGCACGGCTAATGTGTGCTCTTCTCCGATTACAATCACTCCCTCTGCCTGTCCACCCACGGTGTCCTTGCTCCTCTGTCGTGACGGCAGTGTACACATGATTCACCTGTTCTGCTACCGTCACCCATGCACGGCCTGCCTCTGTTGATAACCCCCCCCCCCGTCGCCATGGCAGCGGCAGAAGCCCAGGGACACTAGGGGCCATTGTTGTTGTCTCTCTGGCTACCCACACACAAGGGAGGGAAAACGACGCAACACACAGCCACCACAAAGCGGAGCTTCACGGCGCGCACACAGAGCACAGATGAACCCAGTCTGGTCGTGTTCCCCACCTCCGTGGACCTTATTCACCTATAGCGGCCATCTTGCCTCCAGCTTGGCTCTCAACACTAGCGAGATGGTGGAACTGAATGTATTCAGTGACGACCAATAGGTCATGTTTACCCCAGTGCAGGCAACAGAAGCGTCGTCGAGTCGTTTGCTTAGCTCAGACGACTTGCGCCTTGCGCCCTTCATGTCAACTTTGAACGTTTGGTTCTAGATGCAATCCAAATAAAGCGATTGTGGAATCTAGATATTTCTCTCATGGCCAACTGGGCTGTTGTCATTGAGCAATGCTCTTTTAGATGTGTGAGGGCAACACTGCGGTGGAGCTCCACAGGGGCCCCGGGGCCAATGCCGGTGGAGAAGGAGGTGTAGGAGGTGGAGGAGGTATGCGCTCCCACAGGGGGGGCCATAGCAAGCAGCACAGCTCAAAGAGCTGACGGAGGTTTCTATTAAAAGAACATGCTGACTTGTTACCGCACGTAAAGTGGGGGCCCGCACCGTGGCAAATGTAGCATGTGCTGAGTCCAAAGCATGTGTTTTCCCCGCAGAAGATACAGCTAGGCTAGCATTAGTGATAGTGGTCTACAACGCTGATGCATTATTAATGATGTGAATGAAAAATGTATAGCCTGTAAGCTTGGAAGTCATCATTCACAGTCCACTTTTCCTTTGAATTATTTTCCATGTGATATGCATTATATAATTTATGTTTGGCACTCCTATTTATGCCTTTAGCAGATCCGATCATGTCAAGGAAATTGCAGTGTTTTTATTTGAGATGCACGTCATTAATAAGCAGGTCGACTAGCGGACATTGTTCGAACCCCAACACCTTTCGGCTAAGAGGCAAACACCTTCACCACCAGATCGCTCCTCCCCAGTCTACTACTCTCAACGTTAAAATGCTAATGAGCACAGCTGCTACTATTTCTAAATTCTGGAATGGCTCTTTCTATCGTCCAATTACTGTGACTTCTACTGTATCCACTACTGTCTACTTACTGTCTGATCACGGTACAAAGCACTGCCTCTCTACCTTTTAACCCTGTCACTGGAGCTGAAGCTCTATTCCCCCGGTGGCACACTTGCCAGCAGGCTTATTTTTAACACTTTGCCTGTTGACAAAGCAATGCTGTAACAACCCCCCCCCCCCTCCCTCTAGGTGGTGAAGATCCTGGAGAAGCATGACCCTCTCCGTAGCAGCGGCGGCCTACCCTTGCTGGCGAGCATCAGCCTGGGCGTGGGCGGCGGCGGCGGCATCCGCTTCGGCCCGGTGCCCAGCGTGGACGAGGCGAGCGCGGTGCAGAACTACGTGGAGCACATGCTCTTCCTGCTGATGGAGGAGGACAGCGGGCGCGAGGGCGCCATGGGCCCCATCCTGGAGTTCGTGGTGATGGAGAACGTGATGGAGCGGCTGTTCGTGTGGAGCCTGCGGCGGGAGTTCTCGGACGACATGAAGCTGGAGCAGCTGAAGATGTACGAGGCGCTGGTGGGGCAGGCGCGCCAGCCCGTGCTCCACCACAAGCCGGTGCTGCGGCCGCTCATGATGCTTCTGTCGGCGTGCGCGGACGCAGAGGCGCCGGGCGTGGAGGGCCAGCTGGTGCTGCTGCTGCACCAGCTGTGCTGCGTGCTGGCCAAGGACCCCTCGGTGCTGGAGCTCTTCTTCCACACCAGCGAGGACCAGGGCGCCGCCAACTTCCTCATCTTCTCCCTGCTCATCCCCTTCCTGCACCGGGAGGGCGGCGTGGGGCAGCAGGCGCGCGACGCCCTGCTGCTCATCATGGCCCTGTCGGCGGAGAACCAGCGCGTGGCCGAGCACATCGCCCAGAACACCTACTTCTGTCCTGTGAGGCCCGATGCTGGGGGGGGGGGGGGCGGGGACGCGCCGGGGTCTTCTCTGCTTCCTGTGGTTCTACCAACTTTGTCATCGAGTTTGTTTTTTGACACTAGTGCGTTCAGCAGCAATAGCAGATGCTTATTTTTTTATACAAGGCAAGGCGACTTTCTTGATATAGCACTTTTCATACACCAGGCAGACTCAAAGTGCTTCACATAGAAACATTGCCATAAAATAAAACAATAAAATAGATAAGTAAAAGAAATTCATTGAGTAAAAGTATTTCTTGAAAAAATGCAATGTATTTAAGATTGAGCAGAAGAAAGCTAAAGCAAACATACAATAAAATGAAATAAAATAAAATGGATGCGGTAGAGAAAACAAAGTCAAAAATGAAAGTGCAATGTATTTAAGATTTAGCAGAAAGCTAATGCGGGCATAAAAGTCTTCAGTCCTGTTCTTAAAAGTGGTCAAAGGGCTACAGGGTGAACTCATATGCATTAAGGAGCAGGTAGAGGTAAGGCACCTTGCTGCCGACACCTCCAGGTGTGTCTGAAGCCGGAGATTGAACCCCGGTACAGTGTGACCGGGAACCGAGCACCTTAGTACCCTAGACCCCTGGCTATCCTGTGACACCTTAAAATGAATCCATTGCGTCATCTGTAATCATTTCCCTCTCCTTGAAACTCGAAACTGATCATTTCCCTGTGGCCCCACCCATAGGTGCTGGCCACGGGGCTGAGCGGCCTCTACTCCTCCCTGCCCACCAAGCTGGAGGTGCCCAACGAGGAGTGGCACTGTCTCCATGGAGACGACTGGGCGCGCATGCCCCCCCTCGTGCAGTTCCTCAACTCACTTGAGTTCTGCAACGCTGTCGTACAGGTGCTTAGCAAACGCACGCACGCACGCACGCACGCACGCACGCACGCACGCACGCACGCACGCACGCACGCACGCACGCACGCCCGCACGACACACACACACAGACCCATTGATGTGAGCCTGTGTGTCTCCCGCTAGGTGGCCCATGCTGACATCAGAGACCAGCTGCTGGGATACATCTACAATGGCTTCCTGGTGCCAGTCCTGGCACCCGCTCTTCATAAGGTCAGAGGTCACCAACCTACTCAATAAACATCCTTTTGGTTCTACTTTGTAATATAAACACGATTAACAATTTATTATTCATTCAACTCTAGTATTGACTCATTTAGACGCTTTGTATGCTTTATGTCCTTTGTTAATTAAAAATAATATGAGCACATCATCCTTATGGTCTTCTATGTGTGATGTATAAGATAGATGACTATTTATTGATCCCCAGGGGGAAATTCACAGTTGCTTGAACACGTCACACACAGCATACACCCACAACATAGACAAGATTATAAAATGAAATAAAATATCCACATGGATAATATGGACGATAAAAGATATGCTAAGGAAGGCAGGAAACAGAGACAAACACGTCCATGAACAGATTGTACCTCCTGTTGTTAGCTATGAGTGTACTGTATGTGTGGTGTATTGACTCTCTCTCTCTCTCTCTCTCTCTCTCTCTCTCTCTCTCTCTCTCTCTCTCTCTCTCTCTCTCTCTCTCTCTCTCTCTCTCTCTCTCTCTCTCTCTCTCTCTCTCTCTCTCTCTCTCTCTCTCTCTCTCTCTCCAGCTGACCCTGGAGGAGGTGATGACCACCACCGCCTACCTGGAGCTCTTCATCAGGTCTGTGTCGGAGCCGGCTCTGCTGCAGACCCTGCTGACCTTCATCCTGCTGCATCGTCACGACAACGTGCACATCCTGGACACGCTGGTCAGCCGCATCAACACCCCCTACCAGGTACCCCACGCCCTGCACTCAGTCACTGACTCATTCACCCACTCACTCACTCACTCACTCACTTAAGCGGCATCAACAACATACTGTTCTGCGTAGCACCATGCACGTGTCTTTAGTCATGCATGCGCACACTGACACTCTCTAACTATGTGTGCACAAACATACATGCATATTCACTCAGTACCTCGCTCAATATCTATGTATGCACACATGCTCATTCAATACCGATACAATACCATTACCTAATTATGTATGCATATACATATTTGCTCACACACGCCCACTTGCGCACACAAGCACACACAGAGTAAACAACAGAAACTTCCTTCAACATGAGAGAAGAAATGTAGTGGACTCACCCACCCTAAGGCATTGGATCCTATATTAATATTTAATCATTCCAGCACAGAGACATGCAGAATGTTGCCATGGTGATAAGCAGTCGCAGTGCATATGTACGCTATTCGCCATGCAAAGTGATCAGTGATGAAAAGTCATAGGAATTGTGTGTGTGTGTGTGTGTGTGTGTGTGTGTGTTTAGTAGTGAAATGTGTTATTAAAGAAAGTTCACATAAGGTATCGTCAGATATCATATTCAAGAACTGTAAATAATATATCAGTTGCTCGAACACTGGAAAGCCAAAAGCTGTTTGTTCCATGGTTTGTGAACGAGGAGTAAGCTTTGATACACACGCAGCCTGTTGTGTACTAGAAAGCCTGTTTGCCTTTCCCGTTCCTCCCTGTATAACCACCACAGGCTAAAACAAACCCTAAAATGATCAAACATTCTTCCACCCTCATTTTCAGAATGTATTCATTCTCCTAATCTTGTTTCTTTTCGTCTTTGTAAAACCTGCAATGAACTTGATGTTGGCGGAGGAATAATCAACCTTTTAAGATTTTTTATAATTGAATACGCATCATTAACCATTCCGTTGGTAACGAGGGTATTTCAGAAGTGAATCCCTGTGCCAACCCAAGCACAACACTGCTTCACTTAGGAAGGCAGTGGAACCGACCTATGTTCCTTCATTGCAAAGGGATGTAATTATCCTACAAGTCCCCGTCTCCCATTGGAACTCCTCGACTGTGCCTCAAACAAAAAGACTCAAGTGTTATCTCAAGTGTTCATAATGAAGAGTTCCGTCTGTTACTCTTATTTAATGATTATTCTCTGTTTGAAACGCTTCTCTCCCCTCTCCTATCTCCCCTCTCCTGTCTCCCCTCTCCTCTCAGCTGGGAACGGTATCTCTGGCTCTGTTCCGCACACTCATCGGCTTGTACTGTGAAGATGTGATGCTGCAGCTCATCCTGAGGTACGGGAGGCACGCGCGCATACACACACGCACGCACACACACACGCACGCACACACACAGACATCTGCCACACATCTAATTGGTTTACTCTGTGATGAGTGTCCTCCACCCCCTGCAGTCGCCTTGTGTCCCCGCCTGGCTTCCCCTAACAGTCTGCCTCTCCCTCTCCTCCTCCTCCTCCTCCTCCCCTCTCACATCCCTCTCTCTCTTTATACTTCTTACCCCCTCTCTCTATTTTCCCCCTCCCTTCCCCCTCTGTTTCTCTCTCTTTCTCTCTCTCTCTCTTATTTATTAAATAAGAGAGATTTTTCTTTCTTTCTTTCTTTCTTTCTTTCTCTCTCTCTCTCTCTCTCTCTCTCTCTCTCTCTCTCTCTCTCTCTCTCTCTCTCTCCCTCCCCCCCTCTCCCCCCCCCCCTCAGGTACCTGATCCCCTGTAACCACATGATGTTGAGTCAGAGGTGTGTGGTGCGGGAGAGGGACTGCTACTCCGTGTCGGCGGCCAAGATGCTGGCGCTGACGCCGTCGTGCTGCACCCCGGAGCACGCCCCCCCGCCGCTCCGACAGCTGGACTCCATCGTGTGGACCCGGGGCCACGCCGCGGGCCCCGGGAACCATGGCGGCGCCACAGGTGTGTGTGTGTCTTAGCGTGAAAGACTTTGGAAGGATAGAATTAATACATACACTTAAAGCTGCACTCGGTCACTTCTTCTACTGCAGCTATTATTCCGAAACTAGAAGGTCTCTCAGGAATAACGCACATTTTTCCCCTCTCCCGTTCAAGCCACTAGGGGGGGCCAATGGGGAAACTTGGCAGCACTATGATGCCGGATAGGGCCAGGATAGGATAGTTAGGTCGGTAGGGTATTCAACTCCTATCCAACCGGTACTGGGTCAAACTCCCCCCCCCCCCCCCCCCCCCCCCTGTCTGCAGCAGACCTGTAGACCTCATTGAACATGATTCCTGACCCTACCCTTGGATAGATAACAAAAAAGTGATGTTAAAGTGTGCACTGTGTTAATAGTTAATTGCTATTCCTCAAGTGCTTGTAATGCGAACACATCAACAATCAGAACATTGTCAAAGCCTTTTCAAGAGCTTCTCTGATAAAAAGACAATATATACCAAAATATCGCAAACAATGTTTTCTGAAACATCTGTGCAAAGAAGTCACTGAGGGAGAGAAGGGCCTCTGGCTGTTTGTCTAATCTGAATGTAATTGGCAGATAACGTACAAGCGGACGCGTCGGAGCGCTCCACCTAATTGCGACACCTCCCACTGGTAGAAACCATTATGGAAGTTTACCCCCCGCCGCCGCTCGTCAGCCTCATTAGTTCTGCACCGTGTGAGCGCCGTCTGAGGCTGGCGCCCGCCAGCGCTTTAGTACTCCCCACCGATCGTCATTTGGGCCGTGTTTATCTGACGTCTTCGCCCTCCTCCCCCAGAGCGGGCGCAGGGCTCCCAGTCGGACGACGGCGCCTCGGACGTGTGCGTGATCGGCTCGGAGGTGCACCTGGACGTCAGCTACCTGCACTACCTGTACGACGCGCGCCTGGGCATCTCCGAGTGCATGCGCGCCTGCCAGGTGTGGTCGGCGCCCTACGACGGCCGGGACCCCCCCGTCGAGGACTACCCGCCCCCCGGGGAGGCGCGCCTGGGCCCGGCGGCCCCGCCCCTGCACCCCCCTCCCCCGCCGCCGCCGTCCACGTCGTCGTCGTCGCCGTCCGCCCAGCATCGCCACCCCACGCTGGCCCCGCCCCCGGAGCCGGCGTCGACCAATCAGCAGGAGCTGGAGTGGGACGACAGCTACGACGCCTGCCCCGCGCAGGGCGCCGGAGGGGCGGAGCCAGAGGGGGGCCAGGCCCTCCCCCGGCCCCCCGCCGCCGAGCCCCCCCAACACATCCAGGAGATGAGGCGGACGGCCATCATGCTGGTGCGGGGGTCCTACGTCGAGGAGTCGGACTTCCAGGACGACGTGATGGTCTACGACCTGGTGGCCAAGAGGACCACCGCGGACGCCGCCGGGGGGGGGGCCGACCCCGCCGCCCTCAGGGCCCCCCCGGGCGGCTCGGCTCTGCCGTCGGACGCCACGGAGGCGGCGGGGGACGGGCCGAGCCGAGCAGATTCGTCCGCCCCCGCCTCGGCGCCCCCCTCCCCCGGGGAGAGAGACTGCGCCGCTACCCCGGAGAGCCCCCGGGTGGACGACCTGCTCACCCAGTACCAGGAGCTCATCGGCACCCTGAGCGCCGAGGTGGGCGGGGGGTCCGGGGGCGGAGAGCCCGCCGCGTGTCCCGCCCCCACCCTGGAGGAGGAGGAGATGGAGGGCATGGAGGTGGACTACAGCTCCTTCTCCGCAGACACCCCGGAGCCGGAGAAGCTCCAGTCGCCGCTGGGCGCCAAGCATCCCCGGCCCGGAGGTCGAGGCCACGCTGTGCCTTTTACAGGTGAGGCCACAAAGTAAAACACAGAGACAGGAGGGATACACAAGAGACATCAAACAGAGCCTTCTAGCAGTCCTTATGGATATGAAGCCATTTTCTGATTTCAACAAAATTCCAAATCTGAATATTTGATTGGCTTTTGTGGCTTTATGAAAAGGACAGTAAAACCTGTCAGGAAAGTTAGGAAAAATAGCAGGAATGACACGGCATAGGAACGCATTTCGGAATCCAACCCAGGTCCCTACAAGTCCCATTGCCCTCAGCATTGTAACATTATAAATAACATCGTTAAAACCGTGTAATCCCAGCGTGACCCTGAAGCGTCTCCCCCTCTGTGCAGGCCCGTTTGTCAGCGTGCTGCTGTCCCGTCTGGAGAACATGCTGGAGAACTCGGTGCACGTGAACCTGCTGCTGACGGGCATCCTGGCCCAGCTGGCCGCCTACCCCCAGCCCCTGCTGCGCTCCTTCCTGCTCAACACCAACATGGTGTTTCAGCCCAGCGTGCGCTCCCTCTACCAGGTAACACCTGCCGTGTGTGTGTGTGTGTGTGTGTGTGTGTGTGTGTGTGTGTGTGTGTGTGTGTGTGTGTGCGTCTGCATCTGTCTGTGTGTGTGTGTCTTTATTGCCGGGAAATGAAACTGAGTTGTGCAAAGGTCGTGATCATGATTTTGATAATAATGCTTCTTAAAACACAAAACTGGAATGATTTCACTAACGAATGACCATGTTCGTGATATCCAGATGAAATCTCATTCTCACATCCAAATTGTATAATATACAGTTATTTTTATGTTGGCGCTGGTAATATTTATTAGCCGATTACTATTTAAAGATGTGTACACAAAGATTTGCACGTAAAGATAATTCTGTCAAGTCCATATCTATCGCCAAATGGGGCAACACAATGGTGATTGAGCTAATGGCCCACTGTTGAAAGCCCTTGTATTTGGAGTATCATGAACTTAGCGAGCTTGATGTTGGTGGGCCACAGTATCTCATGGACAAATGGTCACTAACTGACAAATGTGTTGCCATAGAGAACCAAAAGGAAATCTTCAAGATTGCCACTTAAAGCCGTTGAAGCACACGTCTGACTTTCAGCAAAGTGTTTGGGAAACCTTGACACTTATGTAGTGCTTGATCTCTGTGTCCTTGTGTGTGTGTGTATGTGTACGTGTGTGTTTCCAGGTCCTCGCCTCCGTCAAGAACCAGATAGAGGATCTGACGGAGAGCCGGAAGGACTTCCCAGGGATGATCACAGCTGCACAACACTGGCTTCTGGCCAGGGAGAGCTCCCTCGGAGCAGCAGGTATATAAACATCTGTCTGTCTGTCTGTCTGTCTGTCTGTCTGTCTGTCTGTCTGTCTGTCTGTCTGTCTGTCTGCCTCCTTCCTTGTCCGTCTGTCTATCTCTCTGTCTGTCATTCATCAGATGACCTGCCGTGTAAAATGTAGCCTAGGTTGAGGAATTGCATTAGAAAAGTATTTAAACCTCTTGTATGTATAACATTCTAAGTCTGTGGTTGTAAACCAACTATTGTTGGGACTTTGATGGAGCATCAACAATCAAATCAAATTGGACTGTATTAATTATTGGCATTCATCGATCAATGTATTACATATTGATTGATTAATGCTAATCCATCGGAATTGGTTTGCTGGTAAGGGAAGGAGCTGTTGATTAGCTTCCATTTGATTTGCTTTGATCCCGTGCCGAGCTAATTAGGATCTGCAGTTATTATGCATTATTAATGTTGGGTTCCCTCCTGGACCTTAAAGTATTTCTCTCAGTGCAGCTGAGTTATGTCTTGACCATAGGGACCAGATGAACATCACTCAAGTTTTAGACATGTTGCTGATGGAGTTCTCCCAATAGTTTCACAGTTGTACAAGTTGTCGTACACACACACACACACACACACACACACACACACACACACACACACACACACACACACACACACACACACACACACACACACACACACACACACACACACACACACACACACACACACACACACACACAGAGATATAAGGCTTCAAACTAAGCGTTGGATCTTCTTTAAACAGAATACACAAGCTGTGTTCCCTTCACTTTGTTGATTCCATGTCAAAAACGTTTGAAAGTGATTCTTTCATGATAATCATTAATAGTAATGAACATCCTAAACACGCAGACTACAAACAAGATTACAACCCAGTAAGTGCGGGTGCATCTAGTGTGAAAATTTGCGGGGATAAACTCACTTGACAGCGAGAGAAATAAAAAACATGTGTGTGTGTTTCAGACTCAGCTAAGGGAGGAGCCGGTGCCATCGTCTCGGAGGGGTCAAAGGTCAACGCCTCTCCGCAGCCCAAGGGTGTGGTCTCGCTGGCCAACACGGAGGTGTTCGCCGCCGTGCTCTTCACAGAGTTCCTGAAAGAGCTGGCGGCCATCGCCCAGGAGCACTCCATCCTCTCTTACATTCCTATGGAAGAGTGACACCAGCCCCCCCCCCCCCCCCACGGCCTCCACCCACTATTTTTATTCAAAATACATTTTTAAAGACTTCCTTCTCTGCTTCAAGCACTATATCATGAAGAATGAAGATTTCTGAACATTTTTAAAAGATTTTCTTTAAATCAGATAGTGAGAAATTATGTGTTTTTATTCCAAGAATGTGTTGGGGTTTGGTGGAGTACCTGCACTAGCCTACAGTAAAATAGGAAAAATATACTTTTAAAATAATGGGGTTGTCTATACTCTGTCTGCACACTGATGCACCCCACTCCACCTTACATGTAAATATTTATTTTTATTTTTAGCAAATATTTGTAACTACAGAATAGCTTATGATAGCCAGATTCAGGTCAACCAACCAAAGATTGAATCGTAACTATTCTCTTCAGTCAGATGGATCCAAGATGGCCACTCGGTGAATAAGGCCCAATATACACCATTACCATATGGCTTATTTTTAAGAAGCCTGCTGAAGTACAAACAAATGTAAGGGCAGAGAAGCCTCAACTATAATGAAATGATTTCAATGACCGTAATCTCTCTGCTATTCCATAGCTCGGCCTGCCTTAGACGATTTCTGCCTTTTTGTTGCCATAGGATGACATTAGCTAGCCCTGTGTGAAGGCTAGCTCTCCACTGTTGCTCAGACAGATGAGAAGATGGGTTAGGATTTGAATATAGCAATTGTTACATTTGCATTTGCATTTGTTTTGCTATTTTATTTTTTTAGCGACATTATCATTCTTCAAAGTAATATTCTAAACAAACTTATTTTCAATTCAAGCTGCACCTCAGGAACCAATGAGTACTTATTTGTCATAATTAAAATTAACACATCGGCAAGAAATTCACAGGTGTACTATGTGCAAAAGATGACAGTTGACTTGTTTGGCACAAATAGAATAGTACTTGTTGTTCTACTTTTCCTTATTTAGTAAAGCTTTATTATATTATTGTATGACAAATGTTTCCAAGAGATATATCACTATGCAAATGAAAGATATTTTGGGCTATGACTAGGTATTTTGCTTTGGGAATGGGTATTTAAGCTTTTTTAGATTGTTAATTAATTGGTTCTCTATCGATTATCGTAAAGAGACTATAGTTGTGTGGCGCTGTTCTTTACTATAGGAATGCGTTGAGCCTTGTATGGAGTCTGTCGTTATGATAATGTCACATTGAGGCGGGTGTTTGTTGATTTACTGTGTCACGTTGGAAACACTCAAGACCCCAGACAGGGGGTTGTCCATCCTACATTATCTCCATGTTCTGACTGAACACCTCGCATCAGAACGGAGTCATTAAGGTTCATACTGTTACAAAGCTCCCCTTTGTGGCGTCCCTTTGTAGAGCAGTGTTTACTTAGTGCCTGACTTTGGATTTTGGTTCATTTCTTGCCTTGACTTGCCTCGTGGATTAACAAAGGAATAAAACCATATTATAGTTACCTCAAATGTTATACATCTGTATACTGGAATTATTCTCATTGAGCAAAGAAAAAAAAAAAGGATGTATATATTGTCTTGTTCAGTGACAACTGTTGCTTGTTTCTGGTTTTATCGGTGGGTAGTTTTCCCCTTTTATTCACGTCTTTTCATCGTTTTATATTCAGAAACATGGATTTTGAACTTTTGAGGGTTTTAACAAACAAATTGTATTGATAGAAATAAGCAAGAGTGGTATTTGCCTAAGCATGAAAAACTATGATTAAAATATTGAACTTCTTTTAGTAGTTTGGTAGAATTTAGTGAGAAGACTTAAAAAAGCCAGCAATCCTTTTGAATTGAATGAACAGAAAACATGTCTGTATTTGAAGATTGTTTATAAAATATATATGTACGGATTCTACTATGCGGTAGAATCACATGGAATGTACTGAGGACAATCAAAGTCGTTTCACAATCTCTTTTTGGGGATAATGCCATTTTCTCTTTCAAACCTAGGGTACTGTGGCACTTTGATAACGTTTTTATTCAACAGCACTCTGCAGTGGACTTGACGGCCCAAACAGTTTTTCTATTTTGCATAAAAGCTAGGTTATTCTTCCAATTATTGCGTTTCAGGAAAAACTGGTATCGTTTAAATGGAAAAATACTTTTTCTGTATGTTTTTATCCAAAAGAAACTTGTTCAATTTGCAGTGCAGTCTTCAAAGATTTGGGTCTAATTAAAGCGTTGCATTTTTCTATTCGGCTGCATTCAGATTTTTGAGACACAAAGGCATGTCCTGTTTAATAAAAACCTCTTGTCAAATCACGGTGTTTGCCCTTTTATTCGCAATCATTCAACCATATTTTATATTTGCACTTCACGGTTTATTTGAAATCTTTCGAGAGCAGTTTCAGAAATCGTTTCAAGTACTAGGACAAATCCAGTAGCTGTCAGCTATGACTTCATGTCAACCCGAACGTATGTTCACCGACACGAAGATGATTTCTGAGACACACACATCAAAGGTTATAGGAAATGTAAAAAAACTAAAGTAATGCTAACTTTTGCTAACTTTAAGTCTAAAATAACCCCAGGGTTTAAAGAGCTATAAAAAAAAGCATAGTCCCCGTGTAGTGCAGTGTTCCAGCCACCTGGGGGAGCCTATTGTCCACAAGCCCTGACATTCAGCCAGACAAGGTCAAGGGTTTGGAGGAGCAGCCCGGATTGGCATACCAAACCACCGTGTCTGGCATACTGACTGGCACTTCCATACAGCACGGAATAAGATGACTTGAAGCTTTTTCGATGCTTTTCATTCACATTCACCATGAGGTAAAAGGAAGTTTGAATGTGGCATAAATGTTTCTGATAATAGTTAACAAAAAAAAAACACAGCAGGTATAAGATATCAGAAAATGTGTTTATTGCTCAGACCACAAGCAGTATATACACAAAAATTACATAGCCTCTCTATTTACAGCAATCCCATAACGCGGTTCACTTTTGAATACTCCGTACCCGTAACCCCTTGTGAGAGTTAATACCAGGATGGAATAGAAAATAGGTACTTCTGCCTTATATAACCATGATTGTATACTTGATCTGTGACAGGGTACGAGACAGACAGACAGACAGACAGACAGACAGACAGAGAGACAGAGAGAGAAGAGACAGAGAGAGAGACAGAGAGACAGAGCCAACGACACAGAGTGTAGTTTATCCCCCCATGGTGACGGTGAGCTGATGGACTGGTGGGGAACACTGGTGGTGTTCAGGAAGTCTTCTCCTCCAGAAGGCTCCTCACTAGTACGGGGTCAGCCCTGCCTTTGGTCTCCTTCTGCACCAGACCCATCAGCCTGTTCAGGACCTTCTTGTTACCCTCCCGCAATGCCCGCACCTACACCGGAGAGGGAGAGAGGGAGAGAGACATTAGTATGCCAGAGTGAGAGAGAAACATTTGAACGGCCATAAGGCAAACACCCCCACACCTACCCTGACACCGAGAAACTGAGATGGAGCTTTTCTCTCTCTCTCTCTGGCCATTAGTGCTCTGAGCAGTGACCCCAAACCGCCAGGCCAGCTGGCTCTATGACTCAAACAATCGCCCACCTCCAGGCCAGAGGCAGCACACTGTATTTAAAGTTACACCAAGTTAAAGTTACCCTATTTTGCATGCATTGTTTTGTTTATACATCATATATTTTTCTTGCAGATGAAGCTACTTTACATATTTTCTCCAATACGTTATACTATATGTGCGTTATAAATGTTTTATACGAGTTTGGCACGTAAGCATTCCACTGCACAAACAATAACGAGCATGTGGTGAACAGCGTCCTTGATTCTGGGCGTGTCGTGTCGTTCAGTCTGGTCTCCTCATGGTGTGAATACTAATCCTCCCTCCACCCCCCCTGGACGCTCTGAGGGGGTCTCACCAGGTCGGGGTGGGAGTCCAGCACCCTCTGGCAGACCCTCTGCAGGTCGCTGGAGTCACACACCAGCCCCAGGTCCTGCTCCCGCACGACCTCCGGAGCCCTCCTCCCTGGGTCCCTCCACATCTCCCCCAGGACCTACACATAGGGCAGGGTAGGGCGGGGGTCTCAATCAACACTGAAGGGTACGGGGTGGGATGCTCCTCGATGTCTGTACTCCTGTAGAGCAAGAGGCTTAACCGCCCTACCTGCTCCTGAAGGATGTCACTGAAAGGCACGGCGTTGCTATGGAGAGAAGCCTCATTTAAATGACTGAATAAACTATATACATAGAACTGAAGCCCAGGCATGCCCGAACTCTGTGAGGCTTCCTGAATAAATAAAGGTTAAATCACATGAATAACAATAATCTCCCAGAGAGAGACGTAGACAGAGAGACAGAGACAGAGTCACAGACAGAGACAGAGAGAGAGACAGAGACAGAGACAGAGAGAGACAGAGAAAGAGTCACAGACAGAGACAGAGACAGAGACAGAGAGAGAGAGAGAGAGAGAGAGAGAGAGAGAGAGAGAGAGAGAGAGAGAGAGAGAGAGAGAGAGAGAGACAGAGAGAGAGAGAGAGACAGAGAGAGAGACAGAGACAGAGAGAGAGACAGAGTCACAGACATAGAGGGAGACAGAGAGAAAGACAGAGACGGAGAGAGAGACAGAGTCACCGACAGACGGAGACAGGCTAGCGACCTGCTTGGCGACGGTGGAGGAGATGTGTCCTGCTTCCTGGAGCTCCAGCAGCTCAGCCAGTGCCGACGGAGAGACCGGACTAAGATAAACGAAGAAAAGATGGAAAACAAAACGGTGAGTAAACAAAGGGATTTTTCGTGGATGAGGGAGATGGGAGAGACTTAGAATAGGAATAGGTGCAGAAGAGTGTAGAAAAAGGTGTTAGGGATTTTGGAGATTACTATGCACACATACTACACCAAGCTCATTGGACCCGTCAATACATTTACCTGACTGGTCTGCACCTGTGTGTGTGTGTGTGTGTGTGTGTGTGTGTGTGTGTGTGTGTGTGTGTGTGTGTGTGTGTGTGTGTGTGTGTGTGTGTGTGTGTGTGTGTGTGTGTCTAACATAGGAAAACAAGAAAAAATAAATCTGTTTATTCCTCCCCCATAGAGCTTGTAATGACTCAATGACTCAGAAGAAGCAACAACAATGAACATTATTCACGACACGCTTTCCCAGAGGCAGCGGCGGCCTGGGACCGACCGCCGAGACACACCCGTGCCCCCCCCCCCGCTCTGCACGCCATTATGCGAGGCGGGGCTCAATAACTCACCAGTCTGTCACCACACAGCCCTGATGATTACTCCGTATCCAATTCAATACCGCAGCCATCCGCCCAAGTACAGCCTGAGTGAACACCGCCCCTCCCGCAAGACATCCTCCCCCCCCCCCCCCCTTCAGAAACAGAAAGTTGCCTTTCATTTACCATGGGGATGGCCGGGAACACTCCAGTGGCTTTGGAAGTACTTCTGCTCTTTCATCCGTCTGTAAATAGGCCGAGTCTCACAGCTTCCAGCCAGCACTCCTCCGAACTCCACTCAAGTCGGGTTCTCTCCGGCAAGTACCTCCAGAGTCTAGCGAGTGACGTTTCCCCGTAAAGACATTTCAGGTGATTTAAAAAACCGGGACTCGGCGTTGGAAGTCAGCCCCATGATCCCGGGCCCCCTTATTTCCCGCCGGAAACTTCCCCTGGCATCGCCACTTCAGAAGTGCCGCGGCGCCGCCCGTCTACAGTTACTTCCTCTGTCTCACTTCCTCTCCATCTGTCATGCTAATAGTCACGGTTGTGGGTGAGGGTGGGGTGGGGTGGGGTGGGTTGGGGGGGGGGGGGGGGGGGGGGAGTCCAGGTAGGGCCGGGTGTCGTGGTGGTCCATCACAACGGCCCTGACAGATAACCAGCCACTAGGAGGGGGGGGGGAGGTGAGGCGTTGGCGGTGGTTCTGACACCATAAACATTAGCACTGCTGTCTGGGGAGGATCTGAAGCGCAGACGAGATAGCTGCTGGCTAGACAGTGGAAAGGGTGGGGGGGGGGGAGGAAGACGAGGCTTCTTAGACTTTATAGTCTAAGGAGCGTCGTCTCGTACCGCAGGGTTATGTAATAATGACACTCCGAGCCCGGACCCCCGACATGGAAATATTTAGACTATCTGTAATTTCCTTTTATTCGAGGAAACATGTTTCACACTGGCAGGTTCTCGTAAGAAGATCCCACGAGCTCTTCGGAGCCAGACAAGGATCACCGCAGGGGGTCTCGGAGATGCTGCGTAGTATAGCTTATTGTTTCATGAGACAAGGCAGCCCTGTAATGAGGTTCATTCATGGACTGTGAGCTATGACTATGAACCGACTGCGAGACGGTTCATGGAAACTCATAGACATCACAGTAGGGTCATGCCGGCCTGCGAACCTGGCGTACTTCGGCGAACCTATCAACCCACCGATTGTTCCTCTAAATGTGTTGTTTGTGACACAAAGCATGTACGCGCTCAGCGTAAATAAATAAATAAAACTTAAATCGAGTCTCGAGTGACTCAGTTCAGTTAGATTAATGGTTAGCGGTGCGAGCCCACTCATCATTGTTGAAGTGTTATGTTTGTCGCTCTGTGTTGTTAAAGGTTCCTGGGATTGACCTTTGTAAGCTCACACAAATTTTTGAAAAGTGGATAAATGTCTGCTTTGGATGCATCATGTTATATGTAACTGCTGAGCCCCTGACAGAGGCCTGGTATTTTATAATCTTCAAACATGGACAAAGGACCGATCAGGATTCTAGCCCACGAATATTAAATTAGTGGTTGCCACGGAGACAAATTACAGACTTTAATAACCAATTTCAGAAGTTTCAATTATTCCTCTTGGATTTGCCCTCATGAATTAAAGTTGTCACATTCCACATATGTATGCGCATGTCTCACCATTTGCTCACACTTAGGTTGTGGTGTTTGAGATGACCCAGCAGCTCATTTGTCACCCAGCCAATCAATTTCCTCGGCTCCTTCCTGGTCTCCTTGACAACCGCCTCAAAGTATTCCATCAGCCCATCCTCATTCTGCAACAGAGCAAATATCATCACTGGTTCCAATTTAAAACATGCCCTGACTAGCATCTAGAGAATGAAGCACCAGAAACCCATATCTTCACTCTCTTGTATGCGCTCAAGAATTTAAAGTTGGGGATAGGCCTGTATGAGCAACATTTGCGACCTCACAGGTTAATTGTCCAACATGAAAATATATGGGCCAATGGAGGAGGTGGCGTGCTTACTTTAAACACATAATTAACTAATTATACCTGGGATTAATCAAGTACATCTAACCATATGTTAATCACTAAGGAGAGTTATCAATTATGTAAAAAATGTAGGGGAGTGATAAAGTCCAGATTTACCTTTTTGGTGAAAAAATTATTACATGATCAATTAACGATTTTCACAAAATTATTTCTGATAACATGGTTTATTTTAATTGATTTTTTGGCACCTAGAATATATATATATATTTTTTTTAATCAATGTAAAATCTAAAACCTAAAAGGCCACCACAATAAGCAATGGTGAGGTCCTGCGTCGGGGGGGGCCGGGGGCTCACCACCAGGGTGAAGCTGTGCTCAGGCAGGAGGCCGTAGGAGCGCACCAGCCGGGCCCTCTTGACGCTGGGCAGCTCGGGGAGACCTTCCCTCAGGCCCTCCAGCACCACCACCCCCTCGGCCCCCAGCAGGCCGGCTGGCACGGAGCCCCGGTCCTCGTACACCACCAGGGGGGGCAGGTTGGGCTCCGGCATGAACCTAGGTTGGGGGAGGAGGGTGGGCGAGGTTGGGGGAGGAGGGTGGGCGAGGTTGGGGGAGGAGGGTGGGCGGGGTGGGGTGGGGTGGGGGGGGGGGGGTGGTTAGTGGTGGCACTGTGGGCGGATAGGCTTCTTTCTATCAGCAGCGGCTGAGATAAGCTCAGCAAGTGGTGTGGGTTGGCGGCAGTGGGGGGCGGGGATGTTGTTGTTGACGCCGATACGCCTCTCCTGACACAGACTCCTTGTCACACATCACAGCCTCCCCTCTAATCGCTTGGTTCAGCGGGGGCCACCCCCCCTTTATTGCACGGACGGGGGTGCAGGCTACTCTCTGACAGGCACCCTTGGGCAGCGTGTGCTTATCTAGCCCATCTAAAGAGCTGCCAGTCTGCCCCTCTGCTGCGATGCTCGCTTGTTTCGGGGGTGGGGTGGGGGGGTTTGAGGGGGTGGAGTCATGGAAGCGCAGGCGTGCACGCATGCACGCACACCCGCACATATTCTGCGACACCTTAAAACATCCCATAACACTACTCACCGGTAGTCCTGGAGACCCTCCTTGTCCCTCATGGGAATGGTGTGGCTTGAGGAGGAAAACCACATGAGGCTGTTAGGGAGGAGCTGCCAACGTGAAGGGACACATTGGAGCCAGGTGGTGAAATCGGAACAAACAGATCATTTTGTGTGTCTTTGAGACACAAATAACGTTTGAGAGAAACATTCTTGATAGATGGACAGCGAAGCTCTAGCGGCGATTGCAGCTGTACAACAAGCTACAAGTTTAGGAATAAAATTCATTCTATTTAATCTCGTTTATTTTGATGAGAGGGCTGTCACAGGGGCTGTCTCCCCCCAACCGTCGTCTGTCTGTCAGTCTATCCGACTACTGTGGCCGTAGTCATCCAGGGCTACTAACCGAACACAGAGCACAATATAGCCTGGAAGGCGAATCCTCTCACCCCGATTTGGAGTCATACGTTCGGGTCTCGTTCAGGACCGCCTCGCCTCTCCCAAGAGCCTCGATCTGTCGCTGGATCTCGTAGTCTGGGGGCGGTGAATGAAACTGGGAGTGAGCTACAAACACACACACACACGCACGCCGACACATCTTAATAGATTACACCCCTGACATCTGCTGTACCGCCCGTGAAGTGAAGTGCCTTTGACGACGTGTAAGTTGATAGATGATCCTTTTGGCACGCTGACTTTTTTTAAATAGCACTTCAGCTGCAGCAACTGACTGAAGTCAACAGGTCGATCAAGTGATATGTTCATTGACGACTTCTTAATGTGCCCTCGGCACAGAAGTGCCCTAATGTTGTGTTTGAGGAAGGAAGTACCAAAACTCTGCTGAAAACACAAAAAGCTAATGTTTACACTGATGTGTGATTATCGGTGAACATCTGTTGCAAAGCTAACCGGCGGGGCTCCGTAATATGCATCTTAATGCCTCCTGGCCTGGGATAAACCCCATTCCCCCTCTCAGTCTTCCTCCCCTGGATGCAGGTAGGGAACAAGAATCGCTTTTCAAAGAGTTTCCTCTGAAGGATAAAGTGCAGGAGATGAGATAGAAGTTGTTTATAGACTTTTTCCCAGGGCATCGCCTGGGAGCTGCGGGTGCATCCACTGTTTGTGTGCTGCCGTCTCCTCACTTTATCTTGACAAGCAGTTTGACTGGGAGCACATGCATAATTACCCATACACGGAGCGATTGTTTCAGGGCAAACTGATTGCAAATGTCATCTTCAAGAAAAAGCTCTTTCTTTGTTTCTTTCTTTCACTATGTGTGTGTGTGTGTGTGTGTGTGTGTGTGTGTGTGTGTGTGTGTGTGTGTGTGTGTGTGTGTGTGTGTGTGTGTGTGTGTGTGTGTGTGTGTGTGTGTGTGTGTGTGTGTGTGCGTGTGCGGTTGTTTACGCACTTCTCCTGACGGTTCAGTGAGGCAGTGAGATTGGCTTCAGTCAGAGCAGCTTTCAGCACTCGCCTCCTCTCAACAACGTTCACTCCCACCCATTTCAGACACAATGCCCTAACCACACACAGCGCTCCGAGAGAGGCGCTGTCCTTGTTATCGTCCCTGAGAAGCCCAGCAGGGGGCTCTGATCGTTATCCCCCCCCCCCCCCCCCGGGTTTTTGGCAGGTTTCTGACAAGCCCCCATACGACTCACCGATAGCCCTGGACAGGAAGCGGGCGCTGTTGATGTTCTTCACCTCCGTCCGGACGCCCAGCTCTTCCCCGGGCCGGTGGACCGACACGTTGGCGTCCACTCTCAGTTGTCCCTCTGGGGGGGGGGGGGGGGGGGCCAGGGGTTGATACGGAGTAACAAGGGTGGTGGTTAGAGGAGCGGGGAAAGAACCAGAGAAACAGGTTCTTTCCTATGGTTTAGGAGGGAGACCAAGAGCCACAAGAGCGGCCAACAGGGCTGGGCTGAGGGCATCATCAGTGTTAGTGTCAGTGAAGGAGGGAGATGGGCCGAGGAAAGAACGGGGAGTGTCCGGCTTGGATGGGTTTCCCTACCTGACATGTTTCCTTGACAGGTGCCCAGAGCCTGCAGAACCAGCTGCAGCTCCCTGACGGCCGCGGCAGCCTGCTCTCCGCAGCTCATGTCTGGCTCCATCACCAGCTCCATCAGGCCTACACCTGGAACATCACAAAACCAGAGCCACGTTGACGCCCCCTCGGCTCCTCATTTGAATAATGAGGCTTTTTAAACTGATTCCAGAACAATGGCCACCTACCCGAGCAAAATATTGCTATTTTGTTTGGGTACAGCGACTCAAATAAAAAATGTTGATAAGCTTTCAGCTGTACAAAAATGCGATGAAACAACCTTGATAAGAAACCGTTTTAAACTTCATTGGATTAGGAAAAATAAATCAATATATCCCTCATAAAGATGACCCAAATGGAGTTTGGGTTGTGCTTACCTGCTCTGTTGAGGTCGATGAGGGTCTGGCTCCGCTGGTCATCATGGAGACTCTTGCCGCTGTCCTGCTCCAGCTGGATCTGCTTGATACGGACAGTCCTGCTCTGGATCTGGTTCCTCTTCCTGCCGCCGAGGAGGCTGTAGGCCAGCTGGCCGTCCACCGCCACGGCCCGTCGCTGCTGGGTGATCTGGTAGCCCGCCTGTCGGGGGGGGCCAGGTTTTAGGAACACTCGTGCGCACCTCTGTAGCGAGGTTCACGCCAGGGCTCCAGGTGATGACACAGGGAGCGTCACACTGTTTACCAGTCAAGTATTGCACAATAGACGCACAAGAAAAGAGTTCATTGATAGAGTGACGTTGCAGCGTTGCATCGAGCACTGGTGGTCCAAATCAATGTGAACTATTCTTCTGCCTATCCTACTCGAGATCGTGAAGTGAGTGAATCTGTATTTATCTTGATGTTTTCCGGAGTTTTCCTTGATCATAGAGCATTCGATTTTCCACCATCTATGTCCTTAAAAGCATTCATTAAAATCAAGAAGTAGCCTTGTGTCAACCATGACAAATAACAAACCAGACTTACGCTTGAGGGGGGCATTCATTCTTGACAATGTGCCAATAAGCAAACAATGTTCCAAAAAAATATGCGGTGAACCGTCTAATAGGGCAAAAACCTTCACGGTAAGCGAACCGCTGTGGAATAACAATAGAACAGGCTCACGCAGCCACGCCGGCCCCGGCGGTGGCGGGGCGAGAGGGGCCATCAATTAAACAACCAGTCTCTGCCGGAGCCTTCGTTACTCGGTGGGCTGGGCCCTTGTCGTCTCACCCGGGTTTACGCAATCACAGAGGAGAGAGATACAGAGAGAGACAGAGAGAGAGAGAAACAGACAGACAAAGGGAGCGAGACACACACACACACACACACACACACACACACACACACACACACACACACACACACACACACACACACACACACACACAGAACAAGAGAGATACAGAAAGAGAAAGAGGAAGAGGAAGAGAAAGAGATAGGTCCAAAAGAGAGAATAAATATTTCATCTGCTCTGCTGCTTCGCTACCGAGAGAACTCCTGCTGCTGCTCATCCACCATCACTTTGGGCTTGTTACCGTGGAAACCGGCATCACACTAAGGCAAAGCATTATTAATACCTATTGGCATGCGGGAGGGGGGGGAGGTTACCGAAGATGGAGCGACATGGAGGTAATTAGTGGGAGAGTGCGCGCGTGCGTGCGTGCGTGCGTGCGTGCGTGCGTGTGTGTGTATCGTCTGCACTCAACAAAGAGAATAAAATGTAAACTGTGTGTCTGACTTCTGTAAACAATGACACATCCCAAAGCAAGCTTTTGCCCTTCTGTTCCTTTGAAGATGCTTGTCTTTTTCAAAGACAATTTTTACTGAAAGTCTTCAAGCATTTGCACACGTGTGTTGCATTGTGAAAGCAATCCAATCCAATTAATTGAATTAAAATAAATGTCCCTGCCTGTGCAATCAGTTCCCTTGCTGATGGCTGCATGTTAAGCAATGCAATGAACATTAGCTAAATCCAGCCTAACCTATCCTCTTCCCAACCACACACTGTTGACGTTATGGGGACTAATGATCTCTAACACACTATCCCCGTCACCGACGCCTTGACATTTGAACCCCATTATATAAAAAGGTGTCATACTTGTTTAGATAGACCCACGCACAAGGTTTCACTGTTGGACTGCCTGTGCATTCCCCGCATTACTCATGCTGTTCAGACCCATCACAAACCCATCACTCATTAGGAAACATGCAAGCAACATCAAGGCTTATTTCAAGCCTTGATATTTTAAGGAACTTGTGATTATTTATTTGTGCCGGTGATTCATTTGTGTGGCGTGATCAGAGGACCATATTAAATATGAACTGATGATACTGTTACTGATAAATATCACAGATGTGCCCAGGCTCTATTTAATGAGTGAATAAAGCTGTAATTTGTGTGACTCATCAAAAACACCTCAAGTAAACTTTTCATTTGAAACCTTTACAGTCAAATGTATGCTAGTGCTGGCTAAGTTTTTGTTTGCTGCTGGCTAATCATACCCTCACAGCTTATTCGACAACAGACAACATGATTGGTCAAAACAAATCAAGTTATTAAGCAATATATCTGAAATTTCTTCCTGACATTGCTTCAGGTTTGAATGCTGAAGACTACGAATGTATGAATGTGCAATACAATCAGTGGGACTGGCAATGGTCTTGAGGAAACCGTTTCCCATATAACCATGATAGATTACTTAATATTAGAATGCTGAAAGGACAAGAAACCAATGTTATGTCACTATGATCATATATTCCAAATCTATGACAACCTTGGCAAAATTTGATATTATTTTATATATTTAAGATTTATTTGATAATCTGTGACCCCTACCATGACATTGTGACCAGCCAGGACGACAATTAATTTTCCCATAAATTATTAGAATATCTAGAAAAGCGATAAACCTTTTTCAGTAATTGTTTGTGACTCATAACATCAACTTTACAAACATTCTTCTTTTGTACTATGAGAGTGGAATATTCTTTGTATTACTTTCCAAGGGCACGGTAAAATACAATCATACAGAGGAAATTATACTTTTTTTAGTATATTGCTGTATATAAGAAAAAGTAGCGTGTACCAAATGAAGGAAATGTTACGCCTAAATCATACTATTGCAATTAAATGGAATGGTTGCAAGAAGGTTTACTCCCATTTGAGAAATATTTAAGGCTTCGGCAAATAACAAAGTGTGCAATTATATGCATGAAAAGGGACATTTTCACTGTTTCAGAAATCACGGGTTATTGCCCAGGGATAGATGCATTAAACATGTGAAGAAAATAGGGAGGAAGACAAATCAAAACGTAGCATAATATGCATGGCCCAATTGGCTGCATTTTCCTTCCCACCCGCACTTTGGATTCATCTGTATGTAAAAGTTTTAACAAAGAAGACAGAAAATGAGAACATAAAGTTTCCACTCACCGGGAGGTCTGCATAGAAGTAGTGCTTCCTGTCAAAGAATGATTTCTTGTTGATGGTGCAGTTGAGCGCCAGGGCTGTCATTACTGCTGCTTCGACGCATCGTCTGTTAAGCACCTAGGAGTACAAATGGACATTATGTATTAATTACTTTATAATGACTACAGCAATGAAAGAGTATACATGAAAAGGGAATCCATTAATTGTGTATGTCAAATAATTACTGGCAGTGTCCCCGGCAAGGATGCGTCAAAGAATGACACCAGGGAATTTGGCGGTGCAGAGAAGCCGACTTTAGACCCAGAGAAGAGTTTCGTGTTGGACTGAATCTGCGCATGGATTTCCAGCCCAACTACACCGACCAGCTCATGAGGACGACTACGGCAAAGACAGGCAAGTACATATTCCAGCATTGAGAATGTCTGTTAAAGGCTATTCGCTATAATATTCTGAAACCAATAAAAGCTCATGCATATAGTGTATAGCCTCCATTCATAACACATAATCACTTATGATCCTGAAAAGGACCAGAAGTCAAACGCTACATTACCTACCTCTTTTTTTGTGGATCGGCTTGGCTAGAGCATCGTGAAACAGACGTGCTAATCTTCTTAGTAACACATTGTCTGTGTATATTGCAAGCCTTATGATAAAATAAAGAGCTTTGTTTATTGACATACAGCAGGGGAGTTACTAGGACAGTGCAGGCGGCCATGCTGTCTGCATTGTTGGCAGATGGTAGGGAGTTGGGAGCTGTAGTTCTTGGGCAAGGTCGTAGTAGCCCAGCTACGATTGACAGAGCGTTTTCGAAAATAAACTACAAATTCATGCATAAAAAAACGTCCAATGCACATCCTGTTTCCGGGGTTTACATCATTTCCGGGTTGTAACTGGCGGGAGTATTTCGCATGGTACTGTTGGTGCCGCGTCTACAGCTCTTGTATCGTTCGTATTTGCCATCCTTAACTATACCGAAAATGGCAACAAATGGAGATGCAGTTAACGGACATAAAGACGACTTGTCACCCTTGTCAAATGGAGTAGCGTTAACCGATCGTCTCCGAATCCGTCCCACGCTGACGAATGGAGCAGGAGGAGACGAGAAGTTCACCTTCAGTAAGGAGCCCACGTTGGAAGAAGTTCGCCGACTGCAAGCTGAGTTCACAGATGAGCGGGATTGGAACCAGTTTCATCAACCCCGAAACCTGCTGCTGGCCCTGGTTGGAGAGGTGGGAGAGGTGTCCGAGCTCTTCCAGTGGCGAGGGGAAGTCGCCGAGGGCTTGCCCGGTTGGACCGACTCTGAGCGGGAGCATCTCGGCCAGGAACTCAGTGATGTTTTGATCTATCTGGTCGAATTGGCGGAGAAATGCCACGTCGACTTGCCACAAGCTGTCCTCCGAAAGATGGCCCTGAACAGACTGAAATACCCAGCGAGCAAAGTGCAGGGGTCCTCTAAAAAATACACCGAATATACGGACTGATATGGACGTTTGTCTCGGTTCTTACTGACTGCTGGTCAATTTTATTTTCAGTTTCTGAGCTGCTATTAGTTGTTTCGCATTGCATGTTACTTTAAGTGAGGTCTTTCTAACGGATTTTTTTTATTCATCAAATTTATATATTATTATTGACTTATCTGCAGATCGTGTTGTGATCCAATCTATATTGAGGCATCTTTATCTATGATCATTTGTAAAGTGGTGTTCATCATGGCTACATCTAAAGTGATGCAGTTTGGTCATGTTTGCTGTGTTCATTGTTTTCTTTTCTTTTTGGCTAACATCGTGTATGCTGTTCTGATTTTACCTAACACTGATGGTTTTCAAAGTAAAAGTATCTTTGACTGTTCAATGCTTGTGTGCCGTCTGTGATAGTGGTGTATGGTGATTTTTACCAATTGAGAAAAAAAGGTTAAAGTTGTTAATGTTAACTGTAGGTCGTGCTTTACACGTCCTAGTCATCAGATGTCTTAATCTAACAAACTAGGATTATCAACATTGTAACAAATAACAACCCAGCAACAGCTTGTTATTTAGTTATTTTAGAGCCAATCACCAAGATGGCTTCCCTCCCTGGCACGCTATTGGCTGGTTTAACACAGGGACGACAGGGAAGCGACGGTAAGCAGCCAATTGTGTACAGAGTCAGTTCAGGGTGATAGAGATAACATTCTCTCTCTATCTATGGCTCTGAGAGTCAGGTGAACTAGGCCCGTTTATCAAGCCAGTCTTGTGCTGAAGAAAATGACAGCAGCCTCCTCAGACCAACAAGCAATCTATGATTGATCTTGGTCTGGCAATAGCCAGTCTACCTCTATGCATGATCCACCCAAAATCTCTTTTGCATGGATTTTGCAACTAAAATGGAAATATTGTATGTGTCAGCGGCTGCTGGTGCTTTGGTGCTCCATTTTATCAGCAAGGGATTTGGACAACAAGAACTATTTATAATTCTCAGGCTGTGCTATAAAACCAACAATTACCACTCTTAAAGGTGACAGATTATACAGCCGGTAGTGAGTGTGAATAGCCGTTACAAGCACTTTTGAAAATCTGTCTCTTCAGACAACACTAGTAGGTGTGTCCACCTAGATGTGTGCTGGATAGATCCAATAGCATCCCGCTGCACACCACAGTGCCCGGAGCCGTGTGGCAGGTCGTGCAAGATACATAATATATAGATATAGATAGATCTCCAACGTATACTACCATTACATCAAACAGCTTCACACAGCTCAATGTATTGCTTATCAATAGTATCTATCTATACAGCCATTAGTACATTGATAGACACACAAAGAAAAACACTGTCCTGCCACACCACAGTGCTGTTGCCACAACACAGGTCCCGGCTCCGAGGCTGCAGCTGGATGCTACTCGATAGATCAGTCTACCAGCTCACTCTCTGGACTGTAGCAAACGTTGCTCATTTATCCGTCATACATATGGTGGACACGCCCACTTGTGATGTCTGAAGAGGCGGTTTTTCAAAACTGCTTGTGACGGCTAATCACACTCACACCTGGTAGTGTATGTCACCTTTCAAGGTCTTGTTTGTATTCACGCAATAGATCTCATGAATTTACAGTCCATTGCCACTTTCTCCCAAAAGCAAAGTGTTTATTGTTAAACTATCACAGCAGGCCAGCTTCCAACAGAGAATTTGTGTGTGAAGGGAAGGCTGTTTGGTACAGAAACCACACGATGCACGTCTCCAAATTGAAAGTTAAACCTCCAAGCACTGTGGGCAGGCATGGATTAAAAAAAAAAAGTCCTCCATAATCACAGAAGCGTTATTCCAATCCCATCCTTCATTCCTATTGCTTTTTATCATTTCTGCAGTTAATGGTCTCTAGTCAACTCTGAAGCAGAAATACAACCCAATTAAAGGAGCTTCTTTGTACTAAAAAGATTAACATTTCACTAATCTGACCCATGTCCCTTAGCATTGCAGCCTTTCTCTTTGAGGCCCAACTAACTTTAATCAACAGTTCCCAGCGAAAATAATATACTCTATTCTGCTTGCCATGACGGCAAACCAGAGACAGGATTATTAATACTCATGGCAATATGTTGTATTGTTTGAATTTGTATTCCAACAATGTATTCTTGTATTCTTTGCGTATTACTATGTATAGATATGTAGAAACGTGGTGACATCCAGAGGTCAGATGACGCACCAAAAATAATCAGCCATTGCAGAATCAGCCATTTCCGATTAAAGTGTAGGTGTTTTAGGCATCGGGTATTGAAAATGTTTCTATTTCTTATGCACGCACGTCTTGGTTTCCTCAGCCAGACATCAGTGGGAGCAGCAGACTTTACACAAAGCAACAAATCACAGTGTGTTCATATATATGTGTGCACATGGTATGTGTGTACTGTTGTCATTCAGGGTTTTCAGAATTCTGTACACTGACTAATGGAATAATTTCCTTCCATTCATGTGTGCCACCCCCACACATCTTTTCATTTCCATTGGTATAATGCAAGGTAATTGACAAGTTGTCTTCACTGGTAACCCTGGATCCAAACAGGTAGGCACTGTAAGTCATTCAGTGTGTGTGATGCAGACTTCTCATTCGTCATTGCTGGCCTTCACAGGTTTCTCCTTGCTTGCGGGCTTCTGTTAATGACAAAGCCTCTATTTATTTATTTATTTGGCTTGTTTGTGTTTGTTTCTTTCAGAAATCCCACATTCACATTGGGAAAACATTGCAATGTGTAGTTCAAACTGATCATTCATGTGCCTCGCATTATAACTTGTGGGAATACAGTTCAGTTGAAAGTTAATAAAACAGTTTGCAGATTGAAATATCAGCATCCAAAAGCCAAAGGCACCAACAAATGCGTTGATCTAATATAAATATGAATAAAATCTACCTGATAGAAGCCTAAATCTGCTACACAGAAAATGTTAAATAAGTCCACAACCTATTTAAAACTACAGCGAAACATCTGAAAACCATCTGACACATTTGGGTCGATAGCTAGGAGTGATGTACCAAAGTTGTATCCACGTGTAGCAGAGATAAAGGTCCTACACGGTGGCTCCGAGCAAGCTGGCAGCCCCAGAGCTAATATAGGACAGACCGGGAGAGCAACAAGCGTCGGTTTGGAAGTGTTTCGACTTAGTCAAAAGAGACTCATAAACATAAAAGAGAATCTCATTTGCCTCATTGGCGCGCGATGCCGCTAGGAGTATACATAGCCTACAATTCTTCAACTCAAGAAAGACAAACAACAACTTCAGTTTGAATTGTATGCAAAACTTTTGAGTGCACAGAATATATGACTGCAAAAACGATGCACTTCAGGCGAAAACATGTTGCCACAGTGGTGCTTTTGTGAGCAATTGGAGCCGGCTCAGACCATTGCTTTCTGTATTCCAGAGCAATAGTAGCCTATCAATTGAGTCCTGAATCCTAGCAAGGCTCCATCCCAGAGTGCCTCAGTCCACTGCTCCTCCAGGGCCCGTGGTAGAGAGGTGATGGACAATATGCGGTTGTGTCCTAAATCATTCGTCGGGACTGGTCAAACAAGCTTTGCATTGTGGGGCTGAAATTGGATTTTAGCTGGCCAGCAATGGCAAGGTCTGAGCCAGCCTCCTTGCTCTGTCCAGTTCAATTTGGTTCTCTACCTTCTGAATGAGTCATCATGCATTGTGGAAACGATGGTGTGTGTGTGTGTGTGTGTGTGTGTGTGTGTGTGTGTGTGTGTGTGTGTGTGTGTGTGTGTGTGTGTGTGTGTGTGTGTGTGTGTGTGTGTGTGTGTGTGTGTGTGTGTGTGTTGTTTCTATGGAATATATCAATATATCTGTTGTCATTTAAATAGAAAGCAGAAGGCTTTGAAGTCCACCTCTTCTTAGTCGGTCTATATATATATTCTCTTTGAATTTCCTTACCTCTGCCTAGAGCACGACTGAAGAGCAGACAAAGTCATTCTTCACATTTCATTCCGTGGTTGTGATTGGTGTGAGTTGCATTCTTCCAGCCTGGAAGAATTCATGCATGAATCAGCTATCAAGCACAGAACATTACAGGCCTGTGCTATACATGGCTTAAAATACATTATGTAGGTATGACTATGTAGGTATGTTCTCTTTCCAAGAACGAAAGACAAGATTATCAGTATAAAAAAGGTGGTAGTTGCTATGTAGGTCTGTTGCTACGGAGACGCTCGTTCTGTGGCGTACTGAGTGAACGGACGGCTGCGTGTTCTCGCCACAGGGGGGAGCCCTGTTGCTCCGTATCCTCTGTTTTCTTATGGCTCCTGGTAGGACCGCATAAAAAAAAAGATAATTGACACTATGGCCTCATTATGAAGCGAGGGGAAAAAGCGAAGGTGTCTTGTTTTCATGGCGTACAACAGGTTCATGAGAAGGTCACGTTATAAAAGTTTGCCCATTGAAACACACTCAGTCAGTCTGGTGACTCATTATTTTGTATATTCTTTCACTTTATTCCTCAACCGTTTGCGTACAGGTCTAAAAGTAATCAAGAGGCGATAAAATAAATTAATTTTAAGCAGCTCAGAAAGTAAAACTGATTGGTTGAATTGTATTCAGTGAGCTTTTTATTGGACCTTGAACATCACCTCTATTTGTAACGTAACAAGAGCAGTAGGTGCAGTGTGTTTTTACTGTAGGAGTTATGAGGGCCGATTACTCACTGTGTGGATGTGCAGGAGAAGGGTGATATTTCATCTGGCCAGTCCTCTGAAGGCAGTACACCCTCTACATTTTTCTCGCTTTGTTTTTTGCTGATAATGCAGAACCGTTACCACAGACACCAGAAAGTGCTAAAACATAAACGATATCCACATGTAAAAACCAACATGATAATTCTAATGGTGGAAGAAGAAATAATGTTACTTAACATGTTTTTCGAAAATGTAAACCAAAACACCATGTTACAATTCTACTTTAAGGGATGAAACCCAGCAACCACATTTATAAACACACAAACAAACTCATGCCAATGTGTCTAACCTAGCCAATGCAATGTTATTCAAAAGTAAACTGAGCCAAATTTCATTCCACAAAAGGACAGTATGTATGGGGACTCACGCCGCCATAAACCATGATTTGTTTACGTCCGCCTCGGACAAAGCTGATCCAATTGGTACACAAAAGAAGGATCGTTGAGTTGTGCCCTGTCTAAATCACTGCCTCAGTCATGTCAGACCAAAGAAATGCTCAGCAAGAGCCCACCACCAGGCGACAGGAGAAGAGTGCAGGAGCGGGCAGTGGTGCTGGACCCCCCGCAGAACAGGGAAACAACAGGCAGCCAAGAGAGACCAAAAGAGACCAACAGAGTTTGACAAGATGACCAGTAGCTTGAGAAAGCAAGCCGGCGGGCTGCATATGGAGAGGCCATGCCCCCCTGAACACCTGCAGCATGGCGGGGGGGAGACAGGCCAGGGGAGTCATGGAAACATGTGTCCGTGCGTGCGGCGAACCATGGAACCCAAAAGTCCCTGGGGTAATCCCCACAATCACATCCCTGAATGCAGTAGGTTCTCAAACCCTTTATCGATGGGCTGTTGGCTCCCACATTAGCACACTCTGTGTGTGTGTGTGTGTGTGTGTGTGTGTGTGTGTGTGTGTGTGTGTGTGTGTGTGTGTGTGAGTGTGAGTGTGAGTGTGAGTGTGAGTGTGTGTGTGTGTGTGTGTGTGTGTGTGTGTGTGTAAAATGAAATGTAATGAAACATCTGACCCCTTGAAACTGTACTTTTGGTTTCTCGTAAACCCATGACGGTTTGGCACTTTGTGTGTGTGACAAAAAAAAGAAGTAAATCAAAAAAAGACACTGCAAGTTTCACGCTAGGGGAGGCCTTTCGCCCATGGCCGAGCTGGTCATTAACCCATCCCACGGGTGCCTTTGAATCGCCGTTCGCAACAGCTGTGGGCTGGCTCTCGGCCTGTGACTGCAGCTCCCGGTGGGCCCTCAGTGCGCGGGGTCCAGAATACAGATAAGCCCTGCGTAAATCCACTGGCAGCCCCCCCCATTGGTTCCGTTGTGGTAATTTGTGCTTCCCTGTTGTCAAAGGCACGCAAGAGAGGAGACGGATCCACAGCTGCTAAGGGGCGGGTCTGTTGTTTCGCCCCCCTCCGACTTGTTCTGGTTCATTCAATTGTTCGGTTGAACTGAACCTCCCTCTGCCATCCCAAGGCGTTGATGATGTTTTCGTCCTGAGGAGATGTCTCATTTGGGCCTATAATGGTGGCCATTGGCTTTGTGCCTGAGTCGCAGCAATAGCTCAGATGCCCCCCCCCCCCCCCCCCCGAAAGAAAAAGGCTCACTTACTTGATATGGAACCTTTAGGAAACGTTTAGAGTGGCTGTGCTCGAATGCAGCATAACTTACAACAATGAGATGGGATTTCCAATAACAACATTCCCTTTTGGGTAATAGAGAAATTCAGTTGAATAACTCAAACCATAAAACCAATCTCAAGTGGCAAGATGCCGTTTTATCTAAATTTTACTTGTGGAGATGAAATTAACACTAGTTGAGTTGTTTATGAGGAACTAAAGCTGGCAGACAATATGCTAAACCCTTTTTAACAAAGACTGTCGTTCTGAAATTGCTGAAAACTATCGCCGTCCCAGTTTGAACATGGCAGCTCATAGGCGATGATTCGGTTAGGATGTACTGTAGCATACATAGCGC
>NC_082384.1:16997179-17053321 GCF_031168955.1 Gadus macrocephalus
ATAGCATCAAACTAGGGCCTGAACACAGTTACCACAATGTGGAATTGGGGGCAGCTGCTGATTCAAAAGCAAACATATGGTGGAGCACTTTGTAGTTTGACTCAGACTTTGCTCTTTCCCTTGTTTACTTTCTCCCCTTTTCTCCTTTTAATCATCTCAACATCAGTTCATGCTGTGCTTGTTCGTCATCAAATTGGACTGAATTTAGGGACAAAGGATACAAATGTGTGTGCGTGCGTGCGTGTGTGCTGTATACAACAGATAATACTAATAATAGAATATAATAAAAAACGAAAAAAACTCACACACTCACACCCAGGGGCACAGGCAGGGACTTACCAGACATGTCTTTCTGTTAGAAATGTTGTTTCGAACAGCTAAGATCACAAGGTTCGCCGTAACAGCAGCTTACTTTGTGTCATGTGTGCCTCAAACCAAACGGTTAACGATTCCACCTTGACCTGAATTTATTGACGGCTAATATTATGCAGCAAACCTCTGGTAAAACCAAAAGTTTGCTCAAAGTTTATCATCGAGCTGACTTGCATAAATCTGCCTATAAATTGTTGTGCAGCCACAGACTGGAGGCAGCTTTGAAAAAAAAGGAATCATAAATAAATAAAAAACGTCAGGCAGCGTTTGATAGAAACCTATTTTTTAGTAAGCCCCATCACACGTGCAGCCACACAGGGAGCTGCAGACGAGGCAGGAGAGGACACCACCTCCAGCGGGACAGGCACATGCTCAGTGGTACACAGCATGCACCTCAGCATCATCTCTTCCAGGAATAACACATCCGTTAAAACTAAAGCACCACCATATTGCTGGAATGCAGACATCAACTGAATGATCAATTTTAAAATCCCTGCCGCACTTGCGCTCGGATTTGAATCATATTAGCATATTCTATTTTTCTGTTTCACTTGTTAGTCTTTGCTAAGAAGATGGAGGTGGTCTAAAAAGCAAGAATAGCTGAGAAATTGAGTAGGATGGTAGGGGTACGTTCCCATTTACTAAATCCCATCTGTATTGTCCTCCAGATGCTGACGATTTCTATTATCATATTTTATTGTTCGTTCCACCAGGTAGTCTTTGTGAGCCGGAGTTTCTGTCTGAAGTGATGCTTCATAATGTATTGAGAACGATCAATGATGTTAGATACACATCATCAATGATGAGCAAGTATTGGTTTACATTCCTTCCCCAGGATGCCTACAGGCAGACGGCCGACATTGTCGGTCAGTGCAAACTCTGAATCCTTACCCTCGTGGCTGGGAGACCAACACCCTAACCAGTAGACCCTAGACCCCCACTAGCACCCTAAAGTGTACCTCTGTCCCACTTTTCATCTTTCTATTTTCTCTCTTTTCAACTTCTGTTTTTAGGCTTAGGGGAGTGAGGGAGGAGATCTCCTCCTCTCCCTCCCTCCCTCTCTGGGCTGCAGTCACGACGTGGCGAGCCCTCCTCCACTCTGGGCTCGTTGGAAGGCGTGTGGAGAGTGTGACGCGGTCCTCGGGGGTTAAGTGGATGTTACCTTTCAGAGTCTTCACACAGAGATAGGCGGCCAAAGAGCACTTTGGCACGGCTCTGCAGAATAGCTTGCTGATACCGTAACGTGGGGGAGCCAAGGGGTGTGTGTGTGTTCAGCTTAAATCCCTGTGTGTTATGCTATTATCCGTCTATGAGAGGAGCCAGCTGCACCCCGGTCTGATGGGGTCCTCGGTTTGGTGTTTTGTTGCTGTTGCTCAGGAACTCTTCAGCGGAGAAAGTACTTGAACAAAGTTGTTGTTGTTGTTGTTTTTGTTGTAGTATCACACCCAGGACCATAAACGTCCATCTGCTCATTTGAAGTTCTGTGGGTGTGTATCAGAATGAAATGACACTGAGAAAGTAGGACAAGTGATTGAATGGAAGAGACAATGTTGAAATAACCGACTGGGTTTTGTAGCCGGTGAAACTCTATAAGGATGCATTTTTTAAATGCAAAAGCCATAACTATTTCTGTCTGATGTGACGAATAGAGTCATAAAGTAAGTTACTACCCAAGAAGGCATTTGGCGACAATGGCCCTGGGAGCGTCGTCAAATCCAACGCACATTTTCTGTTTCAATAGTTTGAAGGACTGTTGTAAGTTGGAGGTCGCTCTCTTTGCCAGCATAGACACATTCAAGGAGCTCATGGCAGTGTCTGAAACTGAAGCAGTTATTTCATTTAAAAAAAGACCCAGCGCTTCTGGGTAGTCTGGGTCCAGAGCATAATTGTAATATCCTGAGCGCTGAAAGCACATGTCTCAGATAATTCTAAAGTTAGTAAATTACAATTACGATTATAGTTGTAGAGCAATCAGATATATTTTACTGCCGTTTCTTTCCGGTGGGAAGCTCACCATTGTTGCACGGATCTACTTCATACCAAGGGGACTCCTCCTAAACCAAGACAATTTCCAAATTTGTACAAACACAACGATTTAGTGTTTTCTTTCTCTCGTTGGAATACATTGGTCAATCTAGAAAACAAAACATCCAGAGAACAATGGGGAGGGTGTGAAATGCACGCGTATGATGCTAATGATGCTAAAATTGGCATATGTAAAGTTCAGGGGACGATCATTAGGGAGTGCGGCTTGCCAGCGGAAAAGCGCTGAGCTGTAATCGTTCATTCATCCCGGACACACTGCGGCTCTGTGCTCGGAATAGACCGTTACATTTTAGCAAGTCAAATTACTAAAGGAGGAATATGCAAAAGTGAGGAGGCTCACATCCTTTGGGATTATTGTAATGAAGCCCCTTTCCCCGCATTTTTGTTGTATGCTGTCAAACTGTGTTGTCACCAATTTGCAAAATAAATTCAGTATCAGGTTTTTTTTGTCGCCGACAGCTGCATATTTGGTGAAGCGGAAAAGTAGTGTGGGCATGCACAACACAGCAAGTGTAATTCTAGTTAAATTGATTGATAGTCTTTAATACACAATATCCAAAGGACTCCGTAGCATCCAGGTATTTCGTTTCAGTAAAAGAGATGATGAAGTTGGTGTTTTAGAGCAATTCATCAGGATAAGAAAAACAAATTGGTTGAATAATGAGTTGCACTGGCACCGATTTGTCTTTCCTTGGAGCTCGATCGATGCATCAAGTGTCAAACACTCTACTGCTACTACTGATTAATCATCTTCACCATATCAATAGTTGTCTTTTATTATACCAAAAAAAATGTAAGCTGGAAGTGGGAATCTCGAAGAGTTACATTTGGTTCGTTTGTGGTGCCACCTATGGCGATCAGCGGTTATGGCAGGTGTGTTCCTGTACCTCACTTCCCAGGGATCCAAACAGTGTGTGAAGTCAGTCAGTTGGAAGTCGGTTTACTTGCATCTTTAGCAGAGACTCTTGCATTAGCCTACCATCTATGACGGAGCAACCACTGCTGGGTAATGAAAAACGTATCACTAACTGTACTGCTTGGGATTGATCCTGGGAATATCGACGCCGACATTCATAATACTGAAAATGCAAGGGATTTCTTCAGTGGGCCATAGGATCAATCACCATTTTGTTGCCTCATTTGACGATAGATAGAGACTTAACAGACCTGTGTTAGATATAGAAATAGATCATTAATTTAATCATGCTTCATAGCGTTAAGGTAAGGAACTCACTTTCACAAACGATACAGCGCATGGGTGTAGCATTCCATAGCTAAATAAAGGTTACCACGGGAAAAAAGGTTGGGACACCAACACCAGGAGGAGTAAACAGAATTTAAGGGATAAAACAAAATCAAGCAGAGCAAGGGAAGAGGGGGTGGGGGAGTCAGCCTGTCACGCATGCAGTGCAAACCCAAATAAATATAAAGCGAGAGAGCATAAGATGAGGTTGTCTAGCTGTCACATACCTCAACGGGCTGCTCGGTCGCAGGGAGAGAGTGCGCGCACATGGTTCAGTCTGATTAAGCGACGCGATACTGCGTTCAGGGATAATAAGCAGCATGATTTGCAGGGCGGTGTGATCAGACTGCGTAAGCAGGGGGAGACTGTTGTTCTTTTGTATCCCAGCCTTTCCAAGATCAACTTTAATTCCAACTCAGATTAATTCAAGTCAAGCGTAGTTCCACTGACGGGGGGTTTGATTAGCATATGTTAGCAAACACCACTTCGCTGCTGTCGAGTCACTTTGAATAATAGTCTTCACACATTTCTTCCTCGGATGTGAACTGTGGGCTTATTTAGGGGCTGACTACGGATAGCAAACACCCATTTTGCGACCAGATTTCTGACACTGTATTGATGCGATTCCCTGATTGAAAAACAGATTAGCTCTAATCCACTGTCACGGGAGAATCTGGATATGCAACGTCTAATAACTAGGTTTAATATCTACGTTTAATATCTAATGAACCATTACCCTCCACCCTGATCCTCCAGCGACCCTCCCTCGCAAGTCAAACTATCACACTGAAAAATAAAAAGAGAAGTGGTATCCAGTAAACTCACACTCCACACGGCGTAAACTCAGCCAAGGATGTGTCACGACAATACACTTTTCACCCTTAACCATATAGCAGAGAGGTGAGCGGAAAGGGGCAGAAGCACTGCCCCTTTTCTGCGTCTGTCTTTATGCTAGCTACACTCCATATGGCACAGCACCAAACAAGAGTCCTTCATCTCACCAATATCAAAAAGTTGGGGGTCAGGGGGGTGACTGTGTTTGACATGACACACCCGTGGGGGAGTGCCCTGCTGTACCATAGAAGTAGCCCCATTGCAAAGTCCCACAGTGAATGAATTGTTTGACTCCAGCGTAATGACAAATGTCAACAATACTCAATTCATGAATGACCCGGAGATGTATTTACAAGTGTCATGATAATGACCTTGATGGCTGTGAAAGCAGCAGAAACACTGCTCTGTTCTGCAATTAACACACTACTACTAATTATGATCATACATTCAATTTATAAAGTGACTTTCAAGACAACCAAAGCATTTGACAAAGTGTGTGTGTGTGTGTGTAAGTGCGTGTTTGTGTGTGCGCATGTGCGTGTGCGTGGGTGCGGATAGGACACCTCATCCACTACCTGTACTCTGACTAGTCAAGTCTCTGGTGTAACAGTAACCCGTTATACCCTGTTGTTCTGAAACCGGGACATTGAGGAGCGAATTCTCACCACTCTACAGTCGCTTAGGACGTCGTCAGCGCCCTGCCACCAGGAATTCATTATGGACAAGTCCAATCACAACACCTGGCCTCACCCAGTGGAGCAGCCAGACAGGGAGGAATCAATCTAGTCGCAGCCAGCTGCAGGTCGAATTATCTGTGTGTGTGTGTGTGTGTGTGTGTGTGTGTGTGTGTGTGTGTGTGTGTGTGTGTGTGTGTGTGTGTGTGTGTGTGTGTGTGTGTGTGTGTGTGTGTGTGTGTGTGTGTATTTGTGTGTTAGTGGTTCTGAGTTTATTTGTGTCTTTTGTGTGTCTAGTTGTGTCTATGTATGTGTATGTTAAGCAGATGTGCGTGAGTGTGTGTGTGTGTGGGGGGGGGTTTATGTGTGTGAGGGAGGAGTTCAGTCAGGGCATGTTGTCACGGCGGCCTAGACAAGGTGCTGGCTGCTGATTGGACCGTGTGAAGCCGGCAGATTGCTACGCAACCAGGTAATTTCCATGGAGCCGGAGCTGCTCTATCCTTTAGGGTAATTTAATAGGGCACCGCTAGAGCACACGGCTGTCAATCACATCCTCCCATAACATATAGAAGGTCTCTGTGCGCATGTAAGGGGAAAAAAGTAATTTTACTTTCACTTTCCCTTGTATTATGGTTGATTTATATGTCTGCTGCTTGCTGAAATGTACGTGCATATGCCATAGCTTCATCGTAAATATTTATGATATTATTTCATATCATGTCCTAATTTTCCCATCTGGGATCAATATAGTAGTATCCTATCTAACCCAACAAGAGAAAAGTCTGGCTAATATGTAAATATCTATGTTTTGAGTCAGAGGGGAGCTTTTGCGTATAGATCTCGATTTCGGTTTGTGTCGTCATCCCCTCGTCTGTGTGCCAGCAGAGGAGGAGGAGCAGGAAGTGGTTGGTTTGACTTTCTCTTACATGAGCACAGACACAGAGCCCCGAAGATATGTGACTCTCGACGACGTCTTGATTAACTCACTCAATCTTATCCGTTGAAGCACCAGCTTACACACACACACGTCGTCACACATGCACACTCTCTCTCACAAACACACACACAAAAACATCCATGAAGTCCTCTTCCACCTCCTCCTCCTCTTCTATCTCTATTTAAATGAGGCATGCGCTAAAAAGTCGTTAAAACACACTTTTTCACTCGAGGTTTCTATGTCTTTGCGTTACGGTTTTTGAGAGCGATCGTCCGACAGCTGAAAACACGCCCGGCACGTGTGACTAATGCCGGGATCCCGACGTTCGGATCTTGTTTTTCTATGCCCTCAATTCAATCGTCGAGTCAGGTGCTTCCTGTAGACATATCATAAAGGAGCCACTAAATCTCAATCACTTTCCACTTAGGGGCTCCCAGTCGTGGCTTGGGACCGAGGCTGGATGTTATGGTATAGCTGTCAGTATCCTGCCCAACATTGGGAAGAACCTTCTCCCACTAAAACACCACTTCTGTCTCCATCTCTGCCCCCCTCCATCACTCCCCCCATGAGGGCTTTGACAAGGCAGAAGAGATGGATGGGACTCGATGGTGGTGATGGGGGGGGGGGGGGGGGGGGGGTTTATCCCTAGGGAGTGGAAGGTAGTGATAGCGTGGTTACCAAGGTAGCCTGTTGTGTTAGCTACCCCGAGACGGTCAATACTATTTTTAAGTTTAAAGAATAAATTGTGTGGCTGTCTCTCGCTAGTATTTACCTGGAGGGAGGAATATTGGGCTAGTGATTTTTGTCAAGGAGGAAACCGCGTTTTAGCTGAAAATAGTGGCATCGCGCAGACGGACAATAATAACATCGCTTTTTAGGTCTGGAGAGGCTGCATTAAGCGGTGTCTGTTGAGGACACCGCATCCCCCAATCCAAAGGATATAGTTTGAAGTGCCGTATTTTAGTACAAGCAAACACTACCACTATCACTATCATTGAAGTAGACACTCAAATAAAACAAATTCAAAAAGCTGGTTATAGACTAATATCTTGAGGACAAACCAGTGGTGAATTCGCAAGTTTCAACACTGTGATTTTTCGTTTTTTCAATTCTGCAACGTCCACTGATTAAACACTTTATATGTTGTATGTTGGGTTATCAACTTTCTCTCTATCAAATAAGGGATGGTAAAGGACGATCGGGGGACGGTCAGTGTGCCACGGCGGTAGGGGTACCGTGTTGTGTGTACACAGTGGAACACCAGAAATGACCGTAGGTTTTTCGTAAGTAATTGGCGTATTTGCGCTGTACGTACAACTGATGCACATGAGGAAGCCTGTGATTGGATGACACCCATGGCATGATCAGCAAATGATCTACTGCTGTATCAGATCTAGGATATATACGGGTGGTCCAGTATCGGATAAACAACAACACAACCATATGACCCTAGTTCTATTCAGCAATTCCCTAAAGAACACATTCTAACAAGCTATTTAGGAAGATTATTCAGTCCCCACCAAATTTGTGTCAGATTTCCCTCTACTCCTATAGAGTCTCCTAACCGCTTGGTTTGTACATGGCTGTTGTTGATGCATTTATTTACCCATGAATAAAGACACACTGAGAAACATTGCTTTTTCACAACAATGATCATGGTCTTACAAGGTAGCAAGCCTATCCCTTCGAAAACAGATCAACTCAGCTTAATACACGACAAGAAAGTTTAAATTGGAAAAGTTTAGAGCAAGGGCGATGTCTTGTTTCTTTTCGGAGTGACTTTGGAGCATACTAATCCATGATGTGGATCAAATGGTGCTTATTTACGATTAGCTGCAGATAAGCTGTTTACGATATTTGTGATTTAATTGTCAATAATTGCACAATGTCGTCCAGGGCCTTTGACTTTTAGTGTTCAGCCAGCAAAAAGACTAGTCAACGCTAGCTTTATGTACTGCGAAATTAAGTTCAGTTTATCGTTATATCTCTTTGTCGCACTGTTCCTTTCTGCCCCACTTGTCACAGTTCATCACTAGGCACTTTGATGCAGTATTTTAATGATACATTATCGCAGCCTAGGAAGGGGTGGTTGATATTGCGGTCCTGTGGTCATATTATGAGTCGTTACTTTCGCAGAAGGCCCGCAGAGCAATATCACATGTTTGTCGTACCCTGACCCTGCCTCAGGTCAAACTAGTGCTTGCTAATGCTTTAAAATCAAACCAATACATTGTCTTGTCGTCATACAGAGTTTGGGGTATGTCATCAAACTGAATTCTTCTTTCATTTCATTCTATTGATTTATTTCAAATTAGTTACATTCGGTTACCATTGTTGGTTTTCCAGTTTTACAGCCATCTTTCTCAAGCATGTCCTGCAGGGTCAAGGCTTTGGTAAATACAATCCATCTTGTCCATTTACAAACCTGACTGTAGGCTCCATGCCCTGACTTCACGATGAGTCATTTTACGCAGCAGGTTTCTGTCAGACATTGTGTCCTTGTCTTAAGGGCCAAAATATACACCTGTCAAGGTGTGTCAACGCAATATGGTCACTATGGCCGACACTATAATTCTGATTTCCCCACCGGAGACAGAAATGAAGTGATTCATATGTTTGAATGAACCTAGGCCCATAGGTCACATAAAGACCACCCACTCGGCCGGGCACAGGGGCAAGCGGAAGCATTGGTTACCATGACAACGCTGTGGGTAGGACAAAACACACCAAGCTGCATGTACTCGAAACATCACAACGGGTTGAACAGAGGGAAAGATCTAGCCTGATAGATTTCCCGAAAGCAGCTATTTGTTGAGAAACTCAAAAAAACAAACAAACAAAAATCAATAGTAGAATCCCAAATGTCTCTTTTTCATTTTGTTTTTTTCGTTCACTTCTCTTTTATCTCTCTCTCTCTCTCTCTCTCTCTCTCTCTCTCTCTCTCTCTCTCTCTCTCTCTCTCTCTCTCTCTCTCTCTCTCTCTCTCTCTCTCTCTCTCTCAATCTCTCTCCCTCACACTCTCTTCCTCCCTGAGATTGTGTTTCTGTCGATACTGCAAGCTCTGAGCCACTATATAGATGATATCACCTATATGCTCTCTAAGAACAGAAGCCTGTGGAGAGCGTACGTTATTTAAACTCAGAAACTGAGGACCTAGCTCTTGATGTTGACCATATGCAATGAATAATGTATGACCACTGCAATTTCTTTCCAATGGCAAAATTGTTCCTTTGGCCAACCTTTGATTTTAACTTGTAGTAGGATGTTGTTTGGACCAGCTGGGCTGTTGTGATGACTTGTTTGCAAATATTTTGGTAACTAAACAAATCCAAACTATTGTGGTGACGACAAAACGGACAGAATGCTTTTCCTAAAACAAAGCTCCCATTGGCTGCTTAAAGGTACCCTTGAAAATGCTCCACTCTAAACAGAGAATAAAGCATTGATGAGTATTGCCGCAATACAAAAAGCCTTTTATTAGGACACGCCTCAACACTAAAACAGACATGGGTTAATTACACTTGTGTGTGGGCCCCTACGGCGGCAGGGCCCTAGGTCCCAAACACACGCCCACAGATGCCGGGTCCCTGAGTTACCTGCAGCGCGCCGCGATAAATGAACAGCATGTCAGGGTGAGTAACGGCCAGATTGGTCTTTCCGTCTACGATTTATGCGTTCATTTATTATAGACTAGTTGAGGAAGTTCGCAAACATGTTAATGTATACTATAAATCATCTTCCCAATAGGAAGATCACCAGATGCCACTGAAATAGTGAGTTGTTTTGGCTGCTTTTGGTCGTATAACATTGGAGCTCATTCAAAGCTCATGGGTTCGTTCTGTGGCATATTCACATCACCCGGGTAACAGGTTGAACGGACTCTTTTCTCTCATCCTCGTGCTGTCAGCAACCACCGTGGGTTTGATCGCCATCTGAAAACGTCGTTAAGCAGCTCTCTTACACCGGCCCGCTGAAATGAGTTGTCCTTCATGGCTAATTCTCCCCTCTATGATAGCACCCCAAACACTGCTGAGTCTCAGAGTACTGTGTTCAAGTGTTTGTCTGTGCCTGTGTGGGATTGAGAGAAAGCGAGGGAGAGAAAGAGAGAGAGACAGAGAGCCATGGAGAGGCAGTGTCAAGGTTTGGTGTGTGTGTGTGTGTGTGTGTGTGTGTGTGTGTGTGTGTGTGTGTGTGTGTGTGTGTGTGTGTGTGTGTGTGTGTGTGTGTGTGTGTGTGTGTGTGTGTGTGTGTGTGTGTGTGTGTGTGCGGTCTATGTGTGTGTGTGTGTGAGTGATGGATTTAATGATTATTTTCCTTGATACAGTTCACGTCGGTCGGTTCGCCAACAAGAATCATTCAGAATCGTTAGTTTGTTTGTTCGTTCCGTCGAGTTTACGGTAGCAGTGAATCGAATCATGGAATGCACGGTTCTCAGCTGAGTCAGTCAGACTCAGCTCCTCCCTCGTTCTCATCTCAAACGATCATGGTCAGTCAGTCATCAATCAACACAACATTAGCCTACAACTTCAACCAAACGCAACGCCATGGGGGGGTGTTGATTATTGGATGATTAACATATCAGCAAGTTAATAGACTTGGTTTTTAACAATGATGGTGGGGGTCCCGGGTGGAGAACGAACCATGAAAGAACGAGGCAGATTGACGAGACATTTAAATATTTGATTAATCGGGCATGACACAGAAAAACAAAGACAGCATGCATTTACCATTTCACTGATATTGAATCGTATTATCGTACGCTCGCTCACTAAGCCTCTTCCCTCTTCACCACTCACAGTCAGTGAACGAACAGCGAGTCAGCGACTAGTGGGTCTGGGAGGAGTCGAGTCTGAGAACGAATGAGACGAACGAGAGAGAAGAATCTGTTTGGTTCGTTCTTGTTATAGTTTCGTTCATTCGATCTGATTCGGTCGCGAACGACCCATCACTAGTGTGTGTGTGTGTGTGTGTATGTGTGTGTGTCTGTGCTCGTAAATAACTAGTGTAGCAAGTACAATGCTTCAGGCCACCTGGGTGACTTTACTTAACTGGGGTCCTCCAGACAAGGACAGAGTGCTGGTGGTGTTGGAAATCGGGTTTATTGTAAAAGTTTGTAGACAATGGAACATGACCTGATGGTCCATGTTGCCATGCATGAGATCTCCCGAGTGTGTGCGGTGATGGCTGGTTTAACCTCATGGCTCATTATACAACAGTTGTGCAGCCTAACCCAGCCCAGAGTTCAATCTGTCTGACTCTGGCCAGGTGAGGCTGATTAAACCAGCCATCATCCACATACACTTCCACACTATGTTTATGTGATTGTGAGTGTGTTTTTGCAAGTGTGTGTTGTTTGTAACCGTGTGTGTGTGTGTGTGTGTTTATGTGTGAAATTATCCATTTTAGCATGCATTTATGAAGTTACGTTTGTGTGTCTATTTGTGAATGCTTGTGTTTATGAATGTGTGTGTGTGTGTGTGTGTGTGTGTGTTTCGGTTTTGAAATCAACCCCAAATGCATGTGTGTGTTTGTGTGTGTGTTTGCTAAAGTGAACGTGCACGAATGAGTGTCGTTCCTTGCAAGTGCCAGCCTTGCGTGGATGACTCCTCTCTGCCGTGGCCCACTGCCACCGCCCAAACATTCACGGCCATGCCCACACGACACGCAGCCCGCATGTGTATCCTCAGTCCGCCCATTGAGGGGCCCAGCAAATGCCAAACTGGGGATGACTGCTTCAGTCTGAGAAGGCCATTCTGCTCCGACGCTAGGCCCTCCAGCCTTAGACCAAGTGTGTTCTCGGCTGGTGAGTTGTAGGCATTCGATGAAGGGCCATCAGGATAAGAAGCCAACTGGCAAGGTAGGGACGTTCGCTAATAGACTGAGCTTTCATGTTTCCAGTGCCTTCCCAATTGCCGAATCCGAGATATTTTGATGTTGAATGTTTTTTGAGAGAGTTAAGTCATTTGAAAGGAACCTCGACTCTGTGCCCACTGGTGGCCCCAATCCTTCATCTTTCTGTTGACATCAGATCGGTTCGTTGCCTCTAGTGCGTCTGGTTTAGGGATAACCTTGGCGTTGTCTCAATCGAGTGTGGAGCCACGTCCTCTTGCTGTCCCAGCTCCCCCGGTACGTTGTGTCGCTGTCTATACTGATAACACATGACCCATCACCAAAGCAGGGGTCCACATGCTCAACACACATTAACTTACTATCTCATTGAATTGAATCCATCTGTGTTTTATTCATTCTGGTTGGAGTATGGGACAATCCATCTTCCGCTCAAGTAAACGTATTTAGGACGTAAGCACGTAATGGTGTTACCTCCAAACTTCCGAAAGAATTTACACTCAACCCGTGGTATTTTTTCGCATGCATGGTGAAGATACCACAGCAAGGGAACATATTGATTGTTGAAGGAATGCACACATATACAGCGGTCCTGATGCATCGAAAGCAGTAAATCGTATGTGCTTAATGCCTTGTATATCTACATGTTGTGATTAACACCGTGTCTGTAACATAAACCAAGATGTAGTGTTGAATATTCCCCCTTTTAACCCACCAGGGTAAACCTATCATGGAGAAAGAAAAATTTGTTACGGCAAAAACACCAGGCATGAATATGCAGAGTGTAAGTTTCCTTGTAATTCATTGTAATCATAATAATACCAGTGTATGTGTTTTTTTTACCCAGTAGGGTGCTTGTAAATAGAGCCACGACCAGGGCAGACCTGTTACATCGGTGTCGGCTATGGAGATGAATGTAGGTTGGTTGGAGGCTGTGATTGAAAGTGGCTCCCCAACGCAGACGGGAGTGGAAATTACACTGCTTGCGTCTGCTACCTACACATTTATATCAATCAAAAGCCACAGCTGCGCAAAAAATTTAGATTTTCCCATTTGTTGCAATATCACCACCCGGTTAGCATGCTACTTCATATATTTTGCATAAAAACATTATTTTAAATGGATTAAAGGAACTGGATTACTAATATGGATGAGAGTAGATGACCTACGAGACATTGGAAATAAAACTCAGCACCTTTACACTGGCAGTCGAACACACTAGCCACTACACTATAAACACGAGACTCTTCCCTTGCAACTGATAAATAGATATTTTTTACTTCTGTACTTACTTTTGTAGCCAGTTATACTTCAAATTCGGACCACTGTGAGCCTTGAACTCGTAATGAACCATATGCCTATGAGGCATGACAGCTTGGTAATGAGCCATCTGAGGTTCTCTCATCTATAAAGATGACCTTATTCTCCTCTTCAGTGGTCAACACGTGTGCATTCGAGGGGATTGTGTCTTTAATAAAAAATTATGATATGATTTGACACCTTTTGATTTACAAAAGAGACATATTTCATTCCATTCATAAATATGTACGATCAGTGTTGAATCTACGGGAATGTACGAACGAGTTCAATTTGTATGCAATACATTCAACATATCGATCATCATCATCATCATCATGGAATCCGTTCAGAACAGAGGAGGCCTGGTGCTTTGTCTCCACCCTGGAGCTCCTAGCCAGGGATGATGAAGCCATCCATCAGCCCAGGGACAGCATCATCTGCAGGGGGATGAACGGGAACCAGAGGCGCAGCCGGCTGATCTGACGCCTCCCGCTGCAACATGTATGGACCGCAGCGAGGAGAGGCATCACCTTCTACTGGAGCCCAGATGAGACACCGAAGACCCCCAACGTGAAGGAATCCACCCAGCCGCTTTGGGGATTTGACTCTACTTCGTAGTTGTCGTTTTCCATTTGTCTTGTGGTGGGTTTTATTTAGCTTAGCTTTGGCCCCCCGGTCGGCAAGGAGATCCTGAAGGTGACGGAGGAGTTTAGTGAAGGTCAAATGCACATGTGAATGAATGCTTGTGTACGCATAGTTTTATTTAGCCTGGGTATCGCATTTTCTTTAATGAATCTGAACATGCATTACTTTAGTAGGATGAACCCATTTAAACATGTGAAGAACATGCTTAATCCCCCCACAAACACTAACACACACACACACACACACACACACACACACACACACACACACACACACACACACACACACACACACACACACACACACACACACACACACACACACACACACACACACACAACGATGACGATGACTACCCTCATTTCAGGAGTATTTGCAAGGTCACTGGTTACGTCATCTTGTGAGTGGATGAACGTGCCCCGATCAAGGCTGTCTCGGTAGGAACTCAGGAGCAGCACTGACTCCTAATGAACTCAGAGTTCGGTGCGCTACTTTTATACCAGAAAACACAGAGCACCTCCGGGACGGCCGTGAACGCCCTCCTAAAGACGGGATGAGACGACAAAACAAAATGCCCTCCCCTGGGACTCCACTTTAAGAAGATCTTCAGGTCTACTCTTTATTTGCTTTAATAATGTATAACTTACAAAAAGTATGAATACCGGTATTACATATTCACATTGATATACTTTTGTTATTAATGTTTCATACATAATATCTTCATTGCTTAATTTGTATAATTGTGTTATACTATGGTAGTCAACGAGGAGCAAAAAGGAAAGATTTGGTTTTATGTGGAGATTCTTTATTGTGAATTACACATATGTAATTGAATGTTTTTTTTGTTAAATTGTTTTGTACACTTCCGTGGTTATCATGGCCGTATTGTTTGGTCTAAATCTTTTCATGAATAGATATAATATAATACCTCTAATTTAGATCTTTAATTTAGATGAGAAAGATGGGCTAATTAATGTCAAGTGCCCCCTAGCCTATTGCCTGTCCCATGGTATGACTAAAAACCTTTCATTTCCATGCATGTCTTTCAGGCTATTGTAGTGGCTAACACTTTTAAAGGCTAACACCATAATAATGACTTTATTAATTTCGGAGGGTTGCGCTAAGCCGATAAGATGTCCTCTTTCATGGGATTCCCAAGCTGCCATCAATAATTCAGCTATTCTGTCGGGATAACGGATTCAAAGCCCATTTCACACTTTGCATCAAATAGGCAGTGATGACCGGGAGTCCCCAAAGCCAGGCGCCATATCTTGCTCAAAGACATCAGGCGCATTCACAACAACCTTAAAACTCCTGTCGGCCCGATTGTGAGAGTTTGACAAAGAGCGGCTGTCCTTTACTTGCTCTCCCTCGCTCTCTCCCCGGTAAACTGAAAGGTAAAAGGAAAGACAGAGCCAGCCTTCCCCTCACCGGCTCATAAGTGACATTTCAACAAGACAGTGCAGTGACATGTCACTTTGGATGAAACATTTTTTACCAAATAACTAAATAGGAAACAGATGGATTGGCTATAGTAAACATTTTGTATTACAAAAGTCTGAAATAACAATTGGCAGTTCAAACACAAGGAAAAGGGAATACAAACTGCCAAATTGAAATCCCCCTTGTTGTCTTAAACCAGCAAGCCTATCGGTCAGGGACATCATTAGAAACCCCATTTTCTCTCCATGCCGCACTGGGCATTGACGATCGACTCAAAAGTCTGCTTATTAAATTCCCATCTCCTTTGTCCAACCATTAATTATCCAGGCTAACATGCCACTGAGCCGCTACCATCTCCCCGAGCCAGGCAGTCTGAGCCTCTCTACCTCCCTGTAGGAAGCATCCAGCATCATGTTCCCAACACAGCCAAGCATGAAGCCAAATTAAACAGTTTTCTGATTTTAGCCAAGTGCAAACAGTAAAAACAGAATACATGCATGACAGGTATCGAGTTCATGAGGTAGCTCTACCGAGTGATGTGTGATCTTCTTCTGCACTGATTAAGTCTGTGAAAGTCCGGATTGGAGGGGGGTGGATAATAAGGGTGAAGGATGGGCCGTAAGGTACAGGGCTAGATCCCCAACGCATTGGGTAAAAAAGACTAGTGGTTGTACTGTTTGTTGTAAATTTGTTACGTTTAAACGGTTCGGGCATCCGGTAAGGATGCCCACTGGGCGCCTCCCTAGGGAGTTGTTCCAGGCACGATCAGTGGGGAGGAGACCCCGGGGAAGACCCAGGCCTCGGTGGAGAGATTATATCTCCACTCTGGCCGGGGAACGCCTTGGGATCCCCCCTGTCAGAGCCGGTCAATGTGTCAGTGCTGGAGATGCTGTCCCCGCGACCCATCCTCGGATAAGCGGTTTGAAGATGAGGATGAGGAGGAAGTTTAAAATACAATTTGTTAACCGATCATACTCCGTCCCTCCCACTTCAACCCCTCTAAACTTGCTTTTCGTCTGACCTAAACGGATGTCCTTCCTTGTAGAACTCTACTCTGGCCTTCTTGGTCTGCCACTCCTGTCATTTTGCATAGGAGACCGTTGACTACCAACTCCTTTGCCTTTTCTCCTCAATCCCTCTCTGAACAAATCATTTCAGCATCTCTCTGTGTTTTGTAATCTGGTCACAGGTCTCTCCGCTCACTGCTATGTGGATGATACACACACACTCACACACACACACGCACACCAGACACACACACATACACAGACACACACACACACACACACATACACACACACGTAGCAAGGGGTGCAGTTCAATCTTGGTAAAATTTAGCTATTCCTTCCTAAAAGAATCTACACCTTACCATTACCATCACAAATCTACCACATCGCTCTGATTGCCAAGAACATTCAGCTCAACCTTGAAAATCAGTAATCCTTTCCTGCCAACATGGCTCCGTAGCTCATATCCATATCCAGGAACTATTTCCCCCCAAAGTAGTCCCCCCTTTTATTTTTCCAGGGCGTCACTACTTTTACATTCCTTGCTCATGTCAACTTCGCAGAAAAGGCTGGCTGCTTGGCTTTGGGGTACAAAGTACATTAAAGAAATAGGCTAGTCCATCAGGTTTCATTTTTTGCCAAGATAACTTGGGGGGGAACCTTGAGATTCAGCTGTCCCTCTATGCAAAAATTCAGAGCCCCGTCTGTAGCTTGACGACGTTTAGACTGCGATGCTCCTTTGGCAGAGTTACCACCCTCTGCAATCAGGCCACGGCATCCAGAATCCTGCTACAAGAGTAATCTCCCATCCATCAAAAGGTCCCTGTCCCCCCACTCGCTTCCAAGTTCTCGGCTGGTTTTGCATCCCTTACTATTTCAAATCGTACATGGCCTTTGCTTCTAGGCTAAAAGGCGGATCATTGAACTGCCATTCTGACATACAGTATACTGTACAGTTGCTAGGGCAGTCAGGCTTAAACCCTGGACTTCTTCACACTGCTACTCCTCCAACATGGCAACCACAGGCGGTAATAGAGGTAGCACGTTGAAATCACCACCCGTTTGTATCTGTCATGGTGGAATGTAATCTCCCGTGCAGGTCTCTGAAAGAGACTGCGTTCTCTGACAGACGTGTGTGGGGTCTTTGAAACAGACTGTAGACCCATTTCCGCCCGTCACACCTGGTGACCTGGAGACTGCTCTCCCGACCTGTGATAAAGTCGCCCTCTCTAGACCCATAAAAGATCAACACACAAATCAATTATTTGTCATTCCACCTGTGCAACCTTTTTCTTGTTGAGGGATTTGTCAGAGGAAGACTGGGGTTTGGTTTGAACAACTAATGGAATAGGATATTTACAGATAAAGGAACAAATGCTTTAACTTGACTGTGAGCAGGGAATGGTAATTCAATTCTTTATTATTGATTCAATCATGTTATGAATTCAACATATCCTGAGGGTTAAGGATAGATATTAAGTGAATATCCCTACCTCATCCGGATATTTTGACTTAAAATAAAAAAACGGATTCATTTTTGTACGAATACGTCTCCATTAGACGAGAGAATGAAGCTACTTATTAACAATACGTCTTGGTCAAATGTAGTTGCTTAAATTATGTGCCGAAACCCGATGATGAATAAATGGGAATAAATACCAGAATCTTTTTTATAATCTCTGTTAGAGATGCTTTAGAGGGAGCAAAAAAGATTATCTTCATTTTCACAGAAGGTAGGAACTGTCCATTATTAGCAAATATTGACCTGGTGCTTTAATTAAATGACCTTATGAATAAGCTGCCCAGCTGCTACCTACCAAAGCAATGTGATTGGTCGAAAAACACAATTATTTTCTAGCGATCTGATTATCCTGGCTTAAAAAATATATATATTTGAGGAATCTCATTGATCTAAAAAATAGACCAATACGATAAATCTCAATTGGTTGAAAATGAAATCATTTGCATTTTCTTTCTTTTCGAGCAATCTCATTTGTCGAAAAAGTGTCATATTTTTTCGAGCTATCTCATTGGCTTAAAAAATAGATATTTTTTCGGGCGACCTCATTCGTCAAAAATAAGACCAATCACAAAATCTGAAAAAAAAAAAAAAATTGAGGGATTTCATTGGCAGAAATAAAATAAGTTTTGGAGCAATGTCATTGGTCGATTGGTCATATCATTGGCTTAAAGGCACCCAGTGCAACTTTATGTAAACATTCAATGAAAAATAAACATTCAATTTCTAGTCTTTTTTACACGTAGTAAGTTTCAATAACTCCATACCATTACATTCAAGGAGCAAAGATGAGACGTCGTTGTGTGGTGAGAACTGATAGAAAATCGTAAACAACAACAATCGCCGGTGGGGAGAAGCCATTTTTCCATTGACTGGAAGCCTGCTTTATTTATTGTAGGTTACAAAAAATAAAGAAAATGGCGGCATTGTTGTTGTTATCGATTTTGTATCAGTTCTCACCACACAACGACGTCTCATCTTTGCTGCTTAAATGTCGGTATGTAATGGTATGGAGTTATTGAAACTTACTACGTGTAAAAAAGACTAGAAATTGAATGTTTATTTTTAAGCCTCGAAAGTTGCACTGGGTGCCTTTAAAAAAAATTATTTTTTGAAAGATCTCATTGGTCACAAAAACAATAGTTTTTTGTGAAATGTGGGGGAACAATAAAGGAATTGAACGGATGATGGTGAAGATTGCTTTGCTGTGGTACAAAAACACAAAGCAACCACAACACCACAATGCAACCGGGCCTCACTGGGGCCCACTCTCAGCCCATAGCCGGGCCCACACAGCCCACAGTGGGCTGACCCACTGGCACTGGCCGCTAGCACACCTGGGCTCAGGTTGGCCGTACACTACGGGGCCCAAACGTGCTCCCCATTTCATGCCGGTAGCGGGGCCCCTAGTGGGCTAAATTATTTTCCCACAGTGGCCTCACATGGGAGCGTGTTTGCTAGGTATCCCTGCCCATACCCACCAACACTCTCCTCTTCATCATATGCAGTGGCACACTTATCCTTGGTGGAAGTCGGTTCTTCTTTTATTTAACACAAATGTGTGTTGACTGTGGTCTGTGGTGTGTGTGAGAAGCTGGTCGAGCTGGTCGATTTAGACTCTTCCTCTCTGTGGTTTTTCTTGGTTGTACAAGCTGTACCCAGGTTTACAGTCACTCACAACCTTCACATATTTTTTTCTACACTTTATGAGTTCAACTGGTACAGTTAGTCTGTACAAATTGCACTACAAATAATTTGTTTAAAGTAATTAAATGCACATTCAAAAGTACCATAGCTTTAATCATAATTAGGAGCCTGATTATAATAATATATTGTGTATTAATATAACACTTTTCCTTTTAAACCCTGAAACCTCTGTACTAACTTACAGACTACTTCTACACTTCTGTATGAACTTTCAGTCTTTCACCGGGGAACAAAGTGGGTCTTTCTTTATACACAGGGAAATGACACAGAAGAACGATATGCTTTTAAGCAAGAATAAAGTATAGGGTTTCTGTTTATCTGTTTATTATGCTATTGTTATACCTGGGGAATATGCCGTATTTCATCAACAGATTTCCCCCCAACTCAGCGGCGCTGTGAGGACGCTAGTATCGTTTGGGTGTGATGCTAACCGCTATCACCGTTGTGTCTCTTAATCAGTTTCTCTCTGCAGCGACTGACCTATCACCTGGACGTAATTAGTCTGCGATTTCTGTATACGGCCAAAGATGAATAGACAAGGTAAATTACAAACAACCGTATAGCAATATGTAATTTACACGACCACGACTGAGTGCATCGTTATCATCATTTTGATGTATTTGGAAATAAAGACGCCATTACACGCGGTCTGGCTTTAATCCAACCCGACGTGGTTATCCATTATCTTTATTCCTTTATTGTTTCGCTTTTTTCATGCTGAAGACAAACAGGGGAGGATGATTACACGGGAGGGTATTAATGAAAACGAAAAAGCGTCTCCATCTCAAACATAATGGTTTTTAATCTCATAATGATGTATTCTCAGGGCGAAGACCGCAGTCCCCGCTCTGCAGTTGTGTGAATAACATGAAAACAGCTTCACGCTGTAATTGCTCCATTCATTTGCAAAGAAGATTTTGTTCCAACCGCAAGGAAAAACCCGCCAAGGATTAGTATGGAATGATGAGATGTTTATATTATGTACAAATGAGGGCTGTCGCAGGGAGAGGCGTGAGCACTAGACGTAATATGGCATCATAAGCGGTTCTCCAAGCGTGCTGATTGGCCCACCTATCCGCTTGATGTCATACAATGGGCCTCGCTCACCAGGTGATTCGAGAGAGAGAAGCAGCAGCAATGTGTTCTCTCAAGGAGTCTCTAAACTGAATTAATGTGCCAGCGATTCAGTCCAAAGTCGAAGATAACGACCAGTGTTATTCCTGAGAAACCTCCAACAACATATACTGAATAGAAGATGAAGGAAGTCTTATTTTATTTTGTATTTTTTTTCTGCTTTCTGCTTAATTTCTGCTTCATAAAAAGAAAATCTACAAATGGTCACACTTTTATAAAATAGCCGTTTTCAGCTGGCTTGTGGATTCCTCCCTTTCAACCCAAGCCAGCAAGCCCTTTCATCGTTCCGGATGCAAGCACCTCCATAAACTGTGCAACAAAATGTTAAATTCATAAACACACCCCGAAAAAAAGGAACCTCCACCCAAACTTTGATCGATTTTTCTTCCTTTGCTATGAATATTAGCGCAGTTTACCCCTGCGGGGCCTTGACCTATCTTGCCTCTTTTCCCATTACGACCCGCCTCTTTTATGGAGCGCGGTGCGTTCCACTCCGGCCCACATCCCCTCTGATGGAGCCATATATCAGGCCCGGCCCGGCACCTCTCTCTGTGCACCGGCGGTCATAACTCGGTGAAATATGCTGGCTCCCGGCTCGGGGAGGAAGGGGTGGGGTACAAGGGGTGGTCGGGAGAATTTGTAACCCGTGATCATATCATTTATTCTTCACCTGCCGCTCGACAGAGTGTGTGTGTATTTGTGTGTGTGTGTGTGTGTGTGTGTGTGCGTACGTTTTTTCTTTTTGCCCCTGTTTCCAACATCTCTCCGTGTTCGTTGTTCGTTGGCTTGGAGATGCCTTTTTTCATTTGTGTGATTGAAGAGAGACGAGGCGACGAGAGCCTTGGGTTATGGAGGGACGGATCCGGTCATGGCTGAGGTGCCTGTGTGTGCATATGGTGCTGTGAGTATGTGTATGTGTGCGTGTTTGTGGAAATGTGTGTGTGTGTGTGTGTGTGTGGCTGTATGCCTGCGGTTTATATGGGGCTATGAGTGTGTGTGTGTGTGTGTGTGTGTGGGGGGGGGGGGGCTGTATGCCTGCTTGTGGTACGTGTGTGTGTGCATGGGGCTGTCTGTGTGTAAGTATGCCAGTGTGTGGGGTTGGGGGGGTATGTCAAGGCCCACTGTGATGCGACATGCATCTCTCTTACAAGACAAAGTCCTATCTGAGAATATTTCATAAATCACCGGCCCCTCCCCTCGGTCCTACAACGGCTATGTCATACCTCGCTCTAATACCCCTGCCCCTTTTATGGGCACTATGAATAATTATGTCCTTCCCAATGGCCCTCCTTCAGTGGTCTGACATCAAGCAGCCCCCCAAGGGGGTAACACATGGAAGCTGTTCGCTGGTTATGATCCAAGATGGCTAACAGTCTTGTCAGCAGAATAGCGTCAGTGGTCAGTGACAGGGCCAACACTTTCTCTAAAGGTCCGGACTAATTGCCGTGCAGTAGCCCTATTGAGCCCGGATGGAGTGGGAAGACTCTGAAAGGCTGCAGTAGTCTGGGTGTCTTCCAATACAGCAAGAGCTGCAAAGGCACTGGAGGTACAAGCAGACGGCTGGCTGGTATCAGGAGGCTGGACGGACTAGGGTTTATCACAAATAAGAGTATGCAAAGTGAGATATAGTGGCTGTAGATATAGTTATGTGGTATTCAATCTATCAGTACTAACACTTACTTTATCATCAAACTCTAGAAGCGAAAACAAAACTTTAGAACCTGACCACCTCTCACTCTAACCGTAGAACCGAGAACCAAACCCTTAACAAAACTGGAAACTTGGGAAACCCTAACATAAACCCTTAGCCCTGAACTGAAAACCAAACACAACCAACATAGAGGAAACCCTAACTCTAGAACATACTGTAAATCCAATCCCTAAAATCAGAACGATAAAAAACCTCCAAACCTACTCCAACCCTAGAACCGTAAACAAACCTTCAAACCCCCTCAATAAATGTCCCTAACCTGTACCCTAGAACTGAAAACCAAAACCCTTATACCAAACCAAGAGAAGCCCCTAACCGTAGAACTGAAAATAAAGACCCTCAAACCCAACCCATAGAAACCACTAACCCCAACCCTAGAACTGAAAACCAAAACCCTTATACCAAACCAAGAGAAGCCCCTAACCCTACCAGTGAAAATAAATACCCTCAAACCCAAACATAGAAACCACTAACCCTAACCCTATAACTGAAAACCAAACCCTCAAACCCAACCCATAGAAACCACTAACCCTTACCCTAGAACTGAAAACTAAACCCTCAACCCCAACCCATAGAAACCACTAACCCTAACCCTAGAACTGAAAACCAAACCCTCAAACCCAACCCATAGAAACCCCAAAACCTAGATATAACAAACAAACCTCAAACCCTCAAATCCCACAAATCAGAACCACAAGCCATTACCCTGAAGAAAACTCAAAAAAACTAAAACCCAACCATTATTAAAAATCTCATTTGCACAGACAAATGTTATTAAAAAAGGTATATATATATATATATATATATATATATATATATATATATAGATCCATATTCCATGCGTGTATAAATCGTTATATTTCTGCAGTAACCATGGCGCACCACTTGCTTCTCCTTGGTGGTACATGTACCCCAGGTGGCCCCCTCTGGCCCAGAGGACTAGAGGAGCTAGGGGAAAGGTGGGAGGCGGCTGTGCAGGGGAGGGATGCCGGCTGGTGGGGACGGGGTCAGGGATGGGTCACTGTGAGGTGGGCTGTGATGGGCGGGAGAAAGTGTAGTGGTGTACCGTTGCCCTGGTAACTAATTGATGGATTGACATGTGTATAATTGGGTCTCAAAAGCTACTCTGACATAGACATTGATAGACTCACATCATAAACACATCAAGAAAATATTGCACCTGTGTCATGTTTCTTTCCTGTTTATTTGTTTATTTTTTTTAAATGTGTGCTTTTTAATAATAAATATATCAGAATCATTTTGAAAAATGATGATGTATCTATTTTTAATTAACCAGTAATCGAGTCCTCAGGTAAAAGCATCTGCCGAATGACCCAAAATGCAGATGTAGGCTCAAATAGTTAATACGCTCTTTTGATCTGTGTCATCTTAAATAGAGCCAGCTTTCCTTAAAGCGTCACCTGATAGCTGAATAATGATCCCCAAAAAGCGCTCCAATTACTCCTTAAGTCCACCTCCCATCTGCTCCTAATTAGACGTTTATTCAAACTCAGAGGAAGACCTGCAAGATTTACGATGTTTACTCCCACAGACGATTCATAACTCTCGCTCGCATTTCCCAACCGTCGCGGGATAAAGTTTATTTTGGGGTGCCGCTCCTGTGACAGCGGCCTGCTGTCGCCTCTGTTGTCGTGCTGGTGTTTCTTTAAGAGGCTGGTTGGTGGTTTATGGGTCCCAGTCTCTGGGCTTTGATGGATCTATCTCTCACCGGAAACCTCCAGCACACTCACTGACAGCCCTACACAAATCCTGCCCCTCCGTACCTCCCAGGCTCCCTGTAACTCTCATGGCCCCGGCTTGCTTCTGTCTGGTGTACTAGTTCCTTACTCGTGCATGCAGGTACGCATACACACAAGCACACGCACACACACACACACACACACACACACACACACACACACACACACACACACACACACACACACACACACACACACACACACACACACACACAGAAACACGTCACACACACACACACAGCGACACACACACACGCACACGCATGCACGCACGCAGGCAGGCAGGCACACACACACAGGCACACACACACATACACACACAGCGACACACACACACACATACACACACAGCGACACACAAACTATTACTCACAAGTCTCTCCCTACATAAAATAGCCATGTGAGTGTATAATATTCTGTTACACAATATTAATGCAGTGTGAGGTCTATATTAACATCACACATCGCCACACACACACTCTCTCTCTTTCTCTCCCACACGCTCAAACACACTCGCACTTGCACTGCCACACTCACACACACGCAGGTACGCACACACACACACACACACACCCACACACACACATGCAAGCACACCGGCACACACACAAATAACTGTCATTTTGTCAATTACACCCTTCCCTTAACACACAATAATTTTCCCAGCTTTCTCTTAGTCAGGGAAACTAAACAAATGTTCCTATAGCAGAGTGGACAAGAAGGCAGAGTTAATTTAATCTACTATAGGCTATATAATTTTTATTTACTATGAAAATAACAATGCTGAACAGTTAATTCACCTTTCATTCCTGGAAAATGTGCTGAACACATACATTGAATGATTTTTAATATCATGTAAATAAGTTTCATACAGTCACAAAAACTAAAACTAAAGAAAACGTAGCAGTGGGTTCTATTTTGGGCTAAGAAAAACACTGTTTTATTTATGTTTGATGTTTGTTTGTTTTTCTATCCAAAAATGCATATTTCATGTCCTTTCCCAAAAATATATTTCACATAAATGTCACAACCTCCTCTGTGTTTGTACATACTATCTGGGCCAAACCATTTGGTTTCTCAGGGGGGGGGCTGATACATTCATGTTCAAGTTCAAGGACGACCCTTCCCCCCCCTCTCTCAACCCCCTTGGTCATTTGTTTCACCATGTGATGCATGCACACCCAACAATGCTTTTTATTCCACTTGTTTTCCATTTTAGGTGAGGTCTTTGGGCCGTCAGGTTTATTCTAAGAATAGGTTGGCTGGATTATTTCTTTGGATTGGATTTGGATTATTTAAAATCTGGCATTGAGAAGTCTTAACCTCACCTGAGCACATGGTTTAAGAGGCCAGAATACGAGTTTTATGTATTGTAATAAGCAGCCACATAACTATTCAGAGGTTTCCAATATAGTTAGTCACAGTGATTTGTATGACATATCGCTAATGTTTCGGGTATATTAGTCTATTACAAGTCACGCATGATAATTAAAATTATCATATCATTAAGACACAAACAAATGTGAAGGATTTAGCAGAGGTATTATAGAGAGAATTTAGGTAATCTGTAATATAAAACACGGATAGATAGGAAGATACAGTAAACTACCACCATATTTATCCCATTGTCTCCACATTGTTTCCTTTTACATGTTAAAATGGAGAATTCCTCCAATATCATGATTCCACAAGCTAATTGGCTGTTGTGCTGGGGATGGAACGCCTGTGATTGGATCTCATGGGGGTGAGATAGAGATGCACTGTCGCATAATCCTTACAACACCAGATTGTTTTGGCTTCTCCTCTCTTGTCTTTGGGGAATTCAAGCTCATGGATGATGCAAGACTTGCTACTAGTTCGGAAGTTATGGAAGCTCAGCTCAGCTCAGCTCAGCTCAGCTCAGCTCAGCTCAGCTCAGTTCACCCAAAGTAACAGAGAAAGGAAAGAAGGAGAGAATAACCTGTTATTGGAATTTAGATTTTATAGATTTTATTTATTTTTTTTAACAGCACAATAGAAATATCTCTTCATACAATTCTACATTCATACCCATTCTACTATTTACGACAACCAAAAAAAAAGTCATCACAGACTGATCTGGAAAGTTCCGAGACAGATTCTACTTTAGTTTCCTTGGAAACAACCTTCCGGTGGTGCGTGCAGGGCTTCTTTTGCATGAACAGAATGGGCTCTCATCTGAAAGGCTTTTATGGTGTGCTGCCTCTGCCAACGTCAATGTGACTCACTTTTCTTTACGCTTCATAAAGTACACTATCCCCCTGCCCACTTTCTGCTGAAAGAACTCCCTTTCACCAGGGAAATTTCCATTGAGAATGACCTGGAGTGAAGCCCCCATAGAGATGACCACCTCATATTATATATATATATATATATATATATATATATATATATATATATATATATATATATATATATACTTCCTGTAAGATAGGACTTGGTCACATAATAAAATTGTGATGGAGGCATTCTGTTGTTCTCTCCTAGTTTTGAAATTGTGACCATCTGGGTGGATATTAGCTCTCCATGGTATTCTCCAAGTATTTACCTCTATCCGCTAGATTTTATAGCTCATCATCTGTACCACTGCTTCTTCAGTTTTGTCCATGGCAATCACATTTGGAATTGGATTGTGCATTCATACAACTTGCCCTAGATGCAACACATATCCTCAACAAATATCCAAACAAGGTATGTTTCTAGAAATCTAAGATATAAGTGCTTCATATCAAAATGGCTTCCCTTGACATTGTGGGTCTTGACTGGTTAACTTTACCTTTCTTCCGCCTTTGATGGAACCCTCCTTTGACAGCTGAAGCGGTGTCTGGCTCAGAGGTGAGCTCCTATAAAAGCAATACCTCAGGGAGCAGTTCCCTACCTTGGAGGTCACATGTTACTCTCAAAGTCCACACAACCAACGCACCTCTTCCCAAGGGGTGAACAAATGTCCCTGGCTTCCTGTGCCCTTCACCAACATTATTATAGGGCTGTAAAGTAATACCTTCTTCTTTCTGTACCAGCGAGACCAATGAATGGCGCACGAGAAGTCAAACTGTCTCCCCCAGCACAAGGTAAGTCACCCCTGTTCCAGAGGCCAGGGTCGTGAGTTGGCTAGGGTGTAATGGCGCTTTCCACCGGCGGGAACGCTTCGGACCCAGCACGCCTCAGCGCGTATGCTCGGGCTTGGCTGACGTATGCCTCTGCAAAGACTACTCCCCCATCCGTCAGCCACACCTTCCGCCATCAGTTGACGGACGGTGCAGTGGGTAGACGGCGTTATGGTAGGGGGGCAGCCAGGGACGCGGGAAGTGGGGGTGCTTAGGGTGCTGCAGCACCCCCCCCCCTGGCGGCCTCTGGCTGTAACTGCAAGTGAGAAGGTTTTCTGAACAAATCAATACATTTTTTTTTTTTTTTATAATTTTATCATACAACATGATTTTTCATTAAATTATTGACATCCACCCTTTTTATGAAATTTATCATATTATCATTTCATTTTATTTAGAACATTGTCTGAGTAGGCTGACGTAGGCTATGACGCACAACGCAGAACTGTCGATAGCTGAATATGGTACTATGCTGATTTTACATAAGCATGTTGGTGTTCAACATCTGTTGTAGTGAACATTCTAAAACTGGTGTAAAATGTCGCTGCCATATTAATAGACACGTTGAATGTTATCGTTATGATTCTGGAATCCTGCACGTAAACTGGTTGGCAAAAAAAGAGCAAAGACGGACGGTTCACTTGACGGAGAAACCGTCACTTTCCTCATATCAGACAACTCGTAACTCTGGATGAAAATGAGGGCTTTCTTTTATTGTCACTTTCCTTTTAAACCTTTAGAAATAACCTCCTGAATCCTTGTTATCCCCTTATGTTTTCTTTCATGACGACCAATAAAAAAAGGAACAGTGTTACCCCTTATGGTTTTTTTCGTGACTACCAAAGAAAAACGACAGTGTCACCCCTCATGTTTCATTTGATAAAAACGACAGTCTTACCCCTTATATTTATTTCGGTTTTTTTCGGGGATCCGAACATGAGCTGTTTAGAGTGTTAACATCTGAACTTAACAATGCACCATCAAGACAATGGATAACGTCATCACAAAGGTTATACTTCACTTTATAATTCGCATGAAATAGAGATAAGAGTCTTCCAATAGATGACATCAACCGGACATGAACCCCAGTCTCCAGGGGGTTAGGCAGAGTAAACTCCACTGCACCACTGAGGCGATTACAATACATAATAATCAATCGTCAACAAAGAGGATATACATGACATTAAAATGTATGTGTGTATTTCTATTATTTCCCTTATGTTTTTTTTCATGACGACCAATAAAAAACGACAGTGTTACCCCTTATAAAATATTTGACAAAGACAACAGTGTTACCCTTTGTTTTTTTTCATGACGACCAATAAAAACGACAGTGTTACCCCTTATGTTTTTTTTCATGACGACCAATAAAAACCGACAGTGTTACCCCTGATGTTGTTTTTCATGACGACCAATAAAAAACAAGTGTTACCCCTTATGTTTTTTTTAATGACGACCAATAAAAAACAAGTGTTACCCCTTATGTTTTTTTTCATGACGACCAATAATAAACAACAGTGTTACCCCTTATGTTTTTTTTCATGACGACCAAAAAAAACAACAGTGTTACCCCCTTTATGTTTTTTTTCATGACGACCAATAAAAAACTACAGTGTTACCCCTTATGTTTTTTTTCATGACGACCAATAAAAAACAACAGTGTTACCCCTTATGTTTTTCTTCATGACGACCAATAAAAAACAACAGTGTTACCCCATATGTTTTTTTTCATGACGACCAATAAAAAACAACAGTGTTACCCAGGGACGCGGGAAGTGGGGGTGCTTAGGGTGCTGCAGCGGCCCCTGGCTGTAACTGCAAGTGAGAAGGTTTTCTGAACAAATCAATACTTTTTTTTTTTGTATAATTTTATCATACAACATGATTTTTCATTAAATTATTGACATCCACCCTTTTTATGATATTTATCATATCATCGGTACTATGCTAATTTTACATAAGCATGTTGGTGTTCAACATCTGTTGTAGTGAACATTCTAAAACTGGTGTAAAATGTTGCTGCCATATTAATAGACACGTTGAATGTTATCGTTTTGATTCTGGAATCCCGCACGTAAACTGGTTGGCAAAAAAAGAGCAAAGACGGGCGGTTCACTTGACGGAGAAACCGTCACTTTCCTCATATCAGACAACTCGTAACTCTGGATGAAAATGAAGGCTTTCTATTATGTCACTTTCCTTTGTAAACCTTTAGAAATAACCTCCTGAATCCTTGTTATAACTCTGTGTATAATCCCGGACCGCAACAGCTTGTCGGCATGTTGTTAGTGTGTGAAATTCAGCACAGTATCAGCCGAGTTGACTCTAATTTCCACATTGTTTACTTGCTGACGTTTGTGAATAACAGTGGCTAGTTGGCAGAACTCTTTTTACACACCAGTAGAGTGTTTATCAGAGCGGATCCCTGAATGTGACGTCACCCGTCATCTCGTCTCTGTAAACAACGGATGTTGCGCAGCATTTATTATGACGTCATTATATAGATTCTCTCTCAGCAACCCCCCCTCGGACTGACTTCCCGCGTCCCTGGGGGCAGCTACGTAGGCATCATGACCTCATAGCAGCCCGACACATTGTAGCCTACTATTAAATCCGAGAAAAAGAAGATCGCGACACAATTAAAGAGCAACAATGCAGGACGTCGAAGAAGGACGTCAAAACAATTTCTTTACTTCAATAAACGAAGCTTTCGCCGTTGTACCGAAATACCATGCGGGTACTGCGTTTATTTGTTAGAATCCCCCTCTCGCACGGAACTGACGGTTCCGTCGACCAATCAATGGACGGCGTGTGTAGCTCAAACTTGCCAGCACCCTTTCACGCGTCTCAGTACCCCAACGGAGGAGTACTGTGGGACGAGTACGGCTCAGAACGGCTCAGTCCGGATCGGATCACGCCCTCTTTTAGCGGTGGAAACGTGACCCGTGCCGCACCTTTGCAGACTGAGCCGACCCACATCCTCCAGTGGAAGTGCGCCATTAGACTACAAGCCTAAAGGTAGCCTACTGGGTTTGATCCCCAATGTCATGTCCACACCCTGCCTGTAGGCATGCTTGATCAACGTCTACCGTCTCATTCATAAATACTAATTCCTAGTAATTCGATTTGGTTAACCAGCTAAATGACTCACTCTCTTCAGCATTATATCACAGCATTGTTGAATGCTTGATTCTGATTGGTCAAAAACGTTCCAAGGTTGTACGTTGTTTTTTCAATAACAAGTCTGCCTGTTGACAGTTAATCAATGCGCTACAAATCCAACATTATAAGAAAGGTCAAATTCAATTCATCGACCAGATTTTTCCTTTTCAATTTAAATACAACATGATCAACGAAGAACAATAGTTTAATTTCTGATGATTTTAGCCAATGAAAAAAATAATAAGGGTGGAAATCATAATATCTAATCATTGTTGGTAACTGTGATGCAGATCAACTAAAAATCCCTCCAGGATGTCTGAGCACCCCCACCCCGCAACCCCGGGTTAGGTAGGTTCTCATTGGTCCAGCCAGAGTCATAACATCTCTTCACTCACCTCCCCCAGTGATTGGCCAGCAAGTCCAATCACCCCGAACATTGATCCACAGAAGCCTGTCCACATGCACATTAAAATCCAATAGTTTGGCCTCCCATGTCGTCAGAATGCAGACCTATCAATCACATGGATCTCCCTTATTTCTGGATCATTGGAAGGAGAGGGAGAGGGAGAGGGAGAGGCGCCGGCTGCAGTCAGAACGGGGAGAGGGCCGGAGCGGGGTGGTTTGTGTTGATGATGTATGGGTTCCTCCTACTAATGATGCCTCTTCAGGGATGGCCGAGATTAGCTGGAGAAATGAGGAAGGCTTCCATGTTGTTGTTATTCTGGCACTTGATCGATTCCGCCGGATTGATTTGTAAGAGAACGCAAGAATAAAAAGAAGAGGGAATTGTTTTTTTTTGTTTTTTATTCAGTCTGAATTTCAGTCTTCTAACTTTGTACTTGAATGACAAAAATAAAATGATACCTCAAAACAAGGTGTAAAAACATTATTTGGATTATAATTTTGTATTGATATTACTTACAGATTTAAATGGGCTGTACATTTATCCATTGGCCCATCTAAAAAGCTAGGGAAAAAAATGTGTATTCTATTTTCAAAATAAGAGCCTTGAGCTGTATGTGAAGGAAAACAAATAAGGTGTGTAATAAACGTGTACAAATATTTTGACCAAAACAATCCCGCTCAGTTTTCAGGTCACGCAAAGACCTCCAAGTTGGCCTTTGACCCCTGCTCCTTGATACATGGATCTGTGTTAACAGTTGTTAAATTTGGATGAAAGATTATAAATGCGTAATGACTCAATATTAAATAATTAAAAGCTTGTGGTAGCAAGTCTATAACCTCAGGCCACTCACAAACAAATAACGGCATTTATTAAGTATTTAAAATTAACGTAAGCAAACTTAAGCAAGTGTAGAGAACATTGTGAAGAGCACACTTAAAAGTTTCTTGGGAAAATCAATTGAGTTTGTAGGAGTTGGGCCTAATAAAGCTGTATTTTGGGATGGCATCCATGATAAAAATGTGTCTATGCATGTTAGCCATTTACATCAAACTAACAGTCAAATTCTGCTACTGTAGATCCTTATTAACAATTTTTAGAAAACTTGTTATAGGACTACTTCTATCCAGACACATTACAACAATATTATATGATGGGAATACCCATTTTATTAATAATGAACTCGATGTATGTATAGATGAAACCAAATCAAGTCACCAAGTGCTTTCAACACAAAACAGTCATCCCATCATTAATATGTCATGAAGCTGATAGATTACCTAGCTTTCTGATATCATGGGGGTTCATTTCATTTTTCCACCAAGAAAGAAACAGGGTGAAGCTTCTTCTTTCTGATGGATGACTGCAATAAATAAGATCATACTGGAATAATGACCGCCATCTTCCTTGTCACACACGAAACTCATTGGACAAATTACCTGTTGGTCCTTCTTCTACGAATGTCTTTCACTTTGGGGAGTTCTTTTGGTTTCTTTCGCCGTCTTAGGTTGCTTATTGTGTCGCTGCTTTTATTTAAGATTATTGGTGTCAGGGTGTTTTCCCAAATTCAATTAGCCCTCTCTTTATTTTATCTATTAGATGGCATCCAAGTGTTTTTTGTTGTCGGGAGTTAAGCAGACATCGATGGAGAGCAGCACTGTCTGTCCTCAGTTGGTGACCATCCGAGGAATTAGATTAAAGCCTGAGAGAGCAAACAGTCCCACAAAAGCGCCGCAGGACATGCTTCAATCCCACTTGGTTTGAATTAAATTGAACACAATTATTTTCCAGTTTATTGCCCTCTGCAACAATTTGACGGAAAAACGACGCAAACACAACCAGTGCTTGCCACTGGTCATGTTGCCTCATGCTTCTCAGCAGCCCTGATATGAAAGATGAGGATCTTAAGATACAGGGAATATATAAAGACACAGGAGGAAATGAAAGCACAGAGCCTAGCATATACATGTCATTTGTACATGTCATGTCGGCCTCTATTGTTTATTTACCAGTCAGTGGTTAGCTGTATCTTTTAACATTAGATTCCGGTCAGGTTATCTTTCTTTAAAATGGTGGTCTGGCTGCATCTTATAGGTATAGGCTGATAATATTCCATTCACATTTATTACTAAATATACAGCATTTATACAGCTACAATCAAGCCCACTGTTATTAGCAGTATATATATAGATATAATTTTAGCTCCACTGTTGAGGAATACATGGGGGTGTCATATACCCGCATAAATACAAAATATCTGTTCCTCTATCTTTGATTGTACTTCTTGACTTAATTCTGTTTCTCAATGATTTTCAAAATTTCTCTCTTTTCCAAGACAATCTGAAACGTGTATAACGGTGTATCACAAGTCAATGCAGTTAGTTAAAGTTAGACTTTTTCCCTTATTCTAACTTTAACTTACTGCAGTTGTTGTCGTCCCAGGCAAAATAGCAAGAAAGTATTACAAACCTCCCTCTCAATCAATCCACTACAACTTTACCACAAATCTTAATAATTTCTGCGTGTGTCCCCACAGAGCCATTCAGTTTGGACGGATGCATTCCTCTCCATTTGTGTTTCTTAAAAGAACTGAAGATAGTGGTAATTGAAAAGGAGCAGTTTCGGTGCTACAGCAGTGCTGCAATGGGCTGGCCTCACCTTACAGCAAACACCCAGTCCTCAGTGAGTCCCCAGCAGGCGGCTCACTCAGAAGACACTAGAGAATCAAAGACAGGCTGGTTGTGTTTACCCAGGAGGAGAAAATCACACTTTCAATATGATTTGGTTTTTCAAAAGGTCTTCTTCTTCCGAAGATTGGTCTCGATAAGATTACTTTGCTCTTTATCACAATTCTTTTTTGTCTTAGCTGATAAAAAACTAACTTTTTCAATGTCAAATTTTTTTCTTTTTAAAGTTTTTGACATTTTCAAAAGGAATAGTGATAAGCTGGCATCATTGTTATTTTTTAAAGAAATCATAGTTGATAACTTTGACTACTTCTCTGTGACTTTTGTTATTCCCTCAGCGACGTTAATACAGACAACAATATTAAAGAATTAAAATACTGATAAACAAGAAGTGGATGTAACGTGTGTAGTTGTGCCACTGCAATTACCCCCCAGTTATTATCACTTATGGAGACTTAACTTACAATAATCCATTAGTGTTAGAACAAGTGAAGTGGATGTCGTCTTTGTATTTTCCCATCTGTCTGAATGCGTTACACTGCTTGTTCCTTCAAGAAGCCATTTTGCGGCTCGTTTTCGTTTTCCACGAGGTCCATTAGATAAGGCATGGTGGTATTGATTTTTCACAGGTAGCTGCTTTTTCCATAGGCTTCACATAATGAAATATTGTAAGAGAACAATGTAATAGACACATGGCTGGACACATCGGGGATACAATCCATCATCGTTGGCAGGACTTCTCGCCTTCTCGCCCGTGCTTTGCTTGTGTTTTAGCAGCTGTGGTTGAGTGTTCCCACTATGCCAGGGCAAGCGATAATCCAATTACAGACTGTAAACAGCCTATGATTGGCCAATCACGCACAATAATACAGTCCATGGTAGTCTTCTAGCGGCTAGAAGGTTTGCCTCCTGGCTGTAAGGGTTGAATGCCTCAGGCTGTAGTAGACCTCCTGGAGCTAATCTGTACCCTCTGTGTCCAAACAGATTCAGATTCATTCATCTCTTTGGCTAAAACCACACCCTAAATGATCAAATAGTAGACACGGGCAGGGGATAATCAAGGGACATATTGTAAACCCCCTGATGCTATTGGATTCCGATGTCATGATGACCAACAGTGGTTCCTGAGTTTTCCAACCTGGCAACCCAATATCTGCAGCCCCCCACTCCTAGCAGCGGACGGCTTATGCAGGTCCCTGACATAGGCCTGTGAAGCCAAACTCACACACATATGCACACCCACGCACACGCACACATACACACACGCATGCGCACAAAAACCAAAATAGCATGTAATTATGCACATACAAACACAAACAGTGGGTCAAAACTCACACACAAACACACACGCACGCACACACTGAAACGCCAGCACCCAGGGAGGAGGTGGGGACTGATTTCCTGCCTGAGTGGAGACAGGAGTTATGCAACAGGCTCATCACAGCGATGCGGGGAACCGACGGTGGCATGTTGTGGGCCGTGAGGAGAGAGATGTGGACAGGTCCCGCTCTATTTATAGCCTCTCCTCCAGAAGGCCTGGCCGAGGTGCTACTGGGCTACGGGGCTGCTGTGGCTGGCCGTCTGCTGGCAGGCGGGCTGAGGGGCTTCCCTGGTCGTCACACCGCAGCATTAAGCTCTTTATATCAAATCCCTGTCTTCTGGGAATGGAAAAGTGTGTAGATAAATATTTCAAAATGTGTCTGAGAAGACCACAGCGCTGTTTGTGTGTGAGTGGGCGTACAGGGGGGGCTGTCAGCTTTGGGGGGAGAGTGGCAGTTTTTTGGACGGTGGTGCGATTGCAACAAACACACAAGTGTAGGGGGGATGAGTGTAAATTCATCATTTACATTCCAAAAAAGTAGAGATAGTGTTGGCACTGACAGATGAACCCCCGGGGATGTTGATCTTTACATGAACCCCGCACAGCTCAATCCAAGAGAGACTAGCGTGATTCGAAGGAAGTACACTAATTAAACTTGCTTTGGCTCTTTATGATTGAATAAGTCCGCAGACACTTTTATCCAAAGCAGCTTGGAGTGAATTCCACTGCATGACTTTGAGGAACAAAGAACAAGGAGGTTTATCTATGTATATTTATATATATTCATATACAAATATATTGTACCATCCATTTTTGAATTCCACCCCAACTAATAGGGCACTTGTTAACATAATGGACTGGCCAGATGGGGTGACTTTTCTCACCGTCTGCAAAGGTCAAAATGTTTTAAAGCATTTGGCATTAGGATTTCGTTCTCCGTCCGGTATCTATAGTGTCTTGAATATATATAGGGTCTAATACGGGTCTAAGAGGGGGGCATTTAAAAGATCTCCTTCAACTTAATGAGAGGTGGAGCCTGGGAGCGTGGGTACTTGACATCTGAAAAGACACACAGAAGAAAAGCAAGCACCAGTGACTCATCACTGGCCGAGGTGATTCTCAGAGGTAGCGCTCGCTTCTAATTGAGATAAGAAGCAGGCAGGAGATTATGCGCAGATCATACCTCAAAATAAGTAGGCTAACTTTTTTCCGGCTGGCAAAGAGCAACTTGGATTTACTGGAGCCCTGGTGTTATCTAGACTTAACTTCTGATAACACTGCGGCTGAAGCCTTATCCCCCATATCTACACGTATACTCACACTACAGATCATGTGTGTTTCCAGGAACCTAATCTGGGATCCAGCCGGCCTTCTGTGTTATGGCAAAACTTCTGGGGGGAGACGGCACAGAGCCGGAGCCGGAAAACCGTCAACCGCAAGGAGCGGAGTTACACCTTGTTTCCTGTTTCGTTGCAGAGATATTCTACTGAAGGAATGTTTGTTGAGTGGATGAAGCCTTCAGAGTTGGATTTTGCTGTTTGTTGCAACCTCAATAAACGTATTTTCCGCAAGCATATGCTGCCCGATTATGGATGCATTCTAACAGTTCTGTTCAGTAGCTAATGTTGTACGCCATAGAATTGTTCCATAGCGATTCAGCTCGCTCTAGCTCTCTAAACCTACAGATGTTGTCCTTCATTGCCATTGTCTACCCAATACCATAGAACCCTGAAGCATCCAACAAAGCAGCGAAGGACATTAGGGTATTTTACACAGTAAGTGCCACGGAGAGTATGCAAATAATTCTAATATATGTGATTGGCTGGACTGCTAACAGCTTCTGCTCATCGCCTCAAGGGTATAGTGAAGGAGCCAAAGGGAGGAGGATGTATGAAGTCATTTTGGAACGCAGCCTCCGTCTCTTAAGAATTGACAAGTAGTGTTCCCGAGTGGAGTCTGACTGATGCTTCATATCTAACAATGTTAACTCTGCTCGCTTGAGTCACCACTGCATAAATGAAACAACCATTTACCATCTGCGACTTTTATCCAATTACTGTTATCTACGCTCAGCCTCTTTGCCATCATCCCCGGCCATATTGTCCTCCGAGAAAGTTTATAGTTTATCAGAGGCCGTCCTTCCATTGGACTTGTTTAGGCAATGGAGGCTAGAGACCCACTCGTCGAAAATCATTTAACTGCTCAGCTGGAAAAGAAGAAGTACTCGGTCATAAATAGATCACGGGAGACAGAGACGGAGAGAGAAGGCCTTGCAGTAGCACTGGAGATAGTGCTGCTGTTGTAGCGTTGGTTATGATGTGCACTAGTGGAGCGTGGCTGAAAGGGTCTTTTTTGTACGTTTTACGCAGCCCGGATTGTGTTCAGGGTGCTCGCCTAGGATGGGCTGAAAGAGATTCTGAGCCCGCCATAAAGAAAAAAGAAATGGGAAGCCATCAATATGAGAAAAAATATATAGCCGCCCCGGTTGAGAATAATACAATAACAGAAAATGAATAAAGCGGTGATGAATTGAGTCATACTGAGAGAGAGCGGGCGAGAGAGAGAGAGAGAAAGAGAGAGAGAGAGAGAGAGAGAGAGAGAGAGAGAGAGAGAGAGAGAGAGAGTGGAAGGAAGACAGAGAGAGAGAGAGAGTTCAAGGAAGAGAGAGAGAAAGCGAGAGGGTGACTGAGAACATCCTCGCACGACCCTTTCCAAGCTACAACATGAGCGATGGGGGCCAGTCGCTGGTTGTTAAAGCTAAAGGATTTTTGTTTAGTTTCTTTCAATTTAAAAAATGTATTAGCGATGCAATAAAAAACAATAACTGGGTGGGATTGTGTGGCGCTCAGCAGATTTAGACTTATTGATTCTACGGGATGTGCTCACAGGATTTCTAAACTCGTACCTCATGCCATAACTCAAAAAGGGAACGTCTTACAACAGTTACTTTCCTTCCCATGAAAATGAAAAAACTACAGCTCACAAATGAACCAACTTTTTTTCTGGCATTATTCAGACAAAAACAACACGATACAAGAAACTAATTAACATCCTGAACAGAAAGGCAGTTGACCAACTGAGCGACCCTGTTTGCCCGCAACGGGAGTCTCACAAGAGGCTTGGTCAAAGGTCAACCCTGAAGGATAAAACGTGGGTAAAGGTTACAGCCGAACACGAACACAGTCAAATATCAAACTTTATTTCCTCTCCTGCTGTCCAAACTTGTTCAATGTCTTGCTCTCTTCGTCAGATTGTTGAAAAGGTCGAGCAAGAGTGCTTTTTAGTGTAACCCCCTGGGATTATTATGCCTCAATTTCACCGCAATACAGCAAATGTATTGCTCTCTCTCTCTCGCCCTCTCTCTCCCCATAGCTTTATCTTCCTCTCCTTCCGTCTCTGTTCCTCTTGTCCTCTCAAACGGATCCATTCTCACACTCTCCCTTCCTTTCTCTCCTCTCTCTTCCTCTCCCTCTCTCCTCTCTCTTCCTCCTCCTCTCTCGTTCTCTCCCCAACGCTTTCCCCCTCTCCCACCCACACTCCCTGACCCCCCCTCTCTCTTCCTCTCCCACTCTGTCTCCTCTTCTCTCTCATTTCTCGTTCTTGTCCTCACCCGCCCCATCCCTACTTATCTCTCTCTCTCTCTCTCTCTCTGTCCCCCCGCTCTTTCTAGTCCTCCCTCACTCACTCTCTCTCGCCCCCTTCCTTATCAGCAATACAAGCCATCATGGTTGACCAGTAAAGAAATCTGCTGTTGGCTGAGGAACCATGCTACCCTGTCCCAAAGCAATTACAAGCTCTGTTATTTCCTTATTTCCGGCCCAGAGCTAAACTCACTGGCCCTTCCTACTCCTACTCCTCCCTCTCCTCTTGCAGGGGCTTCTAGCCTTCAGTCAACCGCCTCACCCTCCTCCACCTCCTCCCGCAGGAGCTCCTGGCTGGCCCTCACCCTCCTCCAACTGCACCTCCTCCTACTCCTCCTTCTCCTGAAGGAGCTCCTTTCCCTCCTCCACCCCTTACTCGCCCTCCTCCACCTCCCTACTTCTATTGCAAGAGCTCCTCACCACCCACTCACTCCTCTACCTCCTCCTACTCCTCCCCCTCCGACTGCAAGAGCTCCTCACCTCCCATCACACTCATACACCTCCTCCTTCTCCTCCCCATCTTTCTCAACCTACAAGAGCTTGCCTCCCCTCCCCCTCCTCCACCTCCTCCACCTTTTTCCCACCTGGAGGAGGTCCTCACCTCGCCTCCCCCTCCCCCACCTCTTTCTCCTCCTGCAGGAGCTCCACACCTCCCATGGCCCTCCTCCTCTTGACGAGTGCTCAGTGTGTTCAGGTAATCCGCCTCGCTCTCCTCTTCCTCCCTCGCTCGCTCAGACTTAAGACAAAGTTGAAAAGTTCACTTGAAGTGCGGCCCAGCTCTCAGGAAGTTTATTAAACTCTCCAGAGCCTGGACTTAGGGAGGGCTAGGAAGAAGACAACGTTTGCTCTAATTGAGGTTTGGAAATTAAGATTCAGGGTGTGAATGAGGAGGTTGTTTGAAAAGGGAAAGTTAATAGAGTTGAGAGGAATAGCTGCTTGAGATGTTAAGATTGTAGACACAGTGACGCGCACGCACACCCACAGGCATAAACGGGCGCATACACACTCACACCGCACACACATAGACACACACACACACACACACGCACATTAAAGGACATAAAGAAAGCAAACTGGTTGAGGGTTAGGAGAGATTAGGAGAGAACAAGAGAGGGATAGAGCATACGTCTGGGCACAGTGGCACATCCCATTCTCCATCCTGGTCAGCCTACTATCTCGTCGTTAACATTTAACATTTTTGTTCCTTAATGCAGGAACCAACTGGAACCACCTGGAGCCACCCAGAACCGCCTGGAACCACCTGGAGCCACCCAGAACCGCCTGGAACCACCTGGAGTCACCCAGAACCGCCTGGAACCACCTGGAGCCACCCAGAACCACCTTGAACCACCTGGAGCCACCCAGAACCACCAGAACCCTGTAGTGCTGGTAATGAACTTGAAGGAGGAGGCCCAACTCTCTTTCTGGTTCGGTCTTTCTGTCTCTGTCTCTGTCTCTGTCTCTGTCTCTGTCTCTGTCTCTGTCTCTCTCTCTGTCTCTCTCTCTCTCTCTCTCTCTCTCTCTCTCTCTCTCTCTCTCTCTCTCTTCCTCTCACACACACTCATTGTGATGATGTAGCCCTTCATTTACTAACAGTAGCACAAGGATAGACACAGTGATAGAGGGAGAGATGGAGAGAGTAAGATTTAGAGAGAGAGTAAGGAAGATAGACAGAGCGAGACAAATGGAGAGGGATGGAGAGGTTGAGAGAGAGAGAGAGAGAGAGAGAAATAGAGCGAGATGGGGAGGGGGAGAAAGAGTCAGAGAGAGAGAGAGAGACAGAGCGAAGGAGAGGGAGAGAGAGCATGACAGGGAGAGAATAAGAGAGTAAGAGAGACAGATATTGGAATGGGAGAGGGGAAGAGAGAGATTGAGACCTCCCTGATAGACCTTCACCCTCTGCTCCTCTCCTCCGGCCACTCCGCCTATCCCCCTCCCACCTCTGATTATCTATTCATATGACACATTAATGACAAGGGCCATGACGCCCCCTCCCTCTACGACCCTGCCTTCCAACAGGCCTTCTTAAGTGTTCCTGAATTGACCAGAGAGAAGAAAGGGTTTCTCGGTTTCTGGGATATTCTCTCTCTCTCTCTCTCTCTCTCTCTCTCTGTCTCTCTCTCTCTCTCTCTCTCTCTCTCTCTCTCTCTCTCTCTCTCTCTCTCTCTCTCTCTCTCTCTCTCTCTCTCTCTCTCTCTCTCTCTCTCTCTCTCTCTCTCTCTCTGTTTGTGTTGCTGTAGCCACGATGCACCTTCCCACCTTTCCCTTACCATATCAGTGAGCAAGGCAGCAGATCCCCCCCCCTCCCCCCGCCCCTTCAATAGCAAAGAGGAGATGGATGGAAAAGGCAGCAGCAACTTTTCTTTTCCTCAGGGAAAATAATATCGTATAAAGCTCTGGGCAAAGTCGAGACAAGTCAAAATGGAATATAAATTAACAAACATTCCGGGATGCAAACATGATCGGTGGTTGATTTAGGCGTCTTGAACGCCGCCCATTTCCACGCCGTAGCATAACTCACCGCTGCACTCAAACGAGGAAAGTGCATTTTAATTAAAACATTAGCAGTGAATCACCAGGAATGCAACCCCTTATAATGAAAACCTATGGACTCTCATTAATGTAAATGAGGGGCACATGATGAGGTTCAATCCATACTGAGCAGAATGTAGAGCATTATGTGGTGAAACGTTGCGCTATATTACTCTAGATATTCGATGATATTAATTCTGAGCATAAGGTCACCTTTTTAAGAAAAGTTTAATATTTCTCTCCCAACTAATACATTTGTATTATGTACAAAACAAGAACAACAAAAATAATAACGATATTTAGTATAAACAAATGAATAAGCAATCTGCATGACCAATACAGCGCAGCAATGTTATGCAGCAGTGAGGCAAAAATACTTTTCTTTCTTCTTTTAAGGTCTGTATTTCATAAATCCCTAGTAAACAACTTGCCCTCTTAGACCTTGCTCTTTTTTTTAAAAAAAGAGACCTTGCTCATTAGTTCCCGTTCTTTCACTACAACGGTTCTACTAGTTAGCTAAGCATCAAAGTACACCACGAATATACCCAGGTCTGGTAGAAGCAGGGTCCCTCAAGCGCATATCAGAGCCCTGTGAGGTATAGAGCCCTGTGGAGCAGAAGGTATTGTGTTTAGCAGTAGGACATAAACAGAGATAACAGCAGTGGATAGGGTGTGATGGGGGAAGTTACTTCTGTTATTTTTCACTAAGCGCCCCCGTGTCAAAGTCAATATGAGGTCCAAGCCGTGCATAAGATCCACGTAGAGATGGACATACGGTACACAGGTGCAACCCCACAAAGGCAAACAAACACACACACACACACACACACACACACACACACACACACACACACACACACACACACACACACACACACACACACACACACACACACACACACACACACACACACACACACATACACAATGTACGTACCAAAAAACCAACAGTCACACACGCATATGAGCAGATACACGTGCACATACCAACAAACAAAGGTACACGGGCATTATGAGCAGGTGCACACACATTCACCCCCCCCCCCCCCGCGCACACACACACACACACACACACACACACACACACACACACACACACACACACACACACACACACACACACACACACACACACACACACACACACACACACACACACACACACACACACACACACACACACACATCAACAGTTGCTGCACCACTCATTTTAATAATGGCAAACAGGTTTTTTTCACATTGTGAATTAGGAAAACTAACGTGTAACGAGTACACTACCTCGCTAATGGCCGTTGTTGTATAAGGACTAGGAGCCTAAACACAATATGGCTAATCTGTTTTCCTGAGTGGACGGCTATACAGGACCACTACCATTCCATCAGTACGAGCCATGGGTTAGCGTTTAGCCTGGCTGATCCACAATAATGATTCTGGCATGTTCATCATCAGGATCCTATTGGGATGGAAGGGTCTGCATTCAGGAGCTGCTCTTAGCTGTCTCCCTCTCAGAGAGCACAGTGGAGCTACTCCGAGAGCAGGGTAAACACATCTGGAGGGGGTCAATTTGTCAAGGACGGTTAATGGAGGGAACGTCAACGGGAACCCTCAGCAGTCTAAAAACGATTTTATTTTTTCAAGGACTATGCGTTTGATTGGCTAAATTGTTGTGTTGGTTTGGTATGTGCGAAACTGAACTTGTGGAAATAAGTAAGAAGAAACAAAAGTGACGTGAATTCTCCTAGAACACATTTCACACTATACAAATAATATATTATTGTATATATATATATATATATATATATAAAATAAGGGGTATATATAGGATATATATATAAGATAGGAAATATATATAACTTAGGAAATGCTTTCATATCATCGCAAAGAAACAATTCTATTTTATTTTATGCAGGCTGTACATAATACATCTCCATGATTTAATAATAATAATCATTAATATAATAATAATAATCATATGAAATCAAATAAAATAGCATGTTTGAAATGATTATATAAAGAAATCAGGAGAAGTGAACCTCCTTTCACCTCTGCATGCGTTGTAATGGAAGTCATGATCAGAACTCAACAATGGATCGAGATTAACAAGCTAACAGAAAGGACACAGCATGCCTTGTACGGCGCTCAATGACAAACTAGGACAGTGTTCGTCTTTGAGCAGGCAGCAGGAAGCGCTCTCTCTCAGGGGAATGAGATGCAACGTGCCCCTCCATCTGGTTCTTCAATCTCCCTCCATTTCTACCCTCCAACGCCAGATAGCATCGCCTCCCCTTGACTTTTGGGGGGAAAAAGGACACCTCTGTTCCAAAGGTGAGGACTTTAAACCGTCATGGAGAGATCAATGAGGAGATTGATGACTGAAAACATAGTTTTTGTTGAATGAAATCCAAGTATGGATGTAGGAGATGGGGAAAAACAGAATGTGTGGGTGTGTGTGTTGAACAGCCATGAGGTCCAATGAAAAGGTGAGGACTGACATACTTTCAGAATACACGGGCACGAAGACGCACACGCACACACACACACACATGCCCAGCCACACTCATACACTTGCACACACCCACGCACAAACAGATACACACCTATGCACTTGCACTTGCACACACACACACACGTCACACACACACACACACACACACACACACACACACACACACACACACACACACACACACACACACACACACACACACACACACACACACACACACACACACACACACACACACACACACACACACACACACACACACACACACACACACACACACACACACACACACACACACACATGGACCGGTGACTTGAAAGCCTCGGCAGCTGGTGGCCTCCCTCTGCCAGAGCCGTACAGCCAGACCTTAATTAACCAGGAGCCACCGTGCTACTCCCTGCCCACCTGAGTGCTCCGTACACAGGGACCGCTGCAGGGAACACCCCTGGGCTCTGGAGCTCCTTCACACACACGCACACACACTCCGACGCATGCAGACATGCACGCACCAACTCACGCACGCATAAATATCAACAAGAAGTTTATTATTCTTATCCGTTTGCTGTTTACCACCAAGGTGCTGTATTTGTTTTCTAGCCTACCGGAAAATGTTTTGAGTTTGCTTGTGTTTTGAATTTTCAAAATTATAGTGCTAGAAAATGTAAACCCTTTCGGTATCTTAATTTAAGGGGTTCAACTTTCGTAATTAAGTGGGAAATAAAGTGCTAAATATAACTACATATTGAAAGCTATTTATATAATCTACACATTGAATTTTTTTTTGAGAAGATACTAATATAAATAGACAACCGAGAATTTCTGTTTTCAACCAGTACAACAGAGACTGAAATAGTGCCCCGTTCACTGGTGGTGCTGGCTGAGTGGGTCCCCTGTGGAGCGGCCCACCGGGGTGAAGCGTCCCGTATGATCCCCACCTGCTTCACTTCAATGACAGGTGACCCCACTCGCCTCCCCCTCCAATCACACCTCGAGAGCAGACGAATCCAATCGATGCTCGCTTGTCTGTCAGCCTGGACGCGGCAGGTCCCGGCGGTCGTGAGTTTGCATCCGTCGGATTGGTTAACGGTCTCAGTGGCGACGGTAGGCGAAAAGCAGCGGGGATGAACAAGGCTTGAAGGGGATGCGATGGAAGTTTGTGGCCCAGTGGAACTCAGCACACGTCCTTGTGTGCTCATATACACGCTCCCTACTGTCTTTGAGAAAAAACATTATAGTGTTGGAAAATGATTCAACCAGAAATAAGATGATTATTTGAAAAGCAACATGCACCATTTTTCGCTCATTAGCAAAGCTATTGGGGCCAGACTTTTGTGGAATCAGTTTTGAGCCCTTGCAACTAACTAGTCTCTTTATAACGGCCAATTACTATTAGAGTGAATTTTGCCCGAGCTAGTTATCCCGGCCCGGATCAAAGACTCTCTATAGCGCCAGGGGCTGCTGGGAGTTTTTTTGATTGATGGAACTTAATAAAACATTACAAAACAACCCGTCGACGCTCGGGGAAACGAGCGAGGGTCCAGGAGCATTCTACATGCATAGAGTCTTAACACAAACAGCACCTAGCTCTGGTAGACTCTAATCCCTCGGGGGCCTCTGAGGGCCCCGTCATAGGCACTGACGGCGGAACTTCAACATTAGGATTCCCATCACTCACACTCGGTCACAATGAGAAATCTGGGTCTTCGAAAAGACAGCTGAGAACAGAAGATTTTGGAAATAGGCATTTCTCAAAAGTAGAAAGGTAACATTTTGAGGAATTTGTGTCAAGGAAATGACAGTTCGAGCTTTAACAGAGCAGAGATATCTACCGGTATTCTCAAGGTGTTCCTCCACAGATTAGATTTCTACATATATGCTCATGAAGCTGACAGAAACTAAAGAGGCGAGAAAAGGCAAGGGAGGTTACACAATAACCCACAGCGTTGCATCGGACAAATGTTTGCGTAGGCAGGACGCAGATCTGGAGTGAAACCTCTCCCAGGTGACGTGACCTTTCGCATTAAAAACGCCGTCATTCACATTCCAGAGCTAAATGTCACCAAATGCCACACTAAGGCCTCAGCATTTGAGCTTGCCAAGTAACTGTCAAAGATGTACAACACTATAAATACAACGAGACCTATAGTGACCGTCAGAGAATGGTCCAAATTCTTGTTGTTGACCTTCTGGAGAAATCCCCCTTTGAGTACTGAAGGTACAAAACAAATGTTTTATTTTTATTCTTATTTTGTAGCGATTTGAAGAAGCTTTTAACCAAAGCGACTGACAGTGACTGGAGACATTAAGGAGCTGGTTGGAGTTGGAGCAGGTCGGTTGGAGCAGGTCGACTGCAGACATGGGGGAATCAGACCCAGTGCCTTGCAGCTTGGAGTCCAATTCTTAATCACTACACTACTATTCTGCGCCATTTTATGAAACCATTTTATGGATCTATTATTTAGCCATTCATTTATACATCCAAAAAACGATCCGTTAAAAGTTCTAAGGAAAAATTTAATTTTTAAATAAATAAAAAAAGGAGGAATGAAATTGAAGATTTTCAGCAGAGGAATCCTGAACACAGACCACTCTCAAGAGACAAAGTAGTAGGTTAAGAGCCTTGGAGTGGGCCTCTATTGCTATTCAGGTCAGGTTAACTGTTCAGTCTGGCGATTCAAGAGGGTTCACACACCCTTAAACCCTACCAAACTCTCAAGTAGTCATGAATAATAAGGTCTTTCGGGTGCTTTCTGCGGCGTCCCCATCAGAAATGTTTTGAAACCTTCAAGAAAAGCCACAGTTTGTGTACGAGAAGCTGTGTACTGGTTCACTATTGACGTAGAACAAAACTTCAGTATTAACTTCAAAGTATCATTACATTACATTTGTTTAGGTGTCGCATCTGTCCAAAGCAACTCAAAATAATTGCATTCGACAGTGAAGATACAACCCCAAAAAAGCAAGAAATCAATCACGTACATGATACAAAAAAGGCTAACTGCTTCAAGTACTACATTACAGAAACAACAGAGAAAATTCTGTTCTTCTTTTTTTCAGCGGCCAAGATGCAGTCTGAACAGCAGAGTTTCCAGTCTGCGGCGGGAGATGGGCAGGGTCTAAGCTATGCTGATGTCAGTGGAGAGCTCGCTCCATCACTGCACAGCTATGAAGGCAAACACTCAAGGTGGAGCATCCTCGTACGACAATAGATAAATATCAGGAATATGTTTGGAGAGATCCATCTGCTGATTTCATCTCATCACATGAGCTCGGTTATAATGTGATTAGAAAATAATTGCCATCGAGGTAGTCTTTAATGGATATCTCTGGCCATGGCTGTAGCAAAACCAATCAAATAGAGGTGAAACCAAAAAATGTGTATTCAGCATTTCCACAGAATACTGTTGGATAATTCTAATTGATCAAAACTGTAGACTGGCTGAAACGTGCATATACGCGCTACTGTACCTTCGATTTAAATCATAACCTCAAATATAATCTATTCATGCATTACACCCATTACGATTGTTGCCACTGAAAATTAACAACAGTTTTGGAAATGCGAATAATGTGTTAATCCATGCTTTTAGCATACCTAATGTTTGCTTCCGATTCAGTAACGTAATGTGTGCATATTGAAAGGGCAAGCACTGAGCCCAAAAAAGTACATCAAACTGTAATTATGAAAAATGACATGGGGTATTATAGCAATCTGTGACTAGAGGAACGATCAAAGGCAAAATGATGCAAAACCAGCATGGAACAAAACCAGAGAACAACACAAAGCAGAAAGAGGGAAATAGCTGTAGAGCGAGAGAGAGAGAGAGAGAGAGAGAGAGAGAGAGAGAGAGAGAGAGAGAGAGAGAGAGAGAGAGAGAGAGAGAGAGAGAGAGAGAGAGAGGAGGGAGAGAGAGAGAGAGAGAGAGAGAGAGAGAGAGAGAGAGAGAGAGAGAGTGAGAGAGGGAATTACAGAGAGAGGTAGAGGAGCCAGAGATAAAGAGATAAAGAGAGACATGCAGAGAGAGCGAGACAGATAGGGTGTGGGACACAGAGGGATATAGAGATACAGAAAGTGAGCAAGATAGAGTGAGAGAAAGAGAGAGGAAGATATAGATGAAGAGAGAGAGAGAGAGAGAGAGAGAGAGAGAGAGAGAGAGAGAGAGAGCGAGCACGAAAAAGAGACATAGTGGTCAAGAGGGTGTAAGTGTCTACGCGTTAATATAGAGCAGTGTTTCTAGAAACACTGCTAGGCGCTCCAATGCCGGCAGAAGCGGTTGGAACCATCAGGCTCGTGGCCTCTTGGGACCCAGGCCGGCTAATGAGCAACACGATTCACTGTATGGAGCTCACACCATAAAAAACACTTTACAGAGCCGCTGGTGATGTCCTTCTCCTCTTCCTCTACTCCTCCTAGGCCTACTTCCCCAGCAGGTGGAGATCTATCAGGGCGCCGTACACTCAACTCGCTGTAATTAAGCGTGAGGGTGTTTTCGCTGAAAACAAAACCTTATACAGCCAGCCAGGGAGTAGCTTAAGAGTTGCGGCGATCGCCTCTTCTCATCCTGTATTCTGTGGAGAACGTCCATGCTGCTCCCTCAGGAGCCCGGGCAATGGAAGTGGAAGACATCGTTGGATCGTCACGCGTCGATTATTCACATTAGATTTACATCTCCCTCTCGTTGAATGACCCAGGGTGACGTGCTTCTGGCAGGGGAATATCTTTGATAAAAGATGTAGTTTGAAGTGAAGGAAGAGTGGAGGGAGTTGATGGAGGAGTGTGGGACTTGTTGGCGTGCAGAGAAGAGCACACGTGACGGTCATGGACCTACGTCTCTTGAAGAGGGTGCGTAGCGAAGGGAAAGTAGACACGGAAGGTATAACGCCTGACACCACGTTGTTGCTGCAACCGAACAAGGAACAAAGGACAGTAAGAAGAAAGGTGGAAACACATCTATTGTTGAGTTTCACACAAACTCCAAGTAGCCTACGGTACATGGAGTGCTGCGTGTTTCCCCCCAGCTGTCAATAATGACACAAAAACCTGCTTTGCTGAGAGATTAACATTCATTTAGACATGAAACAGCATCGATATAAAGCCTGTTAGCTCATTGCAGCACTAATGCCATAAATTGTTGCGGAGCACCAGAAGGCAGACTTCAAAACAAAACAATAAAAATGTGGCGCTTTAGAGAACGGGTGTAAAATCTGGAGCTACCTTTTTGAATCTCAACAGCAAGCCATCACACATCCACACAACATCCCTCCACCTCCTTAAGATGTGCAAACCAACAGATGGTTAATGCCTGTTAAATGTCAATGTAAATGTGTATTTTCTACAAGGGTGTTATACATGGGGAGCTGCCCTCAGAGTCATTGTTTTACATTTAATTCGATCATTTCATCATGAGTTAATAACACATATCACATCCTAGAAATGGTGAGCCACAAATAATAAGAAGAAACAAAAACTCCCATGACGAATATGAAAGAAGAATAATCGGTATCTGCGGTGAAAATTCGACCGAATATTCAGAGTGCCCCACGGTCCCTGAATGTTGTCACCAGCAACACAGCTCTAATATCCCGCCAAATGGGAGCGCGGGGCAGTAATGTTATCGATGATGAAGTAACCAATTAGATTCGCTCCCGCTCCTCGCCCCAAACAACAGCAGCCATGGCAGGTCCGGCCCGGCCTGGGATGAAATATTCATGTGAAGGAGAGGACAGCGGCAGCGGCCCACTGTGCTGCACTCCTAAAGAAGGCTTAGCTGCAGGGACGAAATGTACAACAACCCCTCCCCTCCCCCCCCCCCATCAGGATTGAAGTGCTTTCATCAGCAGTTTCCTTTAGTTTTGGAGATAATCTGTCTCCCCAGCCAGGACCAGCTCTCCCCAGTTCATTTGACAGGGACAGGGACAGGGACAGGGACGGGGGGGGGCGACAACCCAATCTCCCCAGTCTACCTGTAGGTGTCTTATAGAGCCTGCTGACGCTCAGACCCCTACCTCCTCCTAAATGACACATCACCTTCACAGGATAAAAGCCTCTGCTGTATGGTCGAGCAACATGCAGCAACGACAACAATCACTCGCTATTATTATTTATTTATGTTGTTCAAAAATGACATTGTTTGTGCAAAGCGACTTCTGCCATTTTGTGGTTGGGGTAAAGACAGATAAGATAAAAGCAGGCTGACGGGCAAGAGATACAGTAAACACAGTGATAATAGTGAGAGAGAGAAAGAGAGCAAGAGAGAGAGAGAGAGAGAGAGAGAGAGAGAGAGCAAGAGAGAGAGAGAGAAAAGAGAGATTGTTTTTTTGCGATTGCAGCTAGTGTGAAAACACATCATGGCAGTAGAAGCTTTGTTATTAAATTATGCTTGTTACATGCCGCTGCTGTCGTTACGTTGAGAAGCGGGAAGGAAAAGCTAGTCTGGCTGGTCAGGCAATTATCGCTGCTTACACGCCAATAACAAAACAAGCCTGCATTAGTATCTCTAAGTACAGGAGGCCTGAAATTCTGGCTTAGAATGGAAAACCATGATGGCTGTTATTGTGCTCTGAGTGCTAATGGGTTATGCAAAAAGTTACAAGTTGTGAGAAGAAAACTAATGAATAAATGTAGTTTTCTTGTTTTGCTTTAGACATTTTTAGATTACAAAATACATTCAATTCAGTATCAATATTTGATCCTCGCCTCTGATGTGGTACATTGGATATATTTTATTACAAATAATATACAGTATGACAACATGAAGGCATGAAGGATTAATGGGTCTCTTCATGGCATTCCCATGTTTACTTTCACTTGTGTTTTACCTTCACTTTCACTTTGTGAAACAAAGTAAAACGAAGCATATTCTTGCTCTCCTGTTCCCTTTAACGTCCTTTAACAGTACTGTGGTCCACTCCCTAAAGTGTTTTCATTAATGTGTAGCAGTTTGAGGCACTCCCTCGACCAGTTAGTGGTAGAGCCATAAGCTGTAAAATGCCCTGCAATGCAATCAGACAGTGTAATCACACTCTAATCCTCAGTGAAGCATCCTGGAGGGAGCAGGTGTACACTAACCCATAGGTGAACTGATGTCTCTTGTTGGACCAATAACATCCTCAGCTTTGTGTTTATCTTTTAATTACAACCTGCTAAGTTCAGGACTTTAATACCTCATAGGCAGATCAGGCACACTTTGAGAAATGCAGAGGCTGCTGGGGCTATAAACCCACATACGATTACCAGCCTTACGTGTAGTTCATGGATTTGTGACAGCAACTCCTCGATTGCGGCACTGTCCATTTCTGTGGGTTGTTAATGGTCAGGGTGACAGCAACAGATGATTCAGACCTCTCTTTTTTTTTTTGCCCTGACCCAATTATAAAGCTTTTTCTTTTCAAAGTTTTGACACAATACAGAAATAAGCAATTAGGGTGCTAAAGGGGTGTTTAGATTTCTAGGAATAATTCAATGGTGTCATCACACCACAATTTATACTGTTTGCCCAAAATCCCTTTGCGGAAACCCCAAAAATACACCTGATGTTATATTAAGCGGTTCTGAGTTCACTATTGCAAAGGCTGAACATTACTATTTTATTATGGCCTAAGAGGGAAAATCGGGTGTGGCGATAATGAATGGGCCATAAGAATCCAAGAACAGCAGTTCATCTGAGGAATTATGGGATATGAGTTTTTTATGTGCAACAAACCTCTATGTTTTAGGGTAATGGAGAAATGACTATCTGAGAACATGGCCTTTTTTACTTTTGAAATCCGGATTGAAGTTAGTTTTTTAGTGGACTTTAAGCCTTGAGGTTAGGTAATAGCTATCTATCATTAAAACTTTAAAGCCAAGTTAAGCTTTATAATCCTGCTTGCTTCCCAGAAAATCCAAAACACATGAATTTCAGAAGGCAATTTACTGTGATAAAACAACATGAACTGATTATTTGGATCCACTCAGAGTAAAATGAATCATCTCTGCTGAATACTTTCTGTTACATAAGACTCTGAACGCTTCAATACGCATGAATTTTCCATTTGCCACAACGTCATTTTGAAAATAACTGTTGGTGCAACTATAAGATGAAATCTACAGTTATTCTGGAACTAGCTCACAATTAAAGACCAGAGGGTGAAAAAAATGAATTGGGCATGAAATTGTTCTGTGACTTATCAAGAAAATCACTTTCAACTCGGAAAGCAGTCTTTTTTTTTTCAAGATACACTCCATGAAAATAAAAGTCATTTTCTATATTGTTGCCTCTTCGGAATGAGGTTGACCAGATAATAGATGAGTTGGGGTGGTAGAAAATAGATGGATAGAAAAAATAGCCATGATGGGATTATGAATGAATGAGGTTCATGGGTTGGACAGCAAAAAACATGTTTGGAGCGATTCAGGAGACAAAAGGAACGTAGTTTGAACGCATGCAGTTCTATACAAATATTTTAACATCATGTGTGTAAACATAATAAGGCACACTTTCTACTGATGGCAATCCTACCATTCCCTGGATCACTTTTATTGCGAGCCTAACATTGACCATCTGTTGCAGTAGTGAATGCTTTAGTCTTGAAGCATGTGAATATTGATGTTTCATTTGCATATCCATGTATGCATGTCGATATGCATGTGGTAACCCATATGAGCATTTGCATTTGTGTGCATCTTAAACATTGAAAGTGGGAAGTGCAGTGCAGGCATGTGTGCCTTTATGATGTTGTGTCTGCATGACAGCGTATGTAGGTCACTGAGGCGGTTTTATGAATGTAGACTTTTGCGGACTTAAGCTGCATCAGTAATTATCTATAGTGCATCGGGTTGTCATTTTAGCAGAAGATGAGAAAAGGACTTCTGTGACTAGATGATCCAAATAATGTGACGTCACCGCAAAGTAAACACTGAATCATCATAATAACCTTCTTCATTGTCAACATCGTCATCATAATCCTCATCATCATCGCAATCATCATTATAGATGGCTTTTGGATTTGACTGCAGAAACTTTGGTCGTGTTTAATGCGGTTGAACATTAGTCCACAGGGATGGAGAATTGCACAAACACACGCACACAGATACACAAACACACGCACGCACACACACACAAACACACAAACACAGATACACAAACACAGAAACACACAGACAAAGACACACCCACAAACACAAACACCGACACAAACACACACACACACACACACACCCACACCCACACAAACACAAACACACACACGGACACACACACACCATCCCCCGATCTAATTGCTCACTAGACATAAGCTGTAATTATTCGGCGCTGTTAATACAAAATGTGTTGAATTAATGATGCTTTAATGAGGGGGATGTTTTATGGTGTTTGGTGATCGGGGCCAACATGGCGTCTATCTGCTGTTTCATGTCAGCTGTCAACAACTTCCTTAGTCTCTATTTAATGAGCCTGGGCTCCAGGTTGTGCAGCAGCGTGGACACTGCGGTGGGAGGGTTCTCCTAAGTCAGGGCCTCTAGGATTACACTGCATAAGATAAGATACAATTGACCTCATTAGTCCAAGAAATATGTACAGTTTAATAATAATTAAAAAAATACAAACAATGAATAATTTAAAAAGTCGACTTTATTCACAACATGATGAGTGGTTAGTTAAACATGTACTTTACATAAGCAGGTCCAAATGAACACATAGAAACAGAGCCTATTATGTTGGTTACGATTGGCCAAATAGACCCAAGCAGATCATATCCCTTCAGCTCCCGTCCAGCCATCCATTAAAGCAACCGTTATGTTGGCTGACATCCGCTCACCTACCCCGACCCTTCTACCAGATCTGTGATCCAGGGCCTCCTCGTCAGAGAGGATCACAGAGCTGCTCTCTGTGGGCCTCCTTTGCCTTTATCTGTGTGTCCCTGTGTGCCTCCTCCACCCCCTGCCTCCTCATCTCAAACCCTATCTCTCTCTCGCCTGCACATCATCATCATCAGCAGCAGCAGCAGCAGCAGCAGCAGCAGCAGCAGCGGCGGCAGCAGCAGCAGCAGCAGCAGCAGCAGCGCAGCAGCAGCAGCAGCAGCAGCAGCAGCAGCGGCGGCAGCGGCGGCAGCAGCAGCGGCGGCAGCCAGTAACACAGGCAGTGCATATCATCAGCTGAGCAGCATGACTTTTTTTTCTCTCCCTTTTTTTCTTTGCTTGATGAAGAGCACATCCTTCCGTCTCCCGCTGTCTCCCTCGGTGGAGTAGACGCATGCATGAGAGTTGCATTATAGCTCCAGAGATAGGGAGGGAGAGAGAGGAGAGAGAGAGAGAGAGAGAGAGAGAGAGAGGAGAGAGAGAGAGGAGAGAGAGAGAGAGGAGAGAGAGAGAGAGGAGAGAGAGGAGAGAGAGAGAGAGGAGAGAGAGAGAGAGAGAGAGAGAGAGAGAGAGAGAGAGAGAGAGAGAGAGAGAGAGAGAGAGAGAGAGAGGAGAGAGAGGAGAGGGGAGAGGAGGGAGAGAGAGAGAGGAGAGAGAGAGAGGGAGAAGGCGAGAGAGAGAGAGAGAGAGAGAGAGAGAGAGAGAGAGAGAGAGAGAGAGAGAGGGAGGTTTGGCTTTGATACTCCTTGTTTGGCCAGTGGAATGGGATTGCGTGGTGAAGGGATGGAGGTAAGATGGGGGCTTGTTCAGATATTTTGGACAGCATGGCTCATGAAAATAACGGAAAAAAGGGATTCCTTTTGGCAAAGGGGACTTAGGTGAGAGTCAACCCAACGTATCCGTGGAGAGACCGTTTTGAATCCCCCTGACTTCAAACAGGAAATTTAATTGACTCAAAAAACAATCTATGAACTGCCAAAATAATCCCCATTTGGAAATTTGTATAGATTTTTTTGGCAATCGGCTTAATCTGTGCGAGTTTGTTTATTTGAGCCAGTTAAAATCAATGGTTAAAACCTTGACAGCAATGCCAGGACGTGTAACCGATTGCAGATTCCTCTTCAGCTTCCCCAACCCCCCCCCCCAGCCAGCGTTCAGAACCAAGAAGGCCGCTGGTTGAATACGGCCCATAATAATAAGGCCCCATGGGTTCTGCCCCCTCACTGAAGGCATCATCCCCATGGGCGAGTGATGCCGGCGGACCGTGTGGTTTCAAGGACCAGAGAGAGAGACGGCCGAGTCTGCAGTTTCTGGGGGGAAAAGGGCTGCGGTGGCAGCAGCAGGGGTGGTGGTGGTGGGGGTGGTGGTGGTGGTGGGTGTGTGTGTGTGTGTGTGTGTGTGTGTGTGTGTGTGTGTGTGTGTGTGTGTGTGTGTGTGTGTGTGTGTGTTGAAGTGGACACCACAGCTCCCCACACGCCACGACCTGCTGGGCTCCGATCTGCCGTCTCCGGCAGGACCTGCCGCTGGAGATGCCAGCGTGGAGGGCCGGCGGGGTGTAGACGAGGACAGACGGGCTGGAAGGAGCATCGATATCTCTGAAAATAGCAGCGGAGGGCTGGGGAACCGGGACCCAGAGGTGCACCAGCGAGGCTAAGAGATTACATTTGTAATGGGACTCTCTGTGGGGGGGGGGGTTGTCCACAACAAAGGTTGTGGACATGATGAACAGCTTCTGATTCATCAGCACATGTAACGTTTAAAAGCATCCTGAAATGTACTTTTTATTTATTTTTTAGCATTTGTATGCTTTAGCGTAGAGTGAGATAGAGAGGAAGGTATGGGAGACAGAGGGGAGGACGTGCAGCAAAGGAACACGGGTAGGACTCAAACCCGGGTCGCTGCGTTCAGGACTGAGCCTATATGGTACGCACTCTACCCGGTAAGCCACCGGGGTACCCCCCTTACATTTATTTGTACAACTTCTACGTCAGTACAACTTCTACGTCAGCTAGAGGCAGTGCTTCCGACGGCTTCCCGCTGGTTCTCAGAAGACGGGACCAAGCCTTCTCCGACTCTCGACGACAAACAAAACCACTCAGAGCCGCAGGACGTCTATATACGACTCCAGTTGGTTTATATATAGTGCACTACGGTAGTTGTCGGGGCCATGTGTGGACGTGATACGTGTGGTCTGGTCCGTGACTCAGCCGTGTTTGGCACTGCGAGGAGGCACTGGTTACAACCCATTAGTGGTGGCGACGGAAAGCCTTTTTTTTTATTTTGTCCTTGTGGAGACGATGCCGTGCGTCATACAGGCCCTGGCGTGATTTATGCTGCACCTCAAATGACAGCCTTGTGAGTTTTAAATAAAGGTTTGAAGAAAGCCCTCTGTGTTATGCAACGCTTGACTGTGAAGTGTGCGTGAAATAGCACAAGCACACACACACACACACACACACACACACACACACACACACACACACACACACACACACACACACACACACACACACACACACACACACACACACACACACACACACATACACCCACGAAAGGGAAAGGAACAGGAAACAAAAGCTATTCGTGTAACACTGAGAATGTCACAAGTATAGCTGCCCCCCCCCTCCCCAAGCCCCCGCCCACACACACACACACACACCAAAAAACAACTTTAATTTAGTCTTGGCAATTGAACAGTGAAAGTGCCCTTTACTTTTTCACAATTCATCAGCAGCATGTAATTGAC
>NC_082384.1:17053421-17180921 GCF_031168955.1 Gadus macrocephalus
AGAGAGAGAGAGAGAGAGAGAGAGAGAGAGAGAGACAGACAGAGACAGAGAGAGAGAGAAAGAGAGAGAGAGACCGAGACACAGACCGAGAGAGAGAGACAGAGACACAGAGCTCTGAAACCGAGACAGCCGTGAGAGAGACCGCAATTTGCAGGCTGGCAGAGCAACAGAGGCGCTCGCTCCTCTGCTAATTAAAGCGGTCTGGGAACGTTTAGCCGGGGCTGCCATTGTGCTCCCCTTCCCAGAGAGCTCCTACTGTACCATCTCTCGGGGAGAACAGCGATCAGTCGGACCGCTTAGAGAGACGGCTGCATTACAGAGGAGAGAGGCTGTGTTGAGCCCTGCAATTGATTCCTCTCTGATCATTATGGGATGGGTGGGGGAGAGAGACTGCTAATCAATTGTTCTGGCTTCCTTCATAGAAAACTGACTCAGAGAGACATGGAAAGATGAATGGCTAATTGTACATAATCATCCTATGTTATTTTTTCTCTTCATCGGAGACATGGATTAGCGATCTTGTTTAACGCTCTTGTTCAACATTCTTGTGTAGCACTCCACTCTTAATGTAGTGTAGCAGTGCTGGTGCCTGTGGGACACCCAGCCGAATGGTACCGGGTTCGATCCCCCTACGTCCCCAAGTCTTCCTGCGTTGCGTCTTTGAATAAAATGCTTCACCTCCAACCTGCTACAAAACGCTTTGTTTCTGCGTTCACCGTCGCTGTAGTTAAGTCTCTGGTGAAAGACTAAAAAGTTCACACCTCCTGCGTGAATGAGTGCCTGATATGCATCAGTAGTTAGTGTGTCTCATCCTCTGCAATGTTACCGGAGAACCAGTAGAAGAGGCTCCCGCTGATGTGCTTCTTTAATACCCGTCACGCTCTGTAATGACTTTTGTACTGCGGGTTCTTTAATAAGGCCCTGGCCTTTGATATCGCATTGCTTGGAGTTCCCGGGTTGCAGATTGCAGTTTGCTACTCGTCAACTTCACAAGGTGCACCTTTTTATTGGGCTTCATAACGTGTTGTTTGGTTGTAATTATTCAAAGTAATTCAAAGCACAAAACATTAAATAGAATGATGATTTTTAATGAAGGAATTTCAAACCCTCAACATTCCCATTGATCTCGCATTGCAGGGTGGGAAAACGTGTCGGGAAATGGAAGCGTGAGTTTGATGACTTCTGACCGGGGATCCGACGTTCCTCTGCGAGGAACACGTAGCTAGTCACTCAGACTCTCCCTCTTCACATCACGGAACGACTAATGACTTCGGGACTTACGGTGTTCTCTGACCTCCACACTGCTCTCTCTTCCATCACTGTCATATTTACCCACATACTGGTGACTTATTTAGCAGGTCACTTGACTTGCTGTGAATTTATGATACAGTTCTTCCACGGGCAGCAAGGGGGTTAGTGGATCTTAGCACGCCAGCAGGTCGGCTTTGAGTAAATGGGGGGCGGAACCAAGAACTTATAGGCCGGGAGTCGAACGCCATACACACTGAACCATCCTATCCCCGCATGGCATGTGTGTGTGTGTATAAGTGTGTTTGTGAATTTGTGTATGTGTGTGTGTGTGTGTGTGTGTGTGTGTGTGTGTGTGTGTGTGTGTGTGTGTGTGTGTGTGTGTGTGTGTGTGTGTGTATGTGTGTGTGTGTGTGTGTGTGTGTGTGTGTGTGCGTGTGTGTGTGTGTGTGTGTGTATGTGTTTGCGTTTGTTTGTGTGTGTGTGTGTGTGTGTGTGTGTGTGTGTGTGCGTGCGTGTGTGTGTGTGTGTGAGAGTGTTTGTGTGTGTGTATGCGCGGGTGTGTGAGTGTGTGTTTGTGTGTATGTTTGTGTTGGCACTGATTCAAATAAGCCCTATGTTATGCATTCAGGTGTGGGCAAACTGCACATTGAATATGTACTCTAAATCTTTAAAACGATGATGAGCAGAACAATATTGTCGGTGCAGGGGAGCATAAATACGAGCTAGGCTATTCTTTGTACCAGCCGTCAGGCTTCGGTCCTGGTAATGTGTTTTGTATTTTCTCCCAGTGACACATCCACTCCACAGACGTTTCACCGGAAGCTACAACACAAGGCCTTTCTAAGTACTATGCCGCAGTCATCAGTAAAAGTCACATGGTGATTTTTTCCTGCAGTTCATTAGTCATCCCACCGAACCCATCCGAGTCCATAATCACTACTTTACTGAGATGACATTTGAAATAATCGAGGGTAATCATTTCCTAACCAACATAGTAATAAATTAACCCATGTATAATTCATGCAGTTCTTCTATGGATTTGAATTAGAGAATGAAACCGGGTTTCCTGCCTGGGCCACTAGGCTACACTTCTGTGGGCAGGCTACTTGCCGCGATAAAAGCCCTGTGCTTTTTAAGTATTTATATATTTTCCTGTTACAATAAACTGCCTCTGGATAGTCTCTCAAACTCCTTCTCCTTCTTCTCAAACACAATCTTACAACTCATATTATTATTAGAACAGACTCACCCACCATCGTCCTCGGTCAATGCTTTTCTCTCTGCATGCCTCTCCATCACCCATCCTCATCGTTATCTTGTTGTGACCTTTGACCCCTCCTTCCTTGTTCTGCTCTCTTACAAGGGCGTAAAAAGAGAACACATTTAAATAGGCGAAAGGGAGGAAGGAAGAAAGCGTAACACTGAGCGAATAGCTGCCAAGTTTCAAGATATGCCCAAATTGGATTGCAACAGGAATTACTGTAATGGCTTCATTGGGGCTTATGAGGGCGAGACAGGAAGGAGGAAAACCTAACTGAATATTATCCTTCTTCCATTCCGGCCTATCTGGCAGGGCGCCAGTTGGAAACTGTATGATAGATTGTTCTGGAAATCAGCGGCAGACAGCAGCAACCGCCCAGTGTTTGGGAGCTGTGCGATAAACATTATGAATAAACCCTGCAAGCAGAAAATACGAAATAAAACAATGCAATTAAAAAACTTAAAATTGAAATGAAAGATATTGGGTTTTACAAATGAGGTTGAAACACAGATACTCTCATTTCATCTAGGTTTATGTCTTTATATTTCTAACTGTTTGTGCAGCCAGACCGTACTATGAGCCCTGCCAACAGAATTTAGTAACCCCTCGCCTGAATGAATCCTGCACCAGACACATAGATACATCCTACATTTAGTCTGCAGCGTCTTGAGATAGGACCAATCTCAAATACAACAGACAGACAGACAGACAGATAGACACACACACACACACACACACACACACACACACACACACACACATACACACACACACACCCACACACCATCAATTTATGAAATACTTCCTCTCCGCTTTCCCCTCTTTTCTCTCTCTCTCTCTCTCTCACCGTGAATGCCCTGGGGGGCTCATCTCTCCAACAATTCTACAGTTTGCAATAGCCTGCTTGTTTACCACACCCACACAAACACACCTACACATACATACCTACACACACACACACACACGCATACCTACAAACACACACACACACACACACACACACACACACACACACATACACACACCTACACATGCATACCTACACACACACACACACACAGTGTGTGTGTGTGTGTGTGTGTGTGTGTGTGTGTAGGTACACAGTGTGTGTGTGTGTGTGTGTGTATGCATGGGAAGGTGTATATGTGTGAGTCACACACACACACCGTCACATGCATACACACACACACACACACACACACACACACACACACACACACACACACACACACACCTACACACACACACACACACACACACACATCCCTTCAGTATGTTCCGTGTGTACTGAGGGGGAACAGTGTTAGTGGATACCTGGAGGTAATTACAAAGGAGGTAACGACAAATTAATTGGCTGTGCTTCGGGTGTCTGGCGGTCGGACAAACAGGCCCCACAGGGCCGCACGCCCGTCGCTTTAAGAGGCTGAGGCCCGAGATGGAAGGCAGGCTCCACGCTGAAGGCTGATCGCTGCACATTGTGTTTACTTGAGAGGGGCAGGAGAGTATAGCTGTACGCTACTCTGATCTCGGGAGGTGTCGCAGCGCCCGCTCCTCAGCCAGTGATTGCTCCTCCTGCAGCTGCACAATAAATACATAAACACACAAATAAACAATATAGGAACCAATCTATGAACCAGCAGTGTAGGAAATAGGGGGGGGTTGAAGGCAGTCTCCCCCTGTTAGATTGTACCGTTTATTTACACTATTTAATCAAACCAAATATAATGCTCAGTCGTCCATAGCGACTCTATAAATATGATGGCTACAGTCATCCTACACACACAAGCACGCAGTGGAGTCCCAGTGTTGCTCCCCAGGCCTCATGCTGCTATATGCAATATTAATGGGTCATTTCTCCTCCTCTCTGTGACTGAGACTGAGGAGAGTTCAGCGAATGACACATCACAGAGTAATGCAGAACTTTATGTGTCACATTCGATTTCAGGCTTAAGAAAGATATAAAAAAATATATAACAGAAACGTTTGTGTTATGGGGGGGTTGAAATTCTCTTATTTTTCACATGCCAAGGCCGTTTGTCCCAAAAAAAAAAAGTTCTTTGTTGAGTGAGGCGATAAAGCAGTGCGATCCACTCAGTCTATGCTCCTATAGCTCTGTTGAAGCTCAATATAGCCATTCAATTTCTGGTTGATTGAAGCCAGGCGATGCTGCAGAGGGGACTGTCCAAGCCATCACAGAATTCCCAATCGTTCAATTTAATACTAGTGGAGGAAAATTACTACATAAATGAAACGGCAAGATGGAGCGGGGACAGGTGGGAGGGATGTGAACTTTAAACATTGTATAGCACGGTAACAGACACACACTGCTGTCCTTTGTTCAATGGGTTTGCACTGGGAAAGAATGTTTTCCAATCAAACGTCGCAAACATCCAAAAAAAAACACATTTCCTATTTTGGTTAGCGGGCAGTGGGGGGCCTTTGCCACAAGAGTTTGTCTTCTGGAGATGAGGAGCACACATGCACATGGGCACAAGAGGGTGTGTGCGTGGTCTTTAATCAGGTGAAGGTGAAGACAGTTTCGGAGCAGAAAACCCGATGCTGTTGTTTCTTGTCATATGTAGAGAGGATGTGTGTGTATGTGTGCGTGTGTGTGTGTGTGTGTGTGTGTGTGTGTGTGTGTGTGTGTGTGTGTGTGTGTGTGTGTGTGTGTGTGTGTGTGTGTGTGTGTGTGTGTTTGATGAATGTCTTCTCCTGCTAACAATCTGCATGGGTCACCACACACCCAACACCGCCCCCCCCTCCCTCTGGTAGAGAGAGAGAGAGAGAGAGAGAGAGAGAGAGAGAGAGAGAGAGCATTTACTTTTCACTTAGGAAAACTAATGCACATTATGCGGTTGTGGTGTGTGTGTGTGTGTGTGTGTGTGTGTGTGTGTGATTGCGTGGGTGTGCGTGTGGGCATTGACTTCCTTTCACTTTACATGCACATGTGGATGCTGAGACATGTACACAAATACACACAGACAGTACGCTCATTCTCCAGCCCCCACCCTCTCTCTCTTCCTCTCCCTTGTCTCTGTCTCTCTCTCTCTCCCCCTTCTCATCCTCTCCCCCTCCAATGATTTATCTATCTCTCCCCCTACCCTCTCTCTCGCCCTCTCTCCCTCCTGGCTGTCCCAGGCACATTTGGCTCCAGTGCCCTGGAAGCGGCCCAGAGAGAGAGAGAGAGAGAGAGGGAGAGAGAGAGAGAGAGAAGGAGAGAGAGAGAGAGAGAGAGAGAGAGAGAGAGAGAGAGAGAGAGGGAGAGAAGGAGAGAGAGAGAGAGAGAAGGAGAGAGAGAGAGAGAGAGAGGGAGAGAGAGAGAGAGAGGGAGAGGGAGAGAGAGAGAGAAGGAGAGAGAGAGAGAGAGAGAGAGAGAGAGAGAGGCTGCCAGCAGTCTGCCTCGTGTGCCTCCAATCCCTCTTCACACTCCCTTCCCAGACCTCATTATCCCCAGGTACTGGCAGCCACCAGCTATGTCCCTACCCCACACCCTCTCCAACAGCACCAGACACCAGCCATGTCCCCAGCCCTACACCCCCCTCCAACAGCACCAGACACTGCCTGAGATCCCCCCCTCCTCCCCCTTGCTCTCCAATCCCCAGTGTATCCCCACCGTGGTCTGTCACTGTATACATTTATATCTATGTATTTATACACTCTATGTATTTCGGTCCAATGGGTAAGTCTTATGCAGGCTTTATTTCACTATGGTGTCCCGGAGGCTTTTCCCAGAGAAAATACCTCTCGTCTCGGTGTAAGTGTCTTAAGCATCTCTCTCTCTCTCTCTCTGCTTTTCTCCACTTCATTCCATTCCTGAGGTCGTTCTTGAAGAGGGATGCATTTCCTCCTCCCCATCTGTCTCTTAGCCTCCCCCCCCTCCCCCAAACTCAGAGTAAACACTTACTCGCTTACCCACTCTAGTCTAATGTCTCTCTCCCTCGCTCTCTTCCACTGTATCTTTCCATCACTGTCTTTCTCTCATAAACTCTCTCTCTCTCTCTCTCTCTCTCTCTCTCTCTCTCTCTCTCTCTCTCTCTCTCATTATTTCATACATCGATCGTCCCTTTATATTAGGGGCGTCTTTGATCAGCGGGTTCGAGTGTGTATTACCATGCATGTCGTTGGCTGGCGCTGGGGGCTACTGGTCGTTATCGACAGTCACGTGCATCACAGTCAGCAACAGTTGTGTGTGTGTGTGTGTGTGTCTGAATTATACATCACACGCATGCCCGTGGAGAACGGCAACTTCAAAGCCAGAAGTGCGTGTGTGTGTGCGCGTGCGTGTGTGTGTGTGTGTGTGTGTGTGTGTGTGTGCGTTGGCACGTAGCAGTGCAAACCAAAGGTCGACAAAGCCAGGGAGATGGACAACTCTCCACCTGAAGGAATGTTCTTCTGTACTTTAATTCATACTCTTTAATATTGTATGGTTGTATGCCTCATCGTTCAGCTCCTGATAGGCGCGCCTGTATCCGCCATCTGTCCAATCGTGTCTGAGTCCCTTTAAAGTGTTTTCAAACATGTGACTCTTAGATGGGCGAGAGCCCCCCCCCCCCCACCAACCCAACAGATGTAATTACGCACACACACTCTGTAGACCCGACCTTAATACTTGCATGGCTCTGCCTATCAGCTTTTCATCAATATCACCCCCCCCCACACACACACCTCCCCGGCCTCCCCCGTCCCCCTCATCATCTCACTGACTAGAGGATACGCTTCCTTAATTGGGTGCGTGCATGTGCCTGTACGTGTCTGTGTGTGTGTGTGTGCAGGTCTGTGTGTATGTGTGTGTGTGCGTGTGCACTAGTGATGAATCTTGCAGTGTTACCGAGCTGGAACTGAACTAAGAGCATCACAGTCATTAGCAGCCAATCACGTGGTTGGTGTATGAAGTTGATTGCTTTTCACGTCTCCGTGATTGAGATTTCAGTAGGGAAATACGCGATAGAGCACAAAATACGCAAACTAGTGTTGGAGTGTGACAAGACAAAGGTTGATATCATTTTTTTAAGGAATTAAAATGAGTGTATTTTTCCTCTTAATTGTACTTTAATCAGTCTGACAAGCTGTGATATTAGCACTTGAGTGCATAGCGGTCTCCAACTGCGTACACTTGGAGACGTATATAGGGAGATTAGTTCAGATTTCAGGGAGGGATAAATGCCATGTCAATGACATCGTAAAAGTGTCAGTGTTACAACACGGATCTTGAAGAGACTCATCTTGGTCGTCGTTGTCATCCTCAAGCTGTTACGAACACGAACAGACATCACAGCCACCACACATATCACTCACCCTGCATTATTTAGCAGATGTTGATGTGATCAATGTTGTGGCATTAGAAGCACTTGTGCTAAAAATCATGCAATAGTTGTGTGCGTCTCTCTCCGTCTCTGTCTCACCCTCTTTCAGTAGGGCTGTCTCTCTCTCACTTCCTTCTCTAATCTCTTCATACATCCTCATGAATAACGTTTGCTTTTAATAAAGTACAGCATGTTTTTCAAATGGCATAATATAACATGTCTATACAATTTTAATGAATGATGGGTTGGAGCATCACTAATAGCTCACTTGGCAGTGTATACAGAGTATTTACCTTGAAACTAATCTAGGAACTAGCATTCCCATGTTATGGCATAACTTCTGAGGGGGAGATGGCACAGAGCCAGGGCAGGAAACCAGATACAGAATGGGGCGGGGTTACGCGTTGTTTCCTGTTTCGTTTAGGAAATATTCTCAATTGGCTTAGAATACAACTAATTCCTGTGAGGGAATAATTTGATTTTGATGCATTTCTCAGTCTTTCTTCAGTCAACTAGTGTTGCGTTGAAGCCTTTGGAGACACATTTTGACCGTCTACTGCTGGCCGAGTTTGTTTTTCGCCAATTGAGCGCTCACAGATCCCTGCCTCCTGCCCTTGATTGGTCAAAACTAATTTCAAGCAACGTTCACCCGGATTAGAGCTTGCCTGCCATCAGACTTTAAATATTAATCAAAAGACCCAAGGCTTGGATAATAATCTAAAAACCCAAGGCTTAGATAATAATTTAAAGTCTGATTTGTGAGACTACATTGTAACTGATACTTAGCATCGGGCCTAGGCACTGCATTCAGACATCTGCCCCTTATCTGGTTCACTGCACTGAGGTCTAGCTGTGGCCCAACAAGTGAAACAAACCCCCATGAAATAGTCCCACTCCTCCGGGCCTGTCCATCAGGCCCGTCTGTGGAGAGGACGCCAAGCACAACACACAGACATGAATACACACAGGAACGTTTGCCCGTGTGGACACCCCGGCCCACATGGGTTTGAGCTCATCTTGGCCCAACGCCCGAGCGATAGGATGTGTGTGCACTCTGTCGGGCCAGGGACAGAACGCCGAGTCTATAGACTCACACAGGGAAAGACAATTAAGCGCACAGATTTATTGATTTCTTTGCAAACACTGATGCATACCTACCTGGCATCCGTCCATGAGAGACAGCCTACTGGGTTAGTGTGCTGGTGCCTGCCATTCACGACCACCCACACACTACAGCCGTACAGATGGGCTTTGGAGCAGCCTGAACCTGAATACAAATCCATCATTCTCTCAAACACACACACACACACACACACACAGACACGCAAAAGTGCATCTGCCCTGTTCCTACACTCTGCAACTATAGGAAATTACATAACAGCGCCTTCACTGATTGCAGTAGTCCCGATGACTTGTGGCTTGCAGTGGTTTGAATGACGTAAGGTATAAAACATGCAGACATGCCTCACTATACTGAAGACCTCAAAACATGTTCACGCTAGGGTTCCCAAACATGTTTACTTCTTTGGCTCTCCAAGGCTGGTTACAGGGTTTATTAAGAAGGAGTAACTAGGGATTATTCAACCGTTGGGCCATTTCACAAAGTACCCAACCCTGCTGGTACAAAGTGTTTTTTCCATAGCTGTGGCTTCCCATAATACAACTTCACACTGTGGGAATAACTGTTTGATTCAGATAGCTTAGACCGACTGCCAGTATCTGCCACTTGTTCCAATTAACACCTAGATATATATGCGGAGAAGTGAGAGGGTAAACAATCAAATCTTCCTCAGGATTGGACAAAAAAATTATTCATATCTATAAAATCCTATATTAGACGCAACAGGGGGGTTGTTTGAGTTTGGGCCAATATCCAGGACTCTGTAACCACCGACTACAGATCCCAGCACTGATTATTGACATCAGAGGGAAAAAAAAAGGAAAGGAAAGAGGAGAAGCCACTGGGAGGATTACTGCAATGCTGTAAAATAGTGCAGCGCTACAACGGATTATGCTTCGACTTTCTCCACAGTGGAAAATCATTACAGCGAAAGGTGACCGCGCAAGTCATCCACTCGAATGTTTGTTGAGAGAATAGGCCTACATCTTTTGAAGAGACTCATCCCCATACACAACACAGACACACACACAAATACACACACAAACTCTCTCAAACGCACACACACAGGAGCGACAAGGAAGGGAGCCCAGTGGTGACATTATAGCTCTAAATGTGCCTTATGTACCGAGAGACCATAGCATGAAGACTCCCCTCACCTTCTGCGCCCCCTCCCCATGGGGGACCCAGAATCACCATCTACCTGCAGAGTGCTGGAGAGCGGTCAGTGCAATCGAATAATCCCCCTCTGGTTGTGCTGGGGTGGTCCTCGCGATGAGAGCGACCGATATAATCAGCCAGGACTCGAACCCCCTAACCATGTGCATTCATGAGGCCATCATGAAGCATCGGGGGGTCACCGTGACAACCCAGAAACCTTCACAGTTCCTGTGGTTTAACGTTTTTTTTTTTCTTCTTCTTCTTCTGGTTGTTAGCACAAGGTCAAGGAAAACAGGATTACAGTGAGGGGTGGAATTCCAGGGCGCCGTTTCACTTACAGGCCTTTGAGATTCTCTCGTGAACGGAAAGAGCAGCAGCATCGCTCCCGGCCAGGATTACTGAACAAAGATAAACAGAGGGGGGGGGGGGTGCGCTCCACACACACACACACGCAACCTACTCCCCCTTGTGACCTTTACTTTTTCGTCATTTAAACCCTTCAGCATTAATCCCATCCATCTTTTGCAGTCCTCCGCCTAAACACAAGTGGTGCAAAAGGAGCATTCCCCATTCCTCCCCGTCCAATGCAACCGTTTTCCTCCTTACATCCATCACGCGCGTGGTTGGGTTGTGCGGTGCGGGCCGAGTCAGCCCCCACACACTCCTATAGGCTCCATTGTTCCGAGAGGTGTACTGTGAAGGATAGCAAACATTCGTCAAGTAGGACTGCGGTGCGGACGAGGCGGGAAAGATATAAGGTAGATGAATGGCCAATAACTGGGAGGCAAATAGGATGATTCATCACCTTCACCTTCAGGAAGTTAATTAAGGGGCTGAGAATGGAGAAATATTAATGTATTTCTGTTTGCGATGAGCTCTTCTCCATGAGAAGACTTCCTCAGAGCATTTGATCCAAATAACATAATGAATTGATTTTGAATTACGTCAATGATTTTTCCAAATGTTCCCACCTCCATGTCGGCCAATGTTTTGACTCAAAAAATATATGGTACACAAAATCTATTAGTATTTACAGCTCGGTGTAGCAACGAGTAACCCTTGCTCTTCATTGGTGTCTATAGGACCACTCTCGACAACGCAGAACAGCTGCTTGCGCTACACGGTGTAGCAATGGCCTGGGAACGAACAAGCATGCGGAGGTAACCTTGCCAACCGAAGAGGAAATTCCCCCAACGTGTCCATTCATGTTAGGATGCAGCGCCTTCACCGTTCTCTCACAATAGCTCTACTATGGTAGCGCGAGCGCACCTTCTGACTGAGGAAGAGAGGGAGCCATCGCTAAGCAACGGGCAAGAGGAGACCGTGAAGCGGTCTTCTATATATACACGCGCCCCTGGACCACGGTGTGCATGTGGGCAGCATGCTGCTGATGCTGGTTGTAAACGCCACACGTAATTACACACCACAAATATAGCGTACTCACTTGAGTATTGAGCTGAACAAGCTGTTTGAAAAGGTGTGATGAACTGTCAAAGATAAAGCAATGCTAGAATTGCTTTTGGATGTTGTTTTTTCCTGTGTGTCTATAAAGATTTCCAGAAAATGTTCTGCATCAAGTTGTGTGGCGAGTAAATATGTTTTGATGTTTACTACGTGTATTAAGGAAAACACTTTTAGAATTATTCGAAGGGCATTTTAAGACTGAATAAAAGGGAACTGTAATTTTCGCTCAAAACATGGACGTGAAAACTGTATATTCCAAGTGTTTTTCTACAGACTCGAGTTTGGCACACACACGGACGAGAAAAAACTGACGAGGGAAAAGCTTGCAATGAAAAAGAAAAACCCACGTTTTATTGCACTTAAGTTATAAGAAAATAAAAATTCTAAGTAAATCAAACAAATACACAATCCCTTTAAGGTTTTTTTACTGTCTGTTCTTTTTTTTGCCAGGCAGTTTACATGAACCAGAAAAAACAAAAAAAAATGAACAACATCGTAACACCTGCAAAGCAGATGTGATTTCTCAAACCGGACCATAAATTAAACAGAGGGAGAAAACCAGGTAGAAGATCCAGAGCAAGATTCGTTTTCTTTTTTTCCTTTGTTTAATATACAGTGTTATACCACTTTCACAGTTCAGCTCGCCTTGTGATTCCTGGGGGGGAGGGGGTGGGATGGAGGCCGCTCGCTCTGACTCCCCGAGCGCCTCCCGTTCGCTCGGTCACTGCTCGGCGAGATCACTTGTTGCGTTGGAGCCGCTCAAAAAAAGCATGTGACACTATAACCGGCGCGTCCCCGTGAGCACGTAGACTCCTGGCGTTTTGTCTCTATATGCTCGCGATGGCGTCCGCTGTTTTTGGGATGCGAACTCACCGGGACTTTTGAACCGGTAAAAGAAAAAGAAAAACAATCTTTTTCCTTTTTTCCATTTGATCTCTTCTGCCAAGTGCCGTTTGTAATTTCCCCTCAAGAGCAGGCCGTCAGAGCTCTCGACCCAAGGAATGCGTTTAGGTTTGCCCAGAAACACTCTAACACACACACGCACCCACAAACACAAACACGCACGCACACAGACACGCAGCCCTCTTACTCATCACCTCGTCTCGACCTCTCGGCTCTCCTGTCTGTTGGACATCCAGCCTCGTGGAGGCACGTTTGGCTCAAGTTTCAGTGGCAAATAAACAAACAAAGAAAACAATGCAAAAAAAACAACAAAAACCCACCAACAAACAAAACACAAACAACCCGGGATGGTATCTGTCACGTTTTGTTTTCCTATTTGCTCGTTTTATTTTATATTTTTCTGCATGTCCTCCATGTCTTTTTTAAAAAGTCCAAACTAAATGAGTTCACCTTGGAATTTCGCCTGGGACTAAAACGTCACAGCAAGTAAAAGTTCAATCCTCTGTTCCGTCCATCTAGCAGCATAAATACAGTTTGGCCACTGGTAAAAAACAAAAACAAAACAAGAAACACAGTACTTGGGAAGGGGGAGGAGCAGGGAGAGGTGGGGGGCAAGAAGGGGGTGGGGGTATTCGGAAAAAAACTCACTTCCTCTGACTTCACTTCCTCCGACCACAGCAGGCCGTCTGAGGAGACACCTGAACCCTTTTTGAAAATCCTGGACAGCACGTGTTCATGAGGAGACTGAGCTCCCAAACTTGCGCACCCACCCCCCCCCCCCGCCCCCGAAAAAAACCCATTGTGTCAAAAACTATAATAACAGCGGAGTAGGCTCTAATACTGCCATGCGTTGCCATGGGCAACCGTGAGACTGAGGAAAAGGCTTCCTTTTTCTTATGCTGAACTGAACGTTGAAACGCGATTCACAGTTGTGTTTTGGTGTGATATTGTGTGACAAAATAAAAACACGAGGGAGAAAAAATTAAAATAATGTGCGTAAATAAAAACGGAAAAACCCCCAAACGGAACTGGAGTGACAAGTTAGTGGGCGGGGGCCAACTGTATAACCCCCCAACCCTTCTCCTTAACCTAGTTTTTGAAACAAGAGAGTGTGTGTGTGCACCACCTTTCCCCACCAAACATATCTGCTCCTAGAATAGTTCCCCTTTCTCAATCTCCTGTGTACCATTTGTTGCTTGTGTGACCTTGTGTGTGACTGTGTGTGTCTGACTGTATGTCTGTGCTTGTGTCTGTCTGTGTCTGTGTGTGTGTGTGTGTGTGTGTGTGTGTGTGTGTGTGTGTGTGTGTGTGTGTGTGTGTGTGTGTGTGTGTGTGTGTGTGTGTGTGTGTGTGACTGTCTGTCAAGCATGGGTGGGGTGGAGGGGAGAGGGAGGGAGGGAAGGATAGAAAATAATATATCTTTATACATCTCAGCATCCTGTCTGTCAGCTTTATGTGAAGGAAAGTCTCAGTGAAGCCGTTGACTTCAGAAGAGTCACTCTCTTGCTCGTCATGCTCCTCCTCTTCCTCAGGGGCGGGTGGGTGGGGGGGGAGGAGGAGGGGGGCGTTGACCAATCAGGGCTCCTCCGCCACCTCCCATGCCGGGTCGACCCCCTCCTCTCTGATCTCATGCAGGCGAGTGCGGCGGCTTAGATGAGTGGCGGTCAGTGGATGGCAGCTGGGTGGGTCTCCTCCTCAGTTAGGTTGGCCAATAGGAGGACAGGAAGGGCGGTTCCAACCGGTGGTCTTCCTGGAGGGAACCAGACTGCCGGACAGTAGTGTGGACAGGCTTGGGGGGGGGGTGGGGGGTGGGGGGGGGGAGAACCGGCCGAGGCGAGCGCCGGGCTAGTGTCGATTTGGGGTGAGCTTTTCAAATCTTCCCAGCATCCCCACTTCACCCTACCTCCCCCCCCCCCCCCCCCCCCCGGCCGCTCCCCACGCCCCATACACCCTGCTCTGTATTGTGTGTTTGTGTGTGTGTGCGTTTCCATCCTCCACACGCCCTCCTCCGCCCCCCCTGGGTCTCTTCCTCCCCACTTCTTCGTCCTCTTCTGCTGCTGCTGCCGCCGCCGCCGCCGCCTCACTTCATGTCCACGTCAAAGTCCAGGACCAGCAGCTTGGTCTCCTCGGTGCCGTTGCGGCTGCCCACCGCGCACACCAGCTTGGTGTTGGAGGCCCGGATGCGCCACACCACGCCGCCGCTGCCGCCGCTCTCCAGGGTGACCAGGTTGCGGATGAACTCGCCCGTCTTCAGGTCCCACAGCTTGACGGTGCCGTCGTCCGAGCTGGTGATCACAAAGTTCTTGTTGAACTGCAGGCACGTCACGGCGCTCTGGTGCTTGTGGGGCCCTGGGGGGGGGGGGGGGAGGCAAAGGGAGGCAAGGTCAGGGAAGGACCACCGCCGCATTCACATGGGTCATGATGAGGAGAACAATAAGGACGGTAATAATAATAATGATGGTCGTAATAATAATGGCAACAAATGACTACCAGCAATAAAATACACTGAAATTAAAGCCCATAAAGAAATATAGTAACATAAACTAGAATAACGATGACAATAATGACAACAACAATGATCATCATTTGGTTAGCCCTAACCCTAAACCTGAGCTTATTTCTTTATGGATCTAAATGCAAGCGCTATTTTTTTCTACTTTTGGCTACCAAAGGCAAAATGATGCTCCAACATGCAGGTTAGGAAACCGCTGAGTCGTCAACACCTTGTCTGAGAGAGTGAGTGAGAGAGTGAGAGCGGGGCGATGGGAGGGCGTGGCCAGGTGCGGAGGGGAGAGGAGCAACCGATACTGCAGCTACTACTGCGACGCGTCCATGCTGACACTGCAGGTGTGTTTATTTGTTGCCGTCGGTAACCCAACACCCTAAGACTGGGGAGTGCCGCCGGTTGTTTTGCCTGCTTGACGAAACTCAAACACACACAACCACAACCACACAACCACCGCCCTCTTTCACACCCCCTGCGTCCCCCAGCCGCGGCATCCTCATGAGACCCAAGGGAGTGCAGCTACTCTTGATTTCCCTCCAGGCGGGGAAATGATATCGGAATATAAATCAATTAAGGCTTCGGCAAACCTAAAGTGCCTGCAACACAACCAATGGAAGAGCCACCTCTTTCCATTTAATCCCCTGATTGTGTTTTTCCGGGGAGAAGCACACGGCTGCCATTTTGCAATACAAATGCGGGATTGTTCGTTAGCGAGGCTGTTTGTTTCCCTGGTTTCTTCTCCCTTTGCGTTAATTGGAAGGGTTTACAAAACCCCTTTTCCCCGGCTCTACCCCCAGCCCTCGGGTGGGGGTGGGTGGCTCACGCTCTGAGCGACGGAGGCCGTTTCGGCGGCCTATTGTCTTTATCTAAACACACTAATGAACAGCACACAAATTGCCCGCTGACCTAATTATGTGACCTACAAAAACTAAAAAGAAAAAAGAACCTCCCCCATCAGCTGCTCTCTCTCGCTGTGCCCCGACCCTTCACAACCCCTCTCTCGCTCTCTTCACAAGAGACACCTCCTCTCCCCCTGATCTCCTCCTCCCCCCACCCCCCCACCTCACCCTCCAAACCCCATGCCCCCTACCACTCATCCCCTTCCCTTTCATCCCCCCCCCCCCCCCCCCCTCGCCTCTCTCGCCTCTCTCGCGGGGGCTTCCCTTTGTGCTGCACGTCCCGGTTTGGGATGGAACAATCTGAATAAATCGTCTAGAGCTTCCTAACGGGGGCTTTGGAGGGAGCGGGGCGCAGGTGTGGGGGGCCATTAGGCGGGCGCCGAGGCCCGGGTGGGCAGAGGGGCGGGGTGCGACTGTTCTGAAGCTCAGCCGCTGTATCTTTCCTTCTCCATAGATATCCCGCCTGCTCATCTCAGAGATGATATTGTCTTCAAAAAAAATATCTAAATTCCCTGCCTGTAAACCAAAATGCATTTCTCCAGTACTGTGAACTACGATGAATCCCCGCTAATTGTACCGTTTAGAAAATAAAATCGCACCAGGCAATTCAGTGGCTGTATTAGAAGACTCCCCTTCCTGTGCAGCCAAGCGTAGCATTTAAGCGTGGGCCAGAATAAAAACACAACATCTCCGCCGTTTCGGATCAATGTGTAATTCCCCTCACGCACGGCCCGCTGGTTCTGGAGCCTTCCCCCCGGGCCCGAGCACTGTTCCACCGCTTGGTCGCTCTCCAAGAAAACAAAGCCCTTTTCAAAAACCATTTCTAGCCCAGCCACAAAGCCCCCCCCCCCCCCCCCTACCCAGCCCTGGCCCGGGTCCTGTCGGCTGGCCGGTTCTCTGGGACGGGCTCACCTTGCAGGGTCTGCAGGCACTGGCCCGTCTTGATGTCCCAGATCTTGACGGTGGAGTCGGCGTTGCCGGACACCAGGATGTTGTCCTTGAGCTCCATGCCGCTGGTGAGCGACTGGTGGCCCGTCAGCGTGTGGATGCAGTTCCCCGTCTCCACGTCCCACACGCGGATGGACGTGTCCAGGGAGCCACTCACCACGTGGATGCTGTCAAACTACACACACACACACACGCACACACACAAAACCAGGTCAGGTTTTACTGATCATGTTAATAGAACAGCGGGCAGTGGTGGTCACACTTCCACAGTGTGCACGTAAACTCCACACACTAGTATGAGTAACAAGTAGCCATCCACCCACTGACCGACCACACCCACAGCAGAGAATAGCATGGGGACCGTGGACTGGGGGATGGGTTTACTGTTTGATGGTGACTGTGATAAAAAAACAAATCGATATCTGATTATCTAACAATAAGCAACACTGAGACTTCAGTAGTGTAGGTCAGAGACAATATATGTAGTCATTGGACACAATACACAAAATAATTTGTATTTATATTCATAGGCTATAGATTGAATTAATAGGAAATTCAAGGTTGGCTGGACAAACACCCACAAATAAAACGGTAAACAGTGTAACAACGGAATAATAAATACACCAACTATCACAGCCTGTGCCACACTGACAGACAACCTATCACAGCCTGTCTTACAACACAATGACAGACAACCTATCAGAGCCTGACTTACTACCCAATGACAGACAACCTATCACAGCCTGTCTTACAACACAATGACAGACAACCTATCAGAGCCTGACTTACTACCCAATGACAGACAACCTATCACAGCCTGTCTTACAACACAATGACAGACAACCTATCAGAGCCTGACTTACTACCCAATGACAGACAACCTATCACAGCCTGTCTTACAACACAATGACAGACAACCTATCAGAGCCTGACTTACTACCCAATGACAGACAACCTATCACAGCCTGTCTTACAACACAATGACAGACAACCTATCAGAGCCTGACTTACTACCCAATGACAGACAACCTATCACAGCCTGTCTTACAACACAATGACAGACAACCTATCAGAGCCTGACTTACTACCCAATGACAGACAACCTATCACAGCCTGTCTTACAACACAATGACAGACAACCTATCAGAGCCTGACTTACTACCCAATGACAGACAACCTATCACAGCCTGTCTTACAACACACTGACAGTACATAGCCTATTGCCGTACACAACCTTTCGACGTGGGCGGTGCAAGGTTGATGGGACGGGTGGAAAATGCACAGTCATCACCCAGACTGGATCAGGGCACGTCGTCGAGGGCATAGGGGTCATCACACACTCACACTGTATGTGTGTGTGTGTGTGTGTGTGTGTGTGTGTGCTCATGAACGGTGTGTGTGTGCGCAGTTTGGTAGGGGAATTGCATTACGATAAATTAAATAAACCTTTAAAAAGTGCATGGAAGAGAAAGGGCACTGGGTTAAGAATTGACCCGTAAAATGGCTCGTCTCCAACATAGTCGGATGAACTAAAGCTCCTCTGCTCTAGGAGGGAACACTCCAAGATACAGAGAGTCAGTCTTTTGAGTAAAAAAATAAAAAGAATAGCGCGGGGCCTTGGGGGTTCGTTCTTCACGGGAACGCGGTACTGCACTGCAAAGAAAAGACAGAACATTCTGGACTACAATAACCACCCAGCGGATTTGTACCATGTTTTGAACAACATTGCGGTGTCGTCCACATTGGCCAGTCCCTTTGAGATAAGACTCTGGGTGTCCTCATCCATCACCGGCTCACTGAACGCCGCGGCAGGATTTAGGAGAGGAATACTTCACCGGCCCGTCGATGCTCAAAATCGTTTGGGAAATAATTGTGTTTACTGTGTTCCCTCTCCACCGGTGGCTGGCGCTGACTGATGTGACGCATGCACCCGCTGAACTAATGATGAGGCCGACCTAATGGCAGGGAGCAGGGGTGGGGGTGGGGGCGAGCGGTTCAAAATGGCTGCTCCTCTCGCAATTACACCGCACTCAATTATACAAGAGACGGCAGGGGCTAACCGCTGAAGAAGTCACACGAAAGACTAGTATTTCATCGTTTTACTATTAACCCTTTCAAAAGTCTCAGACGTAATACAGATTCAAATAAAACATAAACGTCTGGTACCACCTTTCAATAGCTTTGGCGTTGCCTATTGAGTTGTGCCAACCATGACGGCTCAACGGGCAACGCATGGCGCCACCACTGCTGGGGTTAGGGGTACAATCCCCGGTTCAGAATTCCACGCAGGCAAGCCAACAAATGTGTGCACCAACACAATTTCACATCCATGCACGTACGGATAAAAGGGTCCAAAAGAGAACACACACACGCGTCATTCAACCACAACTCTCTTGGCATTCCCTGCTGGACGACCAGCGCCCAGCAGGGACCAGTAGCGGGGGGGGGGGGGGGGGGGGGGCGGTAGGGCGGGCTCACCTGCAGCGAGTACACCCGGTTGGTGTGTCCCTGCAGCGTGTGCAGGCAGGTCTCCGTCTCCGGGTCCCACACCTTGACCATGAAGTCGTAGGCGCCGCTGACCACGCGGCGCCCGTCGTACTGCACGCAGCGCACCGCCGCCACGTGGCCCATGAGCACGTGCAGACACTGGCCCGTCTCGATGTCCCACACGCGCAGCGTGGCGTCACGGGAGCCGCTCACCACCCTGAGGAAGGGAGGGAGGGAAAGAAGAAGAAGAGCCTTGGATGACTCCAGTTGAGGCTAGTGCGGAGCTTTGCTCAGGATACACAGTCTTTCAGTAGTGAGTCACGGCGTTGCCCTGCTACAGGAGATCATTGTGAAATGTTGGTATAGCGGCGTTCCTTAGGCTCCTCCGTGTTGAGCAACACATCTGCCTTTGACTCCCGGGGCCTCCTCTTCCCCCACGCCCGACCGCAGCGGATAATAAAAAGGGCAGGTGCTCACATTATATACGTCCCTGCCTCCACACAGCCAAACCGCCCATCGCTGCATTATTCATGTCCATACTCGAGGACACAAAAAAACATACCGCAGACCTCACTCGACACTGTGTGCATGTGTGTGTGCATGTGCGTGTGCATGTGTGCGTGCGTGCGAGACGGTGACAGAATGGGGCATGTTGCCCTTTTTGGTAACAAAGTGCCTCGCAGCCCAACGTCAAAGGAGCCACCACCATCCGCCACACACACACACACACACACACACACACACACACACACACACACACACACACACACACACACACACACACACACACACACACACACACACACACACACACACACACACACACACACACACACACACACACACACACCGCTGTCAGCAGCCATGTTCTCCTGCTCTGTGAGCAATCAAACGCTAGGGAGAGACCTCGGAGGCCCCCGAGGCGGCAGAGGCGTCTCTGGAGTGAGTCAATGGAGTGAGCGGCTTACCCCGCGACAGCAGCTCACCGTCAGGGGCTGCGTGGCGGCTGGTGCATGGTGGGTAATGTTATCCTGTATGCGCGTTGCCTCAGAGGCCTGCTCCCTTGGTGTAATAAGGCGGGAGGGAGGGAGGGCTGGGGGGGGGGGGGGGGGGGAGGGAGGGCTGGGTGGATTCTGTAGTGGAAAAGCCTCACCAGGGACCGGGCTTGTTAATAAAGCCTTTGATGGAAACCTGTCGTAATGTTTTCCACATCGACTCGGAAAACAACAAATAAACGCGCTGATGAAAGGTTGGAGGACACAATGTGGAGTGTGCCAGGCTACATGTTGTGCGGATAGCGTCGACTGCTAGAAGTGTTGTGCCCCCAGTAGCCTTGTTTGGTAATTCATTTATTTCATCGCCGGCGACAAAAGCTAAACCGACACTCGAGTGCCAACGCAGAGCGCCCGGGCAGACGCGTACGCTAACCCCAATCAGAGAGCGAGGCATGCGTTTCTCCCGTCGCTCTGACTGACGGCCCGGGGGGAAGCGAACCCTGTGACTCTGCGGGGGGATTGGGGGGGGGGGGGGGGGGGGGGGAGTGTGGTGGCCATACCTCTTCTCGTGCAGGTGCATGCAGCGTACTGTTGAGGTATGCCCGTAGAGGGTGTGGATACATTCTCCCGTCTCCGCGTCCCACACCTTGAGCGTGCGGTCGGTGGAGCCGCTGATGATGATGTTGTCCCTCATCTGGGACGACCACACGCCGCCCGTGTGGCCAACCAGGGTCCGCAAACACTGGAGGGAGAGAGAACACACACACAAACACCATCGATAAACAAGACGACGTTGGGGAAATATTGGAAGCAAACATGAAATTTACATAGCATTCGGCGGACGCTTTTAAAAACAACACCATCAGAGTTGGAGTAAATACCAAAAATGTCTGGCAGAAATACAAGAGCTACAGGATTCGGATTCGTTTGCAGATTATCATTTCCATTTGGTTTATTTATTATATACAACTATAAATATTGGATGTTTTATTTGGGAAAAGAACATAGCTTGCTGCGCCCTTATTGGTGGGTCCACTGCCACCCCCCCCCCCCCCCCCCCCCATCTGCTCTGCCCTTTCCCCCGCCGATCAAATGATTGTTTAATTATCGTTGTACCAGTGCAAGCGAGGGCTCTCATATCAAAAGGGCTTTGAGAAGTGCCATTACCAGCCCAACGGATGCATTACCCCTAATTAGGCAAAGCAGATGAGCTATTGATCACAGCGGTTACAGCAATCTTTTCTGATCAATTGGATTCCCGGCTACGCCCTTTGGCCCGTTCACACTCCCAATCTAATTATCCCTAATATCTTCAATTAACATGTCTGAGGGGGTGGCACGTGGCTTCTCATTGGCTGTTAAGTTTGGTCCGGACCGTGGTTTATCGGATCACCCTGCGGCTGGGGCCGGGGCGATGCAGAGCGCGGAGAGGTGTTTTACCGCAGCAGCAGCAAAATGAGGAAGACGCATCGTCTCCGCCTCCCCGCCCTCCGGCCCTCTTTGGGTGGAGAGAACCCATTCACTGACTCGCTCATTAAGGTCATTTACCGTCAGCCGGCTGATGTGACGTGACCTTACCGCCGGCCTCACTGCGACGTTAAAGAGCCCTGCCTGCCGTCCATCTGCCCGCCCAGGTCTTTGTATACTAATTAGTTAAGGTAATGAACGGATCAAGACATCTGCTGAGCCCGCAAGGGAAGAACCCGCAATAGGAAGATGACAACCGGCAACGTGGTTTGACGCTTAAGCAGCTTTGCGTTATAACCAAACGAGGGGTTTTATTCACAATCACTTGTCAGCCCTTGTACCGCATGCATAGGAGCAGACCGCAAACGGAAGGAATATTGTTGACGACCGAGGTCTTTAGGGAGCCATCATATTTTTTTAGCAAGGCAAAGCCAGAGGTTCATGTTGCAGGAAGGGGAATCACGCATGTGATTAGAGCCTGCTCACACGCGGCGTGTGGGAGGGGAGGGATATCACAGATGAGCGGCTGAGGACGTTTATCTGTGTGGGAAACCGCGTCGGTTGGCATATACAGTACATGTTCCTCCCTGAACATGTACTGTATATGTCATGATACGTTTCGGTCGTTGTCGTTGACCCCCCCCCCCCCCCCCCCCCCCCTTCCCACACACATTTGACAATGTCTACGCAGTGCACACAGTATAGGTTCCTTCATACCATGCCGTTTTGCAATATGGTATGAAGATTAAAAAAAATACGTAAAATAGGGAAATTCAAGAGACTCCCTAGATATGAAGGGAGCTTAGGGGGCTGTGTGGGGGGGGGGTGACTCTGCAGGAACCTGCCTAAATGAAAAGCTTAAGCCAGTAATAGCTAGCCATTACATTATTTTTGTCACACTGCACCATTATAGGAGGGGATGATTATTAGTTGGCTCCTTGGCTATAATGGCTTGGTTGAGGAAGCCAGACTGCAGGACTCCCACGGCTTGTGTTATGCAGACCGCCGTCCGACCGTCCCCCCGGCATGCTTGAGGGACTCTGCATCTCATGAAAGGTATGCTCGGCATGCGATAGATCGCTAGGAAATGGCTGGGGGTAAATCCGCTGGCCCGACACCCAGCAGGAAACATGGAAGCCCACCCCCTTCCGTCTATTAAAATGCCCAGCTGGTATTAGTGCCGTCAAATGGTAAATCGTCCATCACCGCGGCCACGAGTGCATGGAACCTTCTGAAGGACCCATGTCAAACCGTGTGCCGTGACGAGGATGACCATGGAAAGCAAGAGTCCTACGGAGACACCAACAGTTTCAGTGGGGGGAGAACTAAGGTTATACGCCGGGAAATCTCTGAACGTCGTTTGTAGCCGTGAGAACAGGCGTCGAGGGGAAAAGCCCTTGCCTCATTGGGTCTGAAGGTGTGCCAATATCCATACAGCGAGAACATCTGGCAGAGCACACCCTCCCTTGGATCTGATGGCAGGAGACAGCAGCGCTGCCATTTTAAATCAGCCCGACAGCTGAGACTGGTGCTGACTGACAACACCAAGGACATGGGCTGCTCTGCTAAACAGCAGGCAGCCTTTGAAGCAGCGCGCGTGTGCGTGCGTGTGTGGGAATAGAGAAAAGAAAGAAAGAAAGGCAAAAGGAGGGCTGATTTGAGCTTAACATCTTCAGAGGTAGAGGACGAGCAGAGAAAAAGAGGCATCCAGGACGTATACATCTGTGCACCGGAGTCTGCATAAGGCAACAGCTGCTGTGGCCACTGCAAGCCACCGTTACCTGTGGTTTAACTTAAAAAAAAAAAAAGCCCAGCAATTTCAAAAGATTTATTGGCTGCAATTACATTTGGTCGTATGGCACCTTTAGTCAATGCATCAGACTGACTGCATTAATCTCTTATGTAATTGGCCTTTATATCCAAGGTTTTTTTTCCTCGTAATTCTTTTATCGAACTTGTGTGTCCGCGTTACGTCCCAAAGCTTTTAAAGAGGAGAGGCCGGCATTTGTGCCTAATCTGTTCATGTATTCATTTCATGATGGCCTCACAGGTAGGGGCGTAATTCCCTGCGTCGCTGTATAATACGATATTAGGAGAACATTAAAAAGCAAAGGCCTTGGAGCGGCCGTAGGACGATAACACCGCTTTGTCCGTTTACCGCACTTTCATGAAAAGTGATTAATAATCAGATGCTACATTTGAATTAATAAAAAGCTTAAGGTTGGTTTGCCAATTTTGGATTGAATAATGAAACAATGTTAGCTTCAGGCTTTACCAAAATACGCAAGTTACTATATTATAAAAGAATGCCTTGTTGGCTGATCTCATAAGATCCGCCCCAGCAACTAAACAGGGCAAGTAACAACTAACCATTTCCTGACTCTGTTTTGGTTCTATATTTGTACTGAATAATATATTTGGTTCCTTCCGAAACAAATGCTTTTGAGCAATGGTTAGATTGCAAGACATCCAAGAGTCATTAGGGCCGGTGGGAGTTTACGTCACAGGCTACAAAATAAGACCACGGTCACACAAACATCCTTAAATGTCAACCGCGTGGTCTTCACAGGTTTGGTCCTGGTATTGGTTATTAAGGAAGGATTTGGTCTGGAAAACAGTGAGGCAGTCATCCAATTTTCTACACTAGAGAATCTGAGTCATACCAGCATTGGATATTCTGTGATACACAATACCCATCCAATTTAAATCCAACAAAAAGAACAGCAGTTTAGGATCATTCTAACGCAAATATTGTTTTTCATCATCGTTTCTTGAACTGAGATACAGCACACGTTTGTGCCGTTGTGCAGACCAAATTCTGGAGTTTTCCTTCGGACATCCAAGCCAGTCAATGTTTTGCATTTGTGTTAATGTTGCAGCTTCTCTCGTCTTTGCTTGGTATTGGAGCCACATGGAAACCTGGATCAGTGTCTTCCTAAAAAACCAATATCACCACCTAAGGCTTCAATGTCACCAGAAAATAAGGCACTACCGTGTCCACCCCTGATACATGTGGACAGGTTGAAAGCCTTTGCTTTGATAATCACCCCACGGGTCTTGAAATGCTTTGGTTAAGAACAGACGACGAGTATTGACGGCAGAGGAGGGGGATGAGTGAGCATGGTGGCGGCATTGCCGGTGTGTGTTACGTCCTGTTTGGGACTGGCATCGACAGCCACTTAAAATCAAATTGTCCACTGAGCTTAATTGGACATTCCTCTCCGGTGAGGATTTCTCTCTGTCAACAGCAAACCATTGAAAGGAGAGGGATGTGCATGGAATATATCTATATAAATATATATATAGACAAATACACAAGGACATTTTCCGCTTCTACGCTCCTCAACATCCTTAACTCAATAAACAAACATGACCCACATGCATTTCTCCTTCCCTCCAACCGGCTTTCCTCCTGGTTGCTTTGGTTGAGCTTAATTTGGGAAGACATGAAAAGAACGCGCCATATTCGATATTGACAAACTACACAACCAACCAACATGGCGGCGTAATCCGTGGCTGGCTGCAGGGCAATACCAAGGAACCTTCGGGGGCAACAGGACTCAACCACAGATGTTTCCCCACTTGGCGGGGTGGTGCCACTGCCGCTTTAAGTCCATAAACCCCTGATCTTAGCCTCTGCTGCGGATGGGCGAGCCAATCAGTGGCGTGTGGCAATCAGATGACCTTGGCCAGATCTGTACAGATCAGCAAACGCTGTGGCTGATATCCGTGTAATTGCGGCTTGGCCCCGATACAAACCTTTTATTCGCTCATGAGGAAGAGCCTACGCAGGAACAAAACGGGCCTGTTTATCCCCCTTTCCCTCTCTGGTCCACCGTGTTCAAATCTTAAACAAGCCAGAATTATCATGCTGGACATCCGCTTCTCAGAGGGCTTTTATCTCCTCTTTATTCCTGCCAAAGCGGATGCCAGATGCGATACCAGCCACGGTATTATTTCCAATGTGATCCAATTCCTTTTTTGCACATGGAAACACAAAGAGGAAGGAGCCAGTGCCTTAAGAGACACATTCGGCCAATGTTCTGCAAAAATGCAGTCCAGAAAGAGCTGTAAGGAATTTGAGACCAGCCGAGGCACAATGTTTCTGTTGCTGCACCGGCTTAAGTATAAATACTGACCCAGAGTGTGGGATTCCTTGCCATGCCGCAAGTCATTTCACTGCAAAACGGCTAAATGCTAAATAGAAAAAGGACAAAATGGAGTCCTGCAAGGAAAGGTTTCGGTGGATGAGCTAATGCCAGTAATCAATAACCATCAGGACAGGGGGTGTGTAGCATGAATGAGAAGTTGGCTGCCGGAGGGAGGCCATTTTAAAATGCATTGCTTGGAAATGCGTAACGCTAGACAAGGCAACTGCTGACGCTCTGTTGTGCGCTGTACAATGACGTTGCACAACATCTTGAGCTCCTGAACAATTGAATCCCCCATGCTGTTTAACGGGCCTATTAGAAAGGGAAAAAAGGTAGACAGGAAAGCCTTGAAAAACAATCCCAATGAAACCCCCAGCCAACCGGACTCCAGCAGAAAGAGGGAGGAAGATGAGGGGCGGCAGTGAGGGAGGAAGATGACGGCGGGGGCGGACCCTTACCTTCCCCGTGACAGCCGACCAGACCTTGAGCGTGTTGTCGTCAGAGCCACTGACGATACGGTTGCCGCAGAACTGGAGGCATGTGATAACGTGGTCGTCGTGACCCTTCAGCACCTTGGGGTGGGGAGAGAGGAATGAGGGGGAGGTCGGGGGGGGGGGGACGACAGAAGACGGTTATTAATGGGAGGTTAACCGACTCAACGTCCACACGGGAGGCAGGTGGTGCTGTATGCGGGCGGTGTACACTTTCATGCATGACACACACAGCTGTGTAGACACACACCTTTTATAAAGTTTTCTGTGTGAACATTTTGGGGCAGAAAGTGGGCCAGGGAACTGCTAACTCGGCAAACCCCAGAGCACGTTGTACATGCAGTTGGGTTTAAAAGAAGTACAGTAAGTACACCTATATCACCATTTTTCAGAACTACATAATTTCACCATGAACTGATTAAAGAGTTCACCCTCCCATGCCTTATGGGAAGGTGAACCATATAGCTGCATGATGTGCATGGCTTCGTGGTTTTCCTTTGACCGGCCCCTAGATTGAAGTATTCTGCAGGTACTTAAAGAAGACGAATGGAATCGTCCTGTGCACAAGTATGAATTCAATATAAGAAATGTATAGCTTATGTTTTATATAAAATGCAATACTTCTAGCACATATTGAAAGGCAAGGTTTTTCTCCCATTCAATTCATTTCATTTAGTCACTTGCCCTGCACAGGGATGAGATTCAGCACACACAGGAGATGGATGACGACAAGGAATCCAATAGAAACTAATGAAAGGAAGAGCCTACCTTGGGTGATTTCAGGTCCCCTCTCCTCCAGTTGGTGTCTATCCTGTGTTGCCTGATGTAGGCACTCTTCCACGGACTGTGGGTGAAGCCGGGCTTTGCCGCCTTCCTCTTCTTGAGCAGCAAGGGTTCATCGATCCCTGTGGGAATTGAGGAGAAGATAAGATCAGAAGAACGCAGAAGGAACGCTTATTCAATCCCCTGAATGAAAGCGCTGTTTTGCCCTTTGTTTCTATAGGTCTGAACCGGCAAGGACTTCGTATCACGCACCCTCCTCTCGACACTTTTCCCTCCACAGCAGGTTGTCCTCGGCCAGGATGCGCCAGTAGCGACACGTCTGGGCCGCTTGGAGGAGGTCCTTTGGCTCCAGAAATGACAGCACATACAAGGCCAGCTGGAAGAGAGACAAGAGAGGACGCCCTATGTGTTATTAAAGAGCTTACGGTGTGGAATGAGGTGAGACACCGTTGCATAGTGAATAGCTGAAACACAAACAGATATAAAAATTCACCTAAAACTAGATGAATTTGTTTTCCCATGGACCAAAATGGGCTCTCACTTCTCTCATTTCCGTGCAAAGAATATTATTGAAGCTATATATAAACCCCCATCACGCTTTCCAATCCACTCACAACTCCGATTTGAAGTTGCCCACAAATTCAGTTTCAATGAACTGGAAAAAAGGAAGATTAGACTTCCCCCTCACATGGCACATTGAACCCACTCTGGCTTATACAGTCCCGAGGGGATGGCAGTAGTGTCGACACCATTTCAGGTCAATGTCACCGACTTCCATATTACACCTATCCCACCACCATGATCCCATAGCTGATCAACTAGGAGGTGGGCTGTATTTAGGTGGTGAAGCAGCCCCGAAGCCAATGCAATCTCAGTGTAGCCACTGACTGTTTTTATGCAGAAAAAACAAACCAGCAACAACCCACCCATTAAAGATTGTTCATTACACCTTTGAGTGCGGCAGCGTTTGACAGAGTGACAGAGTGTTCTGCGATGGGGAAAAATCAGACAACTTAAAAGGGTTCTCAAGGAGAGCGTATGGGTGAAGGGAAGATGTAGCGGAGTGGACGGGCCGAATGGGGGTCAGGCGGAGGTTGATGTGATAAGTGGGGTTTGAAGTGGTGGCAAGGCAAGGGACGAGGGAGCTGGGGGGAGGGAGGGAGAGGAGAGGAGAGGAGAGGAGAGAGAGAGCACGAGGGTGGTGGTGAGGGTTCTCACCTCTTTGGGCAGCAGGGAGATGAAGTCTCGCTGAAACTGTGGTTCGATCACTTGCATCATGTGCTTGACTTGCGTGGGCTCACAGCTGTCGATCAACTCATCCAGCGCCATCAGCTTCTCCGGGCCACTCCAGCTCTGGAACACACATCAACGACGGTCACACATCAGGAAACATCACGTGGAACATAAGGGGCTTATCGTTCCTACAGTTTTGCAGAGAATTGTGGGTAATGGAGTCACACCAACTAAAGCAAAAAGTTGGACGTCGGCGACAGTGGGCAATGGAGGACCGCCAATACTTCGCACACCTAAGCCTACTAACTAGATTTCACAGTGGCCTAGCATGCCTAGGATGGCTTTTAGACAGCGAGCCTGCTTATCCGGCCTCTCCCGCTGTAGAGCGGTGAGATCCCAGAGTAATCTTTGTCGACGAGGTAGAACGGAAAATGTGGCACATGCAAACCACCTGTAATCTGGCAGTTGAAAGCTGCAGCGAGAGGCGCTGGCTCTGCAGATAATTACGGGGGGTTCAAAGGGATCCCTGCTCGCGACCGTGACGGGCTGCCTAGCCGGGAGCCTCTGCTGATGGTGTGCCTCACCGCTAACACAACCGAGGGCTCAGGCGCTGGCTTACAGCGTGAGCGTCTGAATCAGGGTATGGCAATTTACACGCGTGTGATAAGCGCATCTTCTCACACGAGTAATTACCACTCACCTACACATAGATCAGCAGGGTGCTTCCAAACACCATTTTGCTTGATGGAAGTCACATCACAGAATGTTACGGTGTTTGGCTCTTGATATTGAAAATACTCCAGACCAATTAGACGACAGAGCAGTGTAAACAAAGGAGACCCGCCACCTGCTTAATTTATTTTTTTTCTAAGTCCAAATCAACTAAATTGCATTAGGACTTTTGGGTTTTCCCATGCGTGGTGTAGGATTCCAATTAAATCACGCCCCCACAAACAAGTCTTAGTTGGACAGAAATTACCAAAACATTCCTTCTAGCCGTGCTGGTTCAGGCGTTTAGATATTGCAGGCTGAATGGCCCACAGGCCTGGACTAGACTGGGGAATGTATAGAATGTAAGCTGCCTGCAGACAAATTGATTAAATTAAATTCGTATTTTTCACAGGTTAGGCTTCACAACATAGGTGACACACACACACACACACACACACACACACGTACACAAACACTTTTAAATGGAAAGGAAAAAAACCTAAACAAAGAACTGTATGTTAAGTTGCCCAGTTAAAACAATAAGCAGATTTTATAGGATCATAAAACACACTCAAAGTCCTTGGCGGAGGAACACTCACTGGGAACTGTGCTTTTACTGTGAAAAGGTTAGGCTGATTTCTTTTCCATGCTACAGTGATTCATGGTAATATGAGTGGGCGGGTGAGGGGGGGGTTAGAAAAACAAGAGAGTAATTACCTGTACAACTAAGCAAAATTGATTAGGAAAAAACATCTGCTTTTAGATTAGATTTCTTTGGCGAGGGCTTATCAAATCACATGGGAAAAGTGAAAGACCAAGTAGCACTGGACTCTGCGTTACGCATTTCCTGGACTCTGCATTTGCATACATACACCGACTTCTCTCACAATATTCACCTGAAATGTCCGGAGCCATTCTTGGAGACCCGTGGGTGGCTGGATGGAGGTGATTCGCCGTCTCTGTGTCCCCTGACCGTTGGCTGTTCTGATGTGGCCAAACGTGGTGGGCGTGGCCGGGCATGGGACTATCCCCGTTGGGCTGCAAGACGTAGGGAGGAAGCTTGAGTGTTGACCTACTGAAGAGTTCACATGCAATACTACACATTGGGAAGAGTGTCTAAGTTTAGATGGATGGGAAGAAATTCAGTCTAGAAATGTCACTTTGAAGTCACTTCAAAAGTGAAATCCACTTTGGCACAAGCAAAAGGAAGATTGAGACGCATTGCATGACATAAGGTGCTATGGGAAAAGTTCAAGATTGAGTTAAGGAAAAAATAATTCCACATCATGTGCATTGAACTACTATACAGTGGAATATTCTCCATCCTCCCCCCCCCCCCCCCCTTACCCAGAGACATCAAAGTGTGTCCCTTAGCTAGGTTTCCCATTTTAGACCCCCACCCCCCCCCCTGATAAAAACTAGCTGGACCTTGAGGGCAACATCGGACTTCAAAGGGCACCCCTGTGCCCGTAATGTAGGGCAGTTAACAGAACTCAACCAGAGGAATACCTCAACCCTTCTGGTATTGGGCAAAAGGAAAATGGAGAGCTGGAGACCTTGTCAAATGGATTTTATTTGTTGTAAGGGAAAATAGGCGAGAAGCGGGCCAATCAAACGCACCTGAGAAGAACCACTGCTCAGATAGAAAAAACTGAGATTTCTCTTATACATCTTCAAAACATCAGGCCATATATGGGAGTCGAATCAGGACGGGAAAGTCAAATGAATGTTGTTGCTACTACAGTTACACCACTTTGATATACTCGTCCCCTCACAGGCATGTTTACATGTATAAAGTATTCAGAGCCTTTAAGCGTATCACATTATAGTGGTTGACGTGTCACCCCGGTGCAGTATGCGAGGCCTAGCGCAATTGGTGGCCGGTCTTCTTACCTTGGATACTCTGTGCCTTTACAGGGTTTTTTACCAGAAGGGAAAGATCGGACCTCGGGGCCATGGTCCAACTTCCTCTTCATCTGTTTGCCAAGGAGAGAAAGAGCGAGAGAAGAGAGGGGGGAAACAAACATGATCAGTGACCGCGCCACATCATTGACATCACACTCCTATTCAATGGCCTCCTTCGAAAAAGCAAATAGAAACATACCGAAGTGCGGGATGCCAGAAAGAACTTATGTGAATACAAGAGACTTGGCGGGTGGTATATAAATCACAGAATGCTCCATTCTCTGCCTCCTGATTATTTCATCTCAGAAAATGTGTTTTTTTCTTTTTCAACACGGAACTGAGATTACCTTTTCTGATTTCACAGTTCCGCTAACCCTAACCCGATACTCCGTCCCAGACGTCATCTCACTGATTTACAATGCCCAGACTCTCAGCAAACACCATCCCAAGACGTGCATTCAATGAGAATAGGGACCGAAACACACTGATTATTTTTTCAAAGAGATTGAAGGTGTGCATCTCTTCTAAAACAACACCTTCCATAATTGACAAAAGCAAGGATTTGAATGCAAGACTTTCCATAATGTTTCTTTAGGGCTCTTTCGGTCATCGGTGAAGACGTACAAGCAAATGTGGCTTGTTGACCCAGATGAGGGTCTGGCCACCTTCCATGCTGGAGGCCAGTTGTACTAAAAAAGTCAATATAAGTGAACACAGAGACACCAAAGACTAGAAATGTGGACACAAGCTGGGCTTCAAACATAAGCTTTTGCACTGCAGGAACCATTTAGTATCACAGGCTGGCCTATTCATGCTGGGATAACACGCCAAGTTTGGTTGGACGGTTAACCTCCAAATCAAAGAGAATTTTAAAACAACCTTATTTATATTAGCTTCCCTTTGTTTGAAACAAAAAAAAACATAAAATACGCAGCACACATTGAATATAGCAATTTGTGGAGGAGTAAGGACGATGGAAGTGGTCATCCAGAAAACCAGAGTGCTAACGTCATATTTCCTCTTCCTGGAATGCCCTACAAGAGCAGCCTACACAGGCTATTGAAACAACTGAGGTTCAGCCAATCTGTCTCTCCGTTTCTCAACAAGGGCATTGTTGTAGTGCAAACAGTGGAAATAATGTGTTCATTTCTATATACATCAAGTCAGAAGATGGCGAGTGTCCATCAAAACAGAATGTGGGCCGGTCTGCATTCATTTAAAGATGATCAAAAAGCAAGTTGAATAAATACACGGGCTGCTGAACTGTGTTTTGGGGTCAGCCCGACTGGCCCAAATTATTTTCTTTGGCTACCGTATAACGCTTTAACCCCAATCCCCTTTCAAATGAGGAACCCATCCACAAGCCCTTTAGCTCCGTTTTATTTGGCTTTATTAATAGTTCCACAGTGTTTCAGTACTTCGTGTTCACTGCTTTTGGTTTGCTGTAGATTTGGGTTTTGGGCTGAATAACCATGGACACACGTTATTTTGATAGTCATCATTATCTTAAAAGAAGAGGGGCCCTGAAAGGCATTAATTCAAGCAGATGTAACCAATCAATGCGATTCAAAATGTTTAATATCGACAAACCACCAGTGAGAAAAACACTAGTGTAATGTGCTACTGTGATATTACTCTAACGCAGTTACACATACACAGCTATTCAGCCTCTAAACAGGAACGAGAGCAGGCGGCAGACAGGAGACGTGGACAGCGTGTCGACCTGTAGCACAGGTTTAGCAGGACCTGTGGAGGTTTGATTTCCGCATGCCATTTGACTACTACACTCAACGCCAACAAACCAAACAAGAGAAGGAATGCTACAGTCGGAAGTTCACCGGAGGGGACCGTCACGACAACGCCTACTCAGAACAATAAAGGCATGCCCCAGAGCCGGAGTGATACGGTGTTGAGATTTATTTTTTGGTCAAACCCTTCCGCACCACCCGGCCGTAAACAAACACTGAGTAAGGAAACCGTAATAACCAATTAAGATTGGAGCCAGGGCTGTTGTGCCTGTGGGCTGGGAAGGACATCCCAGGACCGGGTGAATGAATGGCCAGTACGAGAGGGGAGATTGATGCAGGCACACGTCTTAGGATAATGATGCTTTCAATTCACCAACTGACTCATTTACAAATAACCACCGGGCATTTCAGTGGCAGCACTCGTTACAGACGAAGGGTCATTCAAAAGTGTGTTTCATTCAGTGTGTTATTAAGCATGCAGGGATGGGGGCGGGGATGGAGATCGAACAACTGTACATTGTACAAGATTGGGAAGATGTTATCGATAGGGAATTAACTATTTAAGGAGCGGAAGATCTATGTGTATACTGCGCTCCCTCCCTCCCCAAAAAAGGACAAACCTAGTCGAAAGGGTGGAAAGAAGCTGTAACCGATTGAAAAAATAAACATTAAGAGGTCTTCCCGAGGCACTTCAATGACGGCTAGATTAAGTAACTGCAGAATAAATGCTGCTATACTGTATTGGTCAAAACTAAATGCACTGGGAACATACATTTTCACCTCCTATGGATTCCAATATTTCATTTTTCATCTGCATTTGAGCTGATGAATAGAACATTGCTATAGTAAGCTTAACATTATCCCCGACAGACGGTTGCTTCAGGTTGAGATTGTACAACTAGAGACATGGGTGGGGCAGGTAACTTGCACGCTAAAAGGGATTCTCAGTTTCCAGGATCATACTGTATTTTCGCATCATAGAGGACAAAACCATGCATTAGGTTGCCCGTTTTAAGTCAATGTAACTGAATTATCCCTCAAAACGTTTCTAAATATAGGAGCTAAAGCCCTTGCAGATCTTAAACCATGGATTTTATTTTAGATTTCTATAATAATTCCTACAATACACCCCAACGCAACGTTTGAACATATTATACTCCACCAGTGTGACACAGTGACCCATAATCTATGCCTAAAGCCTGGGGCAAGTCCACAATGTCAGGAATAATACTCCACTAACAGCCCATTCACATCCTACTTGCACCTTGGCAGCAGTTTGGCCAGAACATTATAGAATTTGCATCATCCTGTAGCTTAATGTTGCTACAGAAATTAATGAAAGAACCGAATGAGTCGTAAAGGTAATATGAGTCTGAATACAACCGTTGCCTTTTTAAGGCATTCGTGGGCAAACTGTTATGCCAATGGGAGGAGGACCACTATCAGCTATAGGATGTAGCCCCCAGTGGCAGAGCACATAGGTTGGAGGCAACGAAAAAATCAGATTCTAAAACATTGTGCAATAAACCCAACCATTAGAAGGGACACAGACCAATTCATAACTACAAAAAAGTTATATTTTGCCAAAAGTGCAAAGGTTCCATAAACGAATAGTCCAATTTGAATCCGAAAGAACCTGGTAATGCACCACTACAATTCAATTATTCAACATAATCCCATAGGCACCGCAATTCGTTTTATTTTATTTAAAAGAAAAACACTAGGAAAGGAATGCCAATTTGCAGTCTGCAGAGCGCATAGCGTAGTTTCTGTCCAAACTAATAGGAATAACTAACTCAGCATTTCTGCCGGTGGGTACGCTACACGGGTTCTCATCCTCTGCAGTGGTCATTGAAAAGGGAGACGCGCAGTGAAAGCAGACGCGTTAATAAACATCGAAAGTAGACGACCGCGCGAATCAAATATTCTTGATGCGGCACGTCACAATCGCAGAGAACACTGCACGTCGACAGCAGTAAGAAAGTCAACCTACTCACTTTATAGAAAATCATCTTTAAAGTGCCGTAGAACCCCATCGTGGTGCTTTCGCGGTGGTTTCCCCCTTTCAGTGAAAAATGCTCAAATCCAAATATCTACGCGTGGCGGGGAGATTGCTGTGACAGTTCGATGGCAGCGTTGTACTCTCGGGTAAATCCGACACTATCTCTGGTGTGAACATGCTCAGGCACAGCACCGCACTGCCATGTGTTGTAGTAGGCTCCTGCGCGGGGAGCTCCTCCGTGTCGACCCCGAAACCAGCTCGGATAGGAAAGAAACGACGCAACGCTCGTAGAAGCATACGCCACTGGTAGCCCCCACAGGAGTGCACAACAGTAAGAGGACAGAGATGGGGAGAAGGTAAAGGCAGTGGCACTCGCGATAGAGCTAGAGAGAGAGAGAGAGAGAGAGAGAGAGAGAGAGGGAGGAAAAGGGGGAGGAGGAGAACCGCGTCAGAGCGCAGAGGAACCGTGCCCTCTTCTGCGACCACACGACGGCTCTTACACGGGGATCGGATTACATCCTCCCCGATGAAAAGGAGAAAATGGTGCAGTCCAAGATTCAATAGCATGCGAGGAGTATCGATTCTTTTAGGTTGAGACGGGGAGCCGTACGGCGTGTGTATGACGCAGACGTATTAGCCCAGCACAAATATTTACAACAGACAGACTGCACTTGTCGCGGAACCCCAAACAACCCATCCCTACCCTCTGCGCCCCGTCTCCCCTGCCACATCACTGATGCCAATCTCTACCATCTACAATTTATGCGCCTTCTACGTCTTTGGCGATAGCTGCAGCAGGGCACCACATTGCCATGTTCGAGCAAGGGTTACACAATGTATATTGCCAAGATACACATTTTTATTTCACAGCTGATATTTATGTGAACAAACTTTTGACTGATATTTCACGTCAAAATGGCCAACGTCTTACTTAAAATTGATTGACACATGACAGATCCTGTCTTGACAAACACAAATGGGCATTTTTTACTTATTAGAAGTTAGGTCTTGCACAAGTCTGCAAAGTATAATGCTCTTGTTTACAATCCAATTTGGTTAGCACAGAATCAGCCACTCCAAGCCTGCACCGGTAATTATTCAAAAATCTACAAAGGGGCGGAAAAACAGAATGTTTTGGAATGAGGAGATAACACTTCAGGGAAAAGAGTTAGTCAAATTGATTGCAACCCGGAAAGGACTAGTGTGGGTGAAAACAAATGAAAAATGTTGCGAAATTTAAAATTACATTATAAAGCCAAGGGGTTTTACTGCACTTAATGCATAAAAGAAAGCCGATACAACTTCAGGGCAAATATGAAAGTGTATCAAAAGGAATATGGTCAATATAGTCATTAAATCGTATAAAAAATATTTGATATACACATTACAGGTTTAAGGACCAGCAGGATGTTGCCTTATGAGGAAATTGTACCCTCACTGTAAATCTAGCTAGTTTATCGCTGCCTTTGTTGAGTAAAAACAAAAAAAAGTACACAAAGAGGGGTGGCTGGGAGGGGATCAGGGGTCTCTGGCAGACAGGGCGTTAGGGCCTTTTGTGTGTATGTGTGTTTGAGGTGGCCCGCGTGAGAAAAAAGCCCCTTTGGTTCCTCTCCACTGGCCCAACCTTTACACAGCACATTGGAATGCTCGGCATGCGAGGGGGGCTGCACTGTGGCCTCTGAATGGTCTGCAACCTCCCTTTTGTCCATCCCTTCTGCCACTCCGTAAAGCACCGACGACGAGCCTCCCCTCTGGCACTGACCACCCTGCTTACCGAGACCTCTCTGGTCACAGAGAGGGAAGACCCACCAAGCAGATGTTCATCAGGCCCGGCTCCTATCATCTTGTTATAATCAGTAAACTCTGCCGTGCAAACTATTTGGGCTGTACCAGACGTTGGCTGCATTTCAGGCAAAAATAACTGGGAGGCAAAATGCAAATGATGCATCGTTTTGACTTTTGTGCATAAATAGTATGCAGATTGTGGGAATTTCTTGTCTTTTTTTTTTTATATACACGCCAGCAGAACAAACATGACCTTGGATGTGTGAAGTCTTAATCACAGATCCTTGGAGCTATGTCGCAAATACAAGAGGAAGTGCATCAAAGGATTCAATGCTTCTTAAGAGGGGATGGATGTGTGCTTTACAATTTAAAAGCAATAAATGCAGGTGCATGCATGCGTGGGGGGGGGGGGGTCCCCTCTCCTGGTAAATGTTTAATATGTAATAGGCTAAACTTGGAAGGAAGAATTTTTTTTCTTGGGCACTGATGCATCCCTAAAGAGAACTATGTCATTGTGCGATGTCCTAGCTGTGACAAAACAGGAGAATGGTGGCGTCGGGGTCAAGGATTAGGGGATTGGGGGTCTGGCATCAATGGATTTGTGCGCAACGGTGCAAGTCACATTCCAGATTGGACAGACGACACGCATGCGATGAAGAGGGAGGGAAAGATGCTTGTGGGGGAGGGGGGGTTGAGAGATAGGGAATCATGGATCAGGGTATTTTGCCAAGCATAACCACAGTGTCATCTGCATGGGGTTTGGTTTAACAGCCTACTCAACGCGACTCAAGTAGCAGGGTTTTGATGGGGTTGGGGAGGAAATTAAATCAAGGGTCAAGGGCTCGGCGTCTCCCATATGCCATCAATTAGCAGGGATAGGAAATAAATGACAAATTCAAAATTCGACTTTTGAATTTGCCTGGAGCTCATTTGCAAACTGAATTTCCAATTGATGGTTAATCAATTGAAAACGAATTAAACTATGATTAAATTTATTTGCAAAGGACCACCAACGGCTCAGAGTTGCCGGTCCAGCAACACACAAACACAAGGCCAAATCCCACTGGGTAATAATGGTGGAACTTACTGGCACAGAAAATAACTGACATAAATATAAGGTTGTAATTCTTGTTAACACAGCCGGATTTCAGGGAGGCTGGAACACAGCAGAGGCTACATATTTACTTTGGGAACCAATAAAACAAAAAGGGAATTGGATAAACACATACAAATGATCGCCTTCATTTATTTCACAGTTGGCAAAACTGAAACCAAATCATCTTTAAATCATCTTCTAGGAAACAAAAAAAAAAAAATCCATTCCCCACCAGAGAATAAGCAGACGGATTGAGTCTAAAGAAAACATAAAACATTGATAAAAAAAAACATTTTACAATTGTGCCACTGCGTTAAATTCACAAGATACTAAGTGACTAATGACCTAATGGTCTAATTAATTGAGATTAGCTGTTTAATAATTTCTAGTCATGTCTGTTTTTTCCAGTTTATTGGGAAAATGTGATTTGTCTTTTGGCTCAACGACAATTATGTAACGCCCTGCCATATGGTTTGGTTTCTTGCCGATTTCTTGCCAACGGCGCTGAATTCAAACTGTGGTGGACACAGATTTCAACTACCATCGTAATGGAAGGCTTACCGATAAGACAGGTTGATGCTGCACCAACACTAGGTTTGTTTCCCAAATATCTTAAAAATGAAAGGTTGTGATCCTAAAAACTATCAACGTAGCTTTAAGTAGTGCACAGCATTTTATATTGAGCATGCAACAAGAGTCCTAATGTTTGCAACGTCAAGTGGAAATCATGGTTGCAAGCTCTAGTTTCCGATCAAAAGAATTATTGATGGGAAACACCAATTCTTCAATGGCAAGAATTTCACATGTAGCATTGCTATTTCCCTTCCAATCCTTCAAAAGCATTTCTGATGCCGAATTTGGTGCTCCTATTGGGAGTGGTTTCGCATCAACTATTTAGATGGTTGATATATGTCCTTGATGTTGATCATTCAGAATGATGCATACATCGAGACAAAAGCCAGGTAAATGCCCATGGGTACACTCAGGTTTTGACCTGAAATATTGCAAATGCTTCTTTTAAAACCATAACATTTTCAGTTTTCAGAAGGGAAGGAAAAATGATTTAAATGGATTCAGGTATAAATTGACCGGGCATTTAAAGAAATTGCGAGGGAACTTGGCAGAGGAATATTGCAAGATAGAGATGAATGACAGCATCCAATGAATTACTAATCATTCCTGGAGGCAGTGGACAGTATAGAATAGAAATGAAAATAGAAATCCAAACAGCTAGTCTCCTACCTAGGTTTCCGTTTGTGAAGAAAAGTTATATTTTAGCCTAAAAATATCCCCTAATCATATGCCATTCTCCCAAACGACAATGCCATAGTGCACTTTCATTCAGAATGCAATCGAGATGTTTTGGAGGAACTGAGTTGGTTTATTTCTGTAGCCAAAACAATGTGGCCCAATGTGGTGGCCACTATCCATCGCATAGGATGACACCTCTAATTTCCCTGTGCACAAACAAAAAAAGAGCTATAAAAAGCTTAGCAAAATAAATAAACATAAAAAGGCAAGTGGACAAAAGAGCTGCAGAGAGCAGAGCTGTCCCAACTCCAGCTGTAGAATAAACATAAGCTGATGGGTTTCAAGAGGCTGCAAAACAATACACAATAACTCACTGGAGAGAGTGAGGCCCACAGGAGCAATCTAAGAGTTGAGCACGAGTCATTGTTTTCAGTCTTCTGGGGATGAATCATATTGACAGTTGAGAACCGACAACGGGAACATGATCAGTGTTTGGGATCTTTAAAGCTCATACGTGACTGTAATCCTTTATTCGCTCAGCTGGGTGGGGAAAATGGTCGGCATTCAACACTGGGTGAGTCGGCAATGGACGGTCTTTTCCCATTGTTATTATATACATGTAAAGAAGGTACAATTGATTGAGGCTCGGGGGACAACTGATCAGGGCTTTGAAAGGCCAGGCTGCTCGTTCCCCAAGAGCAGATCAGTTATCTCAGTTGGAAAAAAACACTTTAAAGCCTGACTTGAGTGCAATCACCTCCTACGTCTGACTGCACACAGTGAGAGAGAGCCATGAATAAATAATACACACATTTTGAAAATAATATAAATAAATAAGAAGACGGGGCATGAGAGGATGTGGTGATGTTTAATACGTCCCAACTGAGTTTGAGTGATGCAATGCACCAGCAACAAAAAATTATGCCTACTCTATAGTGGACATCGAGTCACACGAAATGCAGTTAAATAGTTTTTGTGTGCATGTGTGCAAGTCTGCGTGTGTACAAGAGAGCTGTCAGAACTGAAGACCTGCACGTTTGAAGTTCGGTGACCCAGGCATGCACACTCTTTCGTCATTGGATCATGTTATCTTCTTGACTTTGTGTCAGGGACCTACGCACTACACATGAGCATACTCTCCCTTTTATATGCCTTCCATTGAACCGGTTACAGATACATGGCCCCTCAAGTTAACTACACTATTATCATCATTAATATTTTAATGTTGACTGGTGAATTTCATGAACTACTAACCAATTTATCTAAAACCAATCAAGGGGTGATATTAATTCAAAAGCTAATTTTAAAAACAAATAGCTGAAAAGGCTTTTTGTTGTTGTGTTGACATTGACATTTGCAGGGCTTTGTAGTTTAAAGAAAAGCGGCTTACTGTTCACGAGATCAAGGGAACCACATGCTGCTGAAGTTATAAAACAGATCATAGCGAGGGTCAGGCTGGTGGTCTTCTGGGAACTGTGCAAACAGTGCTAGGTTTGATGGCCAGGGTCAAGGGTCATAACTGTTTCATTTCAGAAGGGTGGGGGTGCGCTCTGTGGAACATTAAAGCTAATCTATTTGCCTTCTGCCTGCACCTCTAACGCTTCAACACCTTATATAAACTGTCAAACACTTGGGACAGATAGAATTTGTTCTCTTCCACTAGGCCCTTGTTAATTTTCGACCCTGAATGTCATCTCATCAAATTCAGCAGTGTCAGATCACCAGGAACCCTTTTAATGTTGGGCAGGGCTGATGTTTGAAGCCCTGATGTGTACATGGAATGATTGATAGGGATCAGGGTGAATAGGACAGTGTGTGGCATTTTAATAGCTACACACCAGGATTCAGACTGCTATACTGCATGCTCAAAGCCTCTGTGTGGTCTGTGTGTGATCAAGTTTATGTAAAGGGAATCTTTTGCCAGTCTTCTATCACACAATCATTATGTACCCAAGTCAGCACAAGGAAAATGCCTTTTGTTACTTTTGACACATTAGTCCGAGCAAGAAACTGTACCGCTGCCTTTGAAAGCATGTCTGACAGATGACAATGTCGAAATGAAAAGCTTCATGAGACTAATGCAGGGAGGCTATTGGAGCTTTCTTTGTTGACTTCAAAATGTTTCCTTACTGGTTACCCTGTAAGTAACCGGGTGGGTGCAGCTTCAAAGAATACACTGCTTGTATAATTTAAAAACACAACCTGCAAGCCATTACTGAAATAGGAAGTTTGAGTGTACATAAAGTAGAAGGGCAAAACATCTTCAAAATCGCTATCCAATAGGAACCCTGCCGTTGTAAAAGATACCCTTCTGTTTGTCTTCTATTAAACAAACAGTCTACTTTCCAAATACTTGTACACATTTGAGACAAACGTGTCTCGAAAATGCCTTAAAATGATGGCCCAAACTTTACTAGGCACCATTCAACATATAAACAGTTGAAACAGTTGCAAACAAACATTGTTCCTGATCTCAACCAACCAGCACTCCAGTTCCCTATGTAAATCTTCCACCCTGAATTGGCATTTGAAAGAGCCGGCTACCCACAGTCCTCTAAAAATAAAGCATTTAGGCTTTGTAATGATACTCCGTGTCACAGTGCATTCACTCGACACGGGGAGGCATGGCCACTGCTGAGATGCAGTCTGTGTTGTGTTCTTTACTCCTCTTGTTGTGTAGAGGGGATGGCTCGCTCTGCCACAGTGTTGTCCATTTTAGACATTGTTTATGGCGCATGCCATCAAATCAATTTCAAAAACTGCATTGTGACCTTGGTCGGGTGATAGATTTGACCTCTATTAGTTTGCAGAAAACAATTTAAAGGGTCATAAAAGTCATGCTCTGGGATGTAACCTGGGTGTTAACCATGGAGGCTATACAGTGGAGTGCCAGTCTTGGACTTCAGACAGTGAAGAGATCCTATCGACTGGTAAAAAAAATCATGACAGAAACATGTAATATGGGGACAGTGGAGTCAGGATGTTCAGTATGCAGCTTATTTTCTACGAGGAACTTTGATATAAAAAACAGTCATTCATGTTTTTGGTTTAGTGGAACAAAAGACAAAACCCAACACAGCCAGATATTTGGATACTGTTAAGTCCTTTCCGGGGGTGGAGAATAATGAGCAAAATGATGCATTAACCTTTCCAACAATGTTGAGGTAGGCCATCTATTAGAGCTTTTGTGAGAAGAGCATCTAATGTAAAAGTGCACTCGACGCTTCATCTTTACCAAAGACACGCGTTGTAAAATGAGCATTAGAGTCTTGAGGAAGTTCCCAGAAAATTAAGACTTTCCCCTGCTTTCCCGAGGAAGTGTGAATGCCCAATTTTCTTTTTATAAAACAAAAAGATAAAGTTGAGGGAAGGAATCCTCTAATAGGGCCGCTGACCAAATTCTCACCAAGCATCTTGGCTTGTTCCCTTTCACTCATCGCTTTTCTTCCTGGGGCATGAGCCCTGCTGGGGTTACACAGACACTGAGGCGTTGACAAGTCTTATTGCCCTAGACACACAAGCGATGGGCCCCATACACCGCTGCATAATCTACATTACTCCACCTGTCTAATGACACTAAATGGGTTCACAAATGGCTCGAGTGGTATCTAAGCGTCCTTTCAATTTGACGCTTTTGAGGGGGGAAAATAAATGCATTGTCTAAAGATCAATATTGTTGACAGCTTAATTGTACAAACTTCAGGCGACAAAAGCCTGGGCTGGCGGTCCCAAGTCACTCATGACCCCCATCCTCCCCGAGATGACCTTATCGTGGTGACAATAGACCATGTGCCTAATGGGTTGAACCCCACCTCCCATCTGGGGAGTTTCAAGCCTGTGAGGTGATTCGGGAAGAGAGGCCTTTTATTTTTTTTTCCTGCATCCCTGGGTCTCCAAATCATCGCATCCTCTACACAGGACAGCTGTATGGTAATGAGTGCTTGAGGCTGGGGACAGGCCATAGTCACGACGACTGTTTGGCATCTATCGAACAAGGGCCTCCTTTCTCTGTGGCTGGAAACGCATGAACTTGGCTGATTAACTGTTCAGGAAACAGATGACGACAACCTAACTTCCAAAGCAAGCAACAAGCTTATTTTTCTAAAAGGGATTTCATGGCCGCAAACCTCTGCCAACTTGGTTGAACAATCGCAGGAATTAAAGCGGATGCTGTCGTTTTAACAGAATACTACACATGATCGTCTTCTGCCTGGTTTATAACAAAAAGGTAACTGATTAAGTGTTCTTGAGGATTAATCCAGGGCCACGAGCTCCCTTGAGTTGTCTCCATTTATCCAAAAAAGACAAAAAGGGAGAAATTGTGGGAGGAAGGATTTGGGAAAAATCAAGGCCATGCAGTGCGAAATATTCAAGCTTGCGTAACATTAAATCAGCACGGGCTAGACTTTTTAATGCCAGGCCAGCGGCAGGTTTAATCCTGATGCGACTATGATGAAGGACAGGCGAGGGAGGGGCTGGCGGTGGGAGACCCTGTTGCTAGCCCTCCCTCCATCGGTAAACTGTTGCCTGGTAACAAAGATTGTTCTTGCTGGCCTCCAGGCTGCAATACATTGCCTCTGGCTTTATCTTGGGATGAGACTCTTGTTTGCCATTAGAGTGAACCAATCCTGGCAATGACGGCAAGGCCTGCCACCCGATGCTGAAATCTGCAGAGCATGTTGACGAACACTTCTAGATTGGAGAGCATTTTATGTTGTTTTACAACGCAAATATAATAATTCAGCAGAACTGGACATCACTTCAGCATTTGAACAAATGTATATTTTCCTCTCGATAGCACACCAAATAAATATATAAAAAAACCAGGCCTAACAAGCAGAAATACAATGAAAGACCCACATGAGTATTTGTATGCACCAAAAGGGCCTGACATTCACATCACAGCTCTTATAATAAGAAAAGTACATCTGGGCAGCGCACCAATGGCCTGGAAATTAGGGCTGGAACCTTAACGCTTGCTGTTGTCCCCCTGCTGTAATGGCCCAGCCATCTGTCTCTTATTCAGCCTGTGATGATGTAGCTTAATTGATATGCAGGGGAGACGTGCATACAACAGTGGGCTGGCTTCCAAGCCTTCAGTCAGCCTGAAGTGGACACATCACCTGCTTTCTGTGTATTGTGCTCGCAGACATACGCCATGCATCAGCACCAAGAAATGCCAGATCACATTACAAAACATTTACTGTATGTAGAGGCAATACGGAGCGGATTAGAGGCTAGATTTACAATGTTATTTGTAATGCTTAGAAAGGTTGGCTTCACTTCATTCCACAAACCGAAAATAGATTAATTGAGGGTGAAACGTTAAGGGTTCCCCTTAAAAAGCATAACCACAGCAAACCACAATTTTACGGCACTGAAGTATTAATAGAATAACTAAAAATCATTGGGCACCAGATCAAAAAGTATGGCCTCCATCCATAAAATAGAGGCTATTTTTAGCCCCTTGTGACAATTAAGTCACGACAAGCGACGTGGCATACATTCTTAGGTCATCTGATACTATGCAAAGTGCATAGTCGATACGGAATAGAAAGTAAATAAGTAGCACTTGACTTTAAAGTTTAAAGCCAACGATGCATGGAATCAATGGTACTGAAAATGTCTGGGAAGAAAAGATCCACTACTAAGTAGATTTCAAGATTAAATTACAAATATTGAAAAAATTTAACGAAGCATCTTCGTCCACACTTTCATGCAACAAATTCCACACAGAAGTCCTACCTATTAATTACCCTGTTTAAGCCACTTTTAACACTACTTAAATGGCCCATTACAGATGTTCACATACCCTCCAGTCGTCCAAAGTACATTTCATACAAATGACTATGCTCCACTGTACAACTTGCTCTATATGTAAAGTTCTTTCCCCGTCATAAATAAAGTGCACGATTCATTTCAACAAGATACCTCCAAATATACAGCAAGTTAGCAGAAATCAAAGTGAAACTAAACTTTAGGGACTTGTAAACATAAATCAAATATAAGAAGACTTTATTCAACTTCCTGAAAAAATATTGCACTCTGTCCAGTGACTGGCCAGATGACTGGGAGCTGATTTGGCTCCAGTACAACTGGCCATAAGCAAAAAGAGGCAGCAGCACAATCTGGCCACAATGCTCTGAATAAACCCTGGGATCCCAGTCTCCCACGGTCATCAGAAATTAAAGAGGCTGTTTGGGCAACATCAGCACTACACAGCAGTCTACAGAGGTGGCAGGGAGGGTATCCTCCTAAGGCCCAGAGAACATCTTAAGAGGACGCAAATGGGCTACACAAAAGAGCATCTGGTGACCATGTCTTACACGACTTCTTCATCCCCTACTGGTTTTGGCCCTCGGTAGAGCCATAAACACCTCATTAAAAATGGAACAGTTGTTCAATAATAGATTCTCTATAAGAGCAAGCGTCAATCTTCTGGTTGGCTACTCTCTGGTAAGTTCAACATTTCGCATTGTTTTCAAAAGTAAAGGGTATTTATGTTGACAGGTAGTTTTAATCAGGATGGGGCTATCTGAAGCACCTTCCAATATGGTGAGTGTAAACACTCACCATATTGCATTGGTGGCAGTCAGTGGGAATCAAACCTGTATCCCTGGCAGTGTTGATGGTGATGTAATGCTCTAGCAGTGGAGCTAGACTTGACCAATGGAGTTCAATTGGGTGCCTCCAAAAAATTGTTGTGAAAGGAAAATTCGAGCACATCAATTATTTGCTGGATGAAACCTCTGAAGATGTATAATAAGTTGAAATTACTTTCCTTTGGGACGGCTGCTCCTATAAAATTGAGCTAATGATACGCAATAGGGAGAGGGAAATGGCAACAACCAGGCTGCCAAGCTAATTCCATCTGAGTCCTGTCACATTGGCTCATGTTGCTAGGACATAAGGCTGGGGAATCTAATGTAGCTATGGAATCAGGCTCATTGTCATCCATCACTTACAGCTAACACAATACAACTTCTTCACACACACCAATACTTAGTTCAGAGAATGACTCATGTCTGACCAGTAGCACTGCAACCGGCACCGCAAAGACTACTGATGCAGAATCGCATTTTATCATCCGATAGTTTTTTCCTATTAATTTCTAAAGGAGTTCAACCCGTTAACACAAATGTATTATTTTACTAAGGCAAAAAGCAAACCCAAGGAATCACGTTGGCTTTCGGTTCATCGACCCGAGTCCGACCGTTACAGCAGGGCTTTGATAGTTTCAGCAGACGCACGCTTCCATAGTATGAGACTAGGCCCACTTCCCATATCACATTATATATAACATTAGGCAACGTTTTTATGATATTGTACGGCAGGACTGGGAATAATCTTCCAAAGAGAAATCAAACAGGCGCCATTGTGGGGGATGGATCACTCTAAAAGGAAAAACATTGCAACCCGTTCTATTCATGTCTATAAAATGACTAACCCTTTAATAGTAGGCAGAGCTTTTTGTCTCCAAGGGCCTCATTTAAACAATGCAATAGCTACTAAATATGTTGATTAGTAAAAATCCTTCTCAAATAATTATCTTTTGAGGCTTGCCATAATCTTATTTGTCGGGAAGCAAAAGAGTAGTGGGAGCACCACCATGGAAAACATTCCTGAAAACAATATACAGCACACGCTCACTATAACAATGATCACAACGGGGTCAATGGCTTAAAAGTACCACAAAGTAAGGGTGGGTCATCATTATAGGAATGATCCTCCTTCCTAGAACTCCTTGGTTTGATTCTCAGTGTTCGAAATCGAGCTGAAACCGGGAGTTGACTTAGACTTTAATGAATCCCATTCATCCATATTAAAAGTAAAAGGAATTGATCACTTTTTTAAGCTGTTTTAAGGGGGTCTGGGGATTGCTAATCAAAATGCAGGCTCACTAGGGAATGGCATCAGTGTTAACATTAAGTTCTAGGAGACAAACAAATAAGGTTAAGTTGCCTGGGTGTTCAGTAAGCGGCGATGGGTGAAGTTAACGCTTTAGACTTCTAGGTAACTAAATACGAAATATAATATACAATCCCAATCCAATGTCATTGAACCATTTATATACTTGTTAAATGTGCTGGAAGTCAAGGCTGTGTCATGAAATATGACGCATAGAATGCGATGCCACCTAGCTTTGATCACAAGCACTGATTCAAAAATAGTAAGAATTATTGTACAAACAATTAATCATTGAAAGGCAGTTTGTGTGAGGCCAAGACTTGGCTCAGCTACCTCATCATTAACCACCTCAAAAGTTAGATAAATACAAGCGCTCTGCGTCTCTATTGACTAAGGATGTCAACAGTTAATCAGCTAACATTTCTGACCGTTTACACATCTCGGTCTATAGGTTTAATTTGCATATACACGGCGTAAGCACCCTAAACGAAGCTCTGTGTGGGATCATTTCCTCCAGAAAGGAAACAAAGTCAAATGTAAATGTGTGTGTTACTCTGCAGTTTAGTAGTAGTACTAGCAAATATGCTGTACCACATTAAGAACAAGCACCCGGGTGCCATGTCCGAGGATGGCTCGCAGCCAAAGATCACGTCGCTGCTAGCCGGGGGGAGAAGAGTAATGTAAAACTGACGTCCCTACTTTTGACAATATCCATTCTTATACAGTATAGTTAGGGTTGGATTCAGGAGATTTCGATCTGTTTAAGCAGTTTATCAAACACGAGTCAACAATGTTACACCAGTGTCCAGAGAAAAGCAGTACCTCAACAGTTGGCCCAACTTTCATGACTAAAAGGCAGGCAAGGACCTACTGACCTATTGTTAGAGAAGACAATAGAAGCCAGCAGAGAGCCCATAGTACAGGCTACAGTCAGAAAGGGGACAGAGTGAAAGGTGGCTTTTGAACCAACGTCGTCATTGAAAGTTCACACCACTATGTTCCACCTGAGTACAACTCTGCTCTGGGGCGTCGTGCTATGCAAAGCCGCCATTGCTGGCGGTCGTACTGCCTACCCCTCAAAGGTGACCCAAAAACCTACACCTGTGCATGCACATCGAAGGATATAAGAGTCTTTAGTATATAGTCTTTCAAATATTTATATCCATCAAGTCAAATAGCAGAGGCTTTTATCAAAATACTACGCATGTAAAGTAGCAAAAGGACAACAAGACTGCCAAACATCAACTGCATAGTGCAAGTGTCTCGTCTAGAGATAAGCCACAAAGCAAGAGCTTCTCAGAATTCTTAATGTTGAACCAAGTGCTGCACCCCGTCGTCATAACAACCTGAACCTGCACCAAGGCTTTTATGACGTTGAATGCATGCAGGAAGAAAAGCGAAAAAACGACGAAAAAAAAAGGAACGACCTGGTTATCATGAGAACATGTGCACTAATAATAATGCACTTGGTTTTGTGGCAAAGGAAAAGAAACGCATAGCCAATGAATCACCCTGCACGATGCCCTGGCAAGCCCCATTCAAAACGTGTGCACAGCATTGCTATGACTGAAAGCCTGTGAATGAGAAATAGTGAAGTTCATTATGCAGTAGGTTGGGTGCAACTCGGACTAACAAGGTTGAGTGGGGTGTTGACATGTGGGGGGGGGGGGGGGGGGGGGGAAGCAAGCCAAAAAAACAGACAGCTCTTCGAACAAGTGAGTTTATGTTGCCCTCTAGAGGCAAGACATAAGTTCACTTTCTCTTTCATTGTGGACTCTTTCACAGTAGAGATTTGATATTTGGAAAATGCAAAGCCAGGTGAAACATGGCGACATGAAAGGTATGGAATACATGTGAAAACTTTCTTACCTGTGTAAGCAGCACAACACCGGAGCAGCACATGGAGGAAGGGGAGGAAAGAAAATTCTCTTAGCAACAGGGACTTATGAAAGGGAACTTGCATCTGTTTATCCAATTAAAATGTGAAAAAGGAAAACACCATTCATGCTTTGTGCAGACTTTTGTTAATGGTGTTCTCCCCCACTGTGAAGTCTATGCCACAAATTGAAGTATGAGGAAGCAAATTAGCGCGGTATTTGCACAAAAACAAGAGGAGCGCTTCATTTTCCATACTGAATTCATTTGAATGCAAGGGATGATGAACAAATGTGACACCAGTGCAGCACTGAGTCTCTCCATCACACTAGGATACTCTGGTAGCAAACGGAGCACTTGACAGAATGTTTTGTGGTGGTGTAGTGTCCAATTGCTTCGCTGTGCAAAAATGGTCCACGAGATACAATCATCTCAAGCTTCAGTTAAAAAAACATAACGAAACAAACATTCAGTTCATTGCTTTCTCCGACGGTTCCACAGAATCGCCTCAAGACACAATAATACACTTAATGGTTTTATGATAACTTGGAATGGGTGTGTTGTGCTTGATATGAAAGTATTTTTTCTGAGTGACAGGGACAGAGCTCCTAAAGTGGATGATACAATTGGCATTCATCATGATACAATTTCAGACCGAATGCTTTCCAAAATCATGAAACTGAAACAAATTGACTTCATAAAATCTATTACAAATATGTTATTGCAAAAAATATACTATCAAAATTGTTGTGGTCGGTGCTAACCCAGGGGTGTTAAGACAGATAGCATGCAAGGCCTTCGTTATCCAGATTAGAGGAATCACTCTTCTTCATCAAATGCATTGACACAATGCTCTGCTAATTCTTCTGTGATAACTCATCAGCTGCACACTAATGCAACAAGTTGATCAAGAGGGAAGCCTAGAGGATTTATACACAGGCTGCCATGCATTGTTCAGTGTGACAGTGTGGTTAAAAAAAAATAAAATCAATGGCTATCCAATAACCAATTTAACAACACTTAAAATTGTGTTTAAAATCATCTTCAGCTAACTGGATGCATAAGCAATCATGATTATGAACCTTGGGTCTTTATATTAATTCCTCACAAGCTCCTCACATAATAAAGTCACTTTAGATTTAAAATGCTTCGTTCAAGGTCAGGAACATGTATATTACTTTTGGATTAACCTCAATCCATCAATATGAATTTCATAACAACCGGAAAAGTCCACAGAGGAAATATCAAGTCTCTTTTGCATTGGCAATCATTTAGAGAGAGTCATTGTCACACATTATATGACTGATTAATATATTCCCTGCAGTCTTCTGAAAAGACTTGATGACGTCAGACGGGGGATGGAGGGAAGGGGGCAGTTGAAATGAAGGAAGATTTAAAAAAAGATAAAGTGTATATAGCAGACAGAGCAGAATGTGAGGCCTTATAAACACTGAATCAATACTATGCTGCCAGTCTACTACACATTGTTATATTATTGAGCGGACAGAAGTGGAAAGGGCTCTATATATAACTTTGATTGAAAGGGTCCAATCATTCTGATGACATGAAATTAGAGGACATCACCTTGCGCTTGCGTTATCGGAAAGAGCAGGAACCATTCAAGTATAAAAGCTGTCACGATACTGAAAGAATAGCGCGGAAGGAAAGTAAAACATTTGATAATGTCACACGCCGTCAAAATTCCTACAATGATATGGTGGGCGTTGAGTGCCGATATGGATGTTGAAAGCACATAACCACATCATTTGGGTTATTCAGGATAGAAAGTCTAAGCTTTTTGAGGCATGTGAGCAGCAGGCAAGGAACAACCTAGCTCCTCTGCGGTTCAGACGGCTTCAGAAGTCTCAGACAGAGAAAAACGAGAATATAGAAAACCAGGCCCTTGATGGATTTTAGTTTGATTTTTGAAAACTAAAGATTCATACGTCAACATTCAAATACTACAAGATGTTGTCCCCACAACAGATTTTTTCTGTACAGATTTGTTGATCTAGAGGGGGCATATCTTGGGCAAGCACATCCGACAAAATCTGATGTGGCAGGCATTCATAAATTTTACCTTGAGAATGGCTTTACCATCGGATGTGTCCTTTGGGCAGCAAATCTTCTATTCAGAGACTGTCAATTTTAAAAAGGGGGCCTGGTGGCACTGAAAGCCCACGCAGTGGGTCCCAAAAGGAGCTGGAGAACTGTCAAGACACTATAAATAGTGATTCAGGTCAACATTGCCTCATCATGGTTCGAACTTATACACACAAAAGGCAATTTCTTTGTTCCCTGGCTAGACGCCCTGGTCTTTGTCTCAGTTCAGGCACCACGCTTGTTATTGCACATAGACACGGTTACCATAATTGGACAGGAAGCTGATTGAGCTGTGCTGTCCGGGCAGGCTGTGCTCACTTTGGTGAACATGTTAAGGTAAGAGTGACTGTAAAGCCCAGGTCATTTATAAGGTGGACATAGTTTATAAATAGGGGATGGTTCAAGCCCAGACATACTCCAACTCCACATGAAACACAACGCGAATTCAGGGTGATGCTGTGAATCATGTTACCGTCATCTGTGACACCATGTCGTCTACGAACGAGCAGCCAAAATGGAGGCCAAAACTCAGTAGATATGTCCCTTATATAGATTTTTTTGTACTGAAGTAAATCATTTACTGGAAAATAATGAATAGCTGTTTAGCCTATGGCTAGAGCTAGAGCTACATTGAACCAATTCTGGACTGATAACCTACCTGCCAATTTTAAATGATTCATGACAGGATTTATGTCATTTTGTGAAGGTAAAATCCACACCAAAATTGATAATGTAAAAATAACAGCTGTAGGATACATCAATTAGCATTTCTGTTTGCCTGAAAAGGCTGCCTTCATGACTCACTGGTAGGAGGGAGATTAAAAAGTCAATTTGACTAGCCCAGTACTCAGTAATACAAACAATTAATATCTCAATTATTTCCAATTGTATGAAAGGACTGCCTCCATGTTGGAATAGGGCAAAGTCCAAATGCACATTTCAATTCACAGCGAGACTGAGGCAAGTAGGTTTATCCAAATCGACACAAAGCTGCAGCACTCACAATCCATCAGCTAGTGACTATAATTCATGAAAATGCATGCCAAAAATATACCAAATAATGTTTTCAATCTTTGGAAGACACATTTTTGGCAAATTAACACAGAACCATCTCCTTACAGCCTCAAATAGCATACATATGCTGTCTTTACATTAAACTGCACTGTCCAATAAACTGGATCTCTGACACCGTCCACAAACTTTTACCATGGGTGAATTACGTGGGAGCCACTCCTAGGGTTATAAGGCTACCATATTATAAACCTCTGAACAAAATACAGCAAAAATGGCAATCAACTCCGGTTCAGGGTCGTTGCTCGTGCTCTCACAGGTGGATCTGCTGGCTCACTTGAGATACAACACTAGAGGTGGCACAGAAGGATGGGTGGGGGGGGGGGGGGAGATATATAAATACATAAAAAGAAGAAAAATATGACTTTAAAAAACGACTTGAGTGAGAGGCTCATCAAGGGAGGTAAAATGGTGACAGTGTGTGCATCACCGTGATGTCCTCATTAACTAGAGCGTGACTGGGAAGAAGAACAGAGCCCAAACCGAACAAGCATCAGAGGTGCAGCATTGAGTGTTAAGCAATGGGCATGGGACGAGTCACACCGATGGCCTTCTTCATTTCCATACTGACGGTCAGGAGATGTGACACATTCCCTACGGCAGTGTTTCCCCGAGCCCCTCGGCAGTGTGGGAAAATGTCAGTGGTAGCCCCCCCCCCCCCCCCCCCCAAGCAGGTGGGAACCCTGTACGCATGCTTCATGTGCACTGCAGCATATGCATCGCACTATAACATAATAATATAGTTTATCTGGGCACCGGACGGAGTATTTAAAAACAGCCTCTCAAATTCACTAAACCACGTGCTGGGAAGAAGATGCTCCCTGCTCTCCCACGTCCGTGTATGACAGGGCATCGCGTTTCTACTAAAGGTAGAGAAGGAGTGTAAGCCACTGTGCCAACAGATAGAGAAATCAAACCTGGTGAAAATTAGCCTTTATAATCAGGCTTTAATACACGTAGTTTACATTCCTTGAATCATAAACGTATTCAAAAATATAAAACACAAAATTATCGGGACCGGCATATTTATGTACGTACGCCTCCATAATACGATAAATGCCCTCTTGCTTTGGCTGTTGCCTTTCTCTTGCTTCATTTCAATGCCAGCCAAGAGCACAGCGTGGCTGATCTGGGCACTGGCTGTATTGCTTGCTGTCTCGCTTGCTGAGCGGAGCTATATGCCTTACCCTGGAATGGTTGTGCAGCTCAGAATAGCCTGTGCCAGATGCCATGCTGTCCTCTATGTTATTTGGAGCCTGAGGGCAATAGTATCTCATCTTGCTCAGCGTGGTGGATCTTGCGGAAGGACAGACCATGTGAAGTGTTGTGTTGATGCATCAGCTGTGCCTCATTTACCCACTCTTGGTTGTGCGGCGTGGTAGAGGTCCATGTGCACGGGACAGATATGGTCCATCTCATCCCTAGGAGTGGCCTGAGATCACTTGGAGGAAGGAATTGGAGTCAATGGTATTTGTTGAACCGGATGCAAGGGGCATCAGTGGTCAAGTGGTGTCGAATCACCAAGCAGTCCCAATATATAGAGGGGAAAAGGTTAAATAAAGTAATTTGTTCGGGAATGTTAATAGTCCTGTAGTCCCTACCCTCAGTGTGTTGGGGGATGCTATGTACACGACAAACCAAAACTTTTGAGAGACACAAAAAGTTTTTTTTCATTTTCACCACACACACTCCTCCATCAACTCAATACAATACTATATAAACATATCCAGAAATGAACAAATTAGAATAATATGACAATTGTCATTTGGTTTCTTCTTTGACAATACAAAGATCCATCATATAATCTATGGATGCATACAGATTGGAAAGCAACCACCCAAAGACAGAATAAATGGTGCCTAACCAAAGAGCCCTTTCCTGCACCATGGCTATGTGGCAGAATTTGCCTTTCAAACTAATCTAAAGAAAAATCAGTCAAAACAAGTTAATGTGCCACCCGTGTTTCAAAGTGGCTCTCCCCAACAAGAGGCTGCACGGCCCATGAGGAAACCCAGGCTTGATTCTGGAAATATTACTATGCTCTCAAACTCTCCCCTGAAGGGCTTCTTAATAAAGAAACCCATCGCATGAAAGGACATTTCTGTTTAAAACTTCACAGTGGCTATATCTTACGACACATTGCATCAGTAGGAACAAAATAACTTCAAAAGATAATCACTTGACAGCTCTCCAAGATGTCTCCCCGCCTATTGCACAATACTGTTAAATCTGTCAGCCCAAACTATCAGATATCATGTTTTAGCCCCTCAAACTGATGAGGCAACGGGAGCGAGCGCCCTAAAAGCGGGTGGAGCGGCATGATGCACAGTCAGGGAAACCTCCATCCATTTACCACATTTCATCTGCTCAGCTCCAAATTAGTGGAGAATGATGTGCCCTCGGCCCAGACTCCTCTTATCTGAGCTGCAGGCAGTTTAACATTGGGGCTGGAGAACCAGTGCAGAAGCAGGGAGTATTTTTTGGGATATATGTATAGAAAGGGGTTTCGGGAAATAAGTCAATGTACAGACGGAGCACTCTTGGGAAAGGGGACAGTAAACGGTGAAGTTATGTAAACACTCGCTGTAAGGTTAATGTAATATAATCTTTGAATTCACTCCTGCTTTGACCCCTTTCCAGGCTGGCTAAGCTTTCCCCTTTCATTTTTGGGATGTACTGAAAGTGCAATTCAAAGCTATATTTACCTTTTAGAAATATACAAACGCAGCAGACATTTTAGAATAATTACGAAATCACAACATTTTACCTAGCTATAAGCCATGATCTGATTTTCACTATAAAAAAATGACGCCTGTTAAGGTCACTAACAGCCAACAACGTTTCAGAATTTGTGAAAAATTGTATGGTTTTTAGAGAATACTAAGTATGAGAGCAGATTATACTTTCCGCTAATGCTTTATCTGCATCTAGTGTGCCATCACTGTCCCTAGTGGTGATACAAAGAGCTTAGGTGCACACGAGGGTCAAACACTAAGATCTTAGTGCAGAACATAGAAAGGGAAAGTTTCAAGGTGTCCCGGGAATCTTCTCCATTAGCACATAGAATACTCTTTTAGCCCTTACACGACATTCAAAGTCATCAACCGCTGCACTGTGCACATTACAAGACTTATTGGGCATCTTCATGTTGACATGGACACAAGGAGGAATACCGGACGGATCTGCTGGTCTCCCAACTCAAGCAAACGCATGTGAGAAGTGATGCTTCAAAAAATGTAGGTCCTAGCGTTCTAAGTTGTTTTTTAAGTGAAAAAACAAGGAAGAGAAAGAATAGAATATGGGGGCGAAATTGGTTTGGGAGAACAGCCCAGCGAGGATAGTGTGTTCGACATAGTAGTTCACACTACATGATCACCGCTCAAGGGAGCACGCTGTGATATGACTGAGCTGGGGCTTTTGTCTGCATTTTCACAAAACTTGTGGGCGACTGGAAAATCAGGCTAAAAACGTCTGGTGTGAACTTGCCATTAGTGTCTCAGGGGAGTCATGCAGACAGCTATGATTGTACAGAGTCAATTATATGCATGGTTCATGAAGCTCTACTGGTATCAACACTGCCGGTTAAAGGGTTCAATTCCCACTGGCGCCCACCCATGCTAAGAATGTATACACTCAGAGTTTTGTCCAAAAAAGGGGCCTATCAAATAGCATGTTCAAATGTCATCTACGCAGTACAGTAATTTTTTTGAATGCAAGGATGTTGAGTTTATCCCATTATTCATTCATATGGTTGCAAGTAGATACTCAGGTGAGGTTGAAAATATTATTGGAGCCCACACTTATGCACATCATGCTCCAAAGATAACCGGGTAAAGCAAATGCAAGAAGAGATACTGATCCAGAAAGAAAATAGAAGTGCGAGTTGGAAATATATTTTATCTCATTATTGGTCGTATATAGAAGAAACTAGATATTCATCTGCAACGTAAATTTAATTACAGCTTGTATATATGTGAGCATTCCGGCCTTCTGTATCCATCAGAGACAGACTCATGCATTTAATTAGACCCGCTAGATCGTAGATTATCATAAGAAATAACAAAAGAATGAGAACAATTCAAACATAGTGTGGCCTCTTAAAGGTCTGCTTGCGCAATGGAAGCAACCAAAGGATTTGAAAACAAACTTATTCTTACCAACTCCTACAGATGTACTGAAGTATATGCTTTCCTCCTGCAGAACACATGTGTAGCTGATCTGGTTGCATGCTTTGATTATTCACCCTCACTCATGCAAGCCGCTGCTAAATAAATACATGTGAATGCAAATATAATCTAGGGCAACACTGCATATGTACCATGTACATGGTATCAATACTTTTAATTTTAGGAAAAACAAAACTTTTTAAATCTTTATTTTGGCCCAGAAGCAGGTTTTAAAGTGGTCAGCAGACTCAGCACTATAGCCTGCATGTAAATCAAGACTAAATTGGACCACTGACACCCTGTAAAATCCAGGATGGGCAGTTCAATAGACTCAACTGGAGCGGCAATGAAGAGACAGAAATGATCACCAGAGGAAGCCACCACCTCATAAAGAGCCCATACAGAGCTTTTAATTTATCCTCCACAAAAGCAGCCTTTTAAAAACCAAAATGTTTCAATCCCTTAGTTCAGTTTGGTGCACTCTGGCTAACTAGACCTTTGACAACTATTTAGTGCATGATTGTCAAGTGGTGTACTATCAGATGAAAAGAAAAGTATTTCTGTAGAACTGGCTTAGAAAATGCTTACAAAGTTATAGTTACCAAAGTTACCAGGGCAGGGCCAATGTTTGCTACGTGTATAATGTGTAGAAGAACTTCAAATGTTTTATTTAAATAAATGTCAGCTAAGTCACCACAAACTATTTCATTTTGTAGTTAGTCGGTAACAATGGCGATTGAGCCTATGGCCCACTGATTAAAACCCTTGCATTTGCAGTATTATGAAGGTTATGAACTGGGTGTTCGAGGTTTTCCTCCCATTCACTCAAATCACAAACAGCACAGCTTAGGGTCACGTTTGCCAAAGTGAATTAAGCAGAAGATCTTTGACTTTGCTCTCAGCAAACATAATACATCTCCCTGGCTCAGACGTTGTGCTGGCCATAACTAGAATACTCCAAGAAGCTGAATGGCTGACTCTGCAGTTTATACAACAAATTCATAAAAAATACTAATGAAACCAAAATTAGCATTCTACTCCTTTACTCTCACAGCTTTGGAGCCAGGGATAAGAATAACTTGGATCAGGGATAGCCAAGAGGAATAAAGACGGCATGCACATCAACGACATTTTAGATATTAAGAATAATTGTCTTAACATATTGAGCCAATATGGAGGAAATTACTAATTTTAAGACAATTATTCACATTTTGTTGGGCTTCACAGAAATGTTTTAAATTATGGAACTTTCTAAAAAAATATATAACGTTAATTCATATGTAATATACAGAGCTGAAAGTTAACCAAAGATAAACATGAATCATTTAAAAGTAGACATTGACTTGATCGCCATAGGTTAATCTCAATGAATGACGTATCTTCCGTCAATCTATTCTTTAATTAAACTTATTTTTAAACGGTCTGTCTTCTTTGTACTTATATGGTATTAACTCTGTCATGACCTCTGTGACATCGCGGCTATGCGGTAGTAGGTCATAGTTTGACTGTGCCGGCCAAACCCTTAAAAAGTATGCCTTCTATACACAGCTGCAAGGCACAAATGAAACACTCAACCATATCAACTAGCTTGGGAACCAACATATTTGACTACACAATCCAGGTAGCTACGCTTGGCAATGACCATGACATGTACAGTTTTGAACATGAACTTACTCATGAACGACAGTTTTTTTAACTTCTAAAACTAGCTTCAGCAGAAATTCAACTTCTATGAATGCAGAATATCAGTAGAATGCATTTTGAACACAAAAGCACATGAATGCATCTATTAGCCTAAAGGAATCGTCCAAACCCTAAAAATAGGTTCATTACTTGCAGTCTTTTTAAGGACACGGGGTACGGTGGTCGGGTTCACTGCGGGTGGAGGGGACAGAGAAACAAGTGCGTCTACGCACGTAGACCAAACCTTTCATATATTTGTAGGGATGTCAGGATGAATGGGGTCAGGATGAAAAATGTTTACGTCTTTAAAGTGTCTCAAATTGATTTATGAATATGCATGTATGATTATTTATCATATATAAGCATCATATAAAATAAAGAAATGTAATTAAATAATATTTAATTAAAAATAAATGTTTTACAATTTCATTAGTTGATCAATGCAAGAGTATCTCAGGGCTGAACTTTAGATACATAAAAAAAAAAAATATATATATATAAATATATATGCTGAGGCATGGCAGTGTCCATTGGTCAAGGCGTAGGAGGAATCGACCTCCACTTCCCAAACACAAGTGGTAGAGGAAAATAAGTCAAAATAGGACGAATACAGTGGATGAAACATGTTGCGCGAGTGTTTTTGTGTAGGATTTTCAACCCCCTATACTCCATTTTAACCAATGCAACATTTCCGGTCCTTCTGAACCATCAACTAAACACCAGTGTCAAACAGCGATCTATCATCACGGAACGAATGTGCACATCCATGTCCAGGCTCCCAAAGCCAGCATGGGTCTGTGAAGTTGAAATGACTCCTGACATTAAAGCGTTCCATAAGGAAGTAAAGTGTGGCCCCGTAGACCACAAACTCACCCGGCGGCGACAGAAGGGCAGACCCTGAGCGATGATGTTGATGCTAAATATCTTGAGGACCTTCTGAGGGTGTACGTGCTCCTCAGACACATCCTTAGGCTCCGCTAGGTGCAAGGCCCGACTCTCTGCTTGGCTAGCCTTCTCTCTCTTAGCCTCCTCCTTCGACATCTTTCTGCGACCGACAGCAGATGAGAACCGCGAGATGGGGCAATGCCGCAGCATTGTCAAACAAATAAACAGGGTATCAACGCCCCATATCACTCAATCGACCCGGGAGTGCTGTTCTTCCTAGCGCAAACAACTCTGTTCAAATAGATGTGCGCCCGTCTAGCCAGCACTGTAATGAGCCACTGGCTTTCTTCCTGTTTGTGCTGTCCTCTAAGAACTCTCGTTCCCCGCCCTCCCCGGCCCGACTCAACTCAACGCCTCACTTTAAAATATCTCCGGGGCGTGAGGTCACTGCTGCGCCCCATGCCAGGAACAGCAGCTGCCATCGGGGGGGGGGCCGTGTGAAGAGAAAGGATGGGAGACGCCCAGGCCTCGTCTGCCCCGGAGGAGTCACTGCAGAATCTGCCTTTGTGACCCCGTGGCGCTGGCATGTGTTCCGCCAGTCATCATACGACACCTGTGGTCCCGGAGTTTCCTCATCCTCCATCCCTGTTAGGTTGGCAATCCCTGAAGCAACACAGTCCTAATGGACTGCAGGCAGGAGGACCACAGGACTAGCACTCAAGCATTTCAAGCTTCAGCACCGCAGAGCCCTGTCCGCAATGTGATCCGTTTCCCCCCTTTTTAAACATTTGAATCTTTTTTTGTATGAATACAATTTTATAAGGAGGTGTGTATTGGATAACGTTAGCATTGTACTTATCTCCTCATAGGGCAGCGGCCTTAAAGAAATTCCACTAATTGGGTCTTACTATGTCAGCAAATCAGCGAGTCTATTTTAGGGGGCCAATTACAGTTGGCAAGTAATAGCGAGTCCCACACATTAAGCTACGCTTCATTTGACACATTGTCAAGATTCACACACATACCCTTTACAGGATTGCTGATAAATATCCTATGTATCTTTACTAATTAATTAACACTTGGTTTCCCTGTACCAAAAGACATGCAGTCAGGAACTTGCTTTCTGTACGTTACCAATAGCTTTTAATTATTCAACAGAACAGGAGCAGTGTAGCCATTATCTTGTTTACCCTCGACATATGCAAATTAAGCAATATTGTAAACCTACTGTGATCAGGAGGCGAGAACTAATCAGTGAGACTGCTCGGTTTTCTTATAGCCCAGACCTTTAGAGAGCCTTATTCTATATAGAGGATACATGAGCTCTCCAGCTAATCTCAGGCAACCAAGCTACGATACTCAGAAACAGCGATGTGCTTGAGTTTCCATAACATGATCAGCCCAGGGTAATTGGTAGGAAGCCAAGCAAGAATTTTCAACCTAGGGTGTTGTGGAATAGTCTTTGAGGGGTTGGTATGTAGACCCTCTTGACAAGGGCAATTGCAGTTTTAATTGTCACGGTGCTACAATATAAAAAAGAAGTGGTACAGATAGTAAGAAATATAAATTGCCCTTTGAATTTGATGGTAGGGGAACTATTTGCACCGAGCTGGCAATTCAATCAAGAATAAAAACAAAACTGACCAAAAAAGTCTTTACGGTGTCCGGCTAGTTTTCTCAGCCGAAATGGCTGAAAATTTATCAAAAGTAGATAAACTAGCATTAGTCTGTACTATACATTAACAACAAACACCAATGAACAATTTTTCCAACATTCCTCTATTGAAGGATAAACAATTCCATTATAAGGAGTAATGCTCAGACAGAGTTTCCATTGTGACAAAGTCAATGTTTATGGCTCAGGAGTACACACTGCAGACAATACCAGACAGAGCCATCCTACCTAATCCCTGTAAGTATGTCATAAAGCCAAAGAGCTGGATCGGGGAGGGGGTACTGCTAGCTTTAAACTACCATGAGACAATGCAAACACTGTTCATCAAAAAGTAGCTACAGAAAGGTTGTGCATGTGTGTGCGTCTATTAGCGTGCATAGCTGTGTGGGGGGGGGGAATTGTACAAGATTGAGCCTTTTCCATTTAACAGGCTTCCAACAAAAATAGCATACAATTATGAGCGTGGGGTTATTTTCAATAGACTTTACTAATTGAAATGCTTGAACTACACCTATAGCTCCCCCTTTTGGCTTGCCTTCAGTTATCTTTTAGGAATGTTTTGTCACTTCGCTGAAAAATTGAAACGTAGAAACAAAAGCTATGATATGATTCATAGTAAAGGGTGTCTATGGTTTGACTAAGCATAGCCTCTGCACTCTTGCTACAAATCAAGGTACTGTCAGGGTACCCACTCTTAAACGTGGAAACCTGGTGAGAAGCCATGAGCAAGATTAATATGAATGGTCAGAACTTGGCAATAAACACGGGCTGCAGCATTGTGAGCAGCAGCGACCTGCCCAAGATTGTGAGCTACACATGATGAAACTCAGCCGACTGGGTCCATCTAGTGGTTATGACTAGAACACATTGCTGCCAAGCATAGGGCAATACCATATGTAGGCAGTAGAACTAGCCAGATGGGTTGTTTATGATGCTTGTTACTACATAGCGATGGATTATATCACTGGAAGAAGCAAAAGGGTCGGCATAGAAGAGTCAGCATTTAGTAGTATAGAGAAATCTTCATTGTATCAGCATTAATCCGGGATCCAACAATCCTAAAATATAACAGCAAAAGTGCTGGGCTGAGACGGCACAGAACCTGGGCCGGAAACCTGTTTTCCTTTATCGTTGTAGACATATTTCCAAAAAAACCAGTATAAGGCCTCAGAAGGGTTAGGATTATGGGTGTATTTCTACAGTGGCCAGTCAACACTAATTGATTGAAACCTTCAGCCACTTCTTTATAGTTTACTAGCACTGGCAGAGTTTGCGATGGCCAATTATGCGCTTACAGATCCCTACGTCCAGCAACATGTTTGGATCTAAACAAATATGAAGAGAAAGAAAGTGAACTTCCCGTTCAGATAGATTTGAGCTATCCTGCTCAGCTCACTTGAGATCAGAATCTAAAGTCTGATTTGTAAGCCTATACCATCTCCAACACAAGTTTTGCCCACAAACACAATCACATGCCATCTTAAGAGATCAAACCTATATAGACATAATGAAGTTCTGTGTGAGGCCAATCAGCCTTATAAGTATTAACTTCTCCTCTCTAGAGCTCCTACTCCACAGCCACTTAACTAAGCCCGCTTATTGCCACGCATGCAGTGTGTTTAAACAGGAAATAACCATAGCTGCTTCCGATGGGTCCAGGTCTCCATGAGAACAGTGTTTTACAAGGGTGTGAATCACTGTGCGGTGGCGGTCTGGTGAGTCAGCCCATTATGTTGGCATGGGGGTTGAGAGGACCTCAGTGCCAGATCTGCCCCATCAGTTGACAAAGACAGGGTTACTGAGATGACATCTACTCCTTGCCGCATGCCTTAGCACAAAACATTTGAAGATGCAGGGCTCCAGACTGCGACCAAAATTTGAGTGTGCGACCGAATTTTCCATCTGGTCGTGCATGTGCGACCAGTAAATTTGCCCTTTTTTTTTTTTTTACACGTTAAACGTGGAATGGGCGCATCAATGAATCCGGAATCTTTAGCAGGCCAATGAGTTTATGAAGGACAGGGAATGGCACTAATGTGTCGAGGGGGAGGGTCCTAGAGATTATCGAGCGCGCGTAAACGTCTGTGCGAAGGAGAACGATTTCACAACCGGCTACGTGTGTTTACAATGAGCAAGCAAACTACTGACACGTTCTTCCGACCATCGGCTAGTGTGCCAGTGCAAGTCAGTCCTGCAAGGGTCTTATTTTACAAACCCTGCACCCGCCCGTAGGCCTACCCGCAATACATCAAACCGCATCCGACCCGTGTTCCGACAGTAGCCCGACCAGACCCGCTATAAATTGATATCGACACCCGACCCTCACCCGATGGAAAATTAGAAACATTAGATGGGAATTACACTATCTGGTGTTTGGCTTGGTGCTTTAGATTGTTGTGCAAAAAAAGCACATCATCCACTGTTGACGGTTTTAGTTGACTCCTCCGCTCCTGATAAACATGTCCAGCACCGGTGAAGTCTCGCTCGCAATCGCAAAACCCGCGCCCGACGCGCGCTGTTCAGGCGTCCGACCCGACTCATTTCATCCAAATTGTGCGGGTCACCCGAACCAGTGCAGGACTCTGCTTCAGGTGCCATAAAGGGATATTCACACGGGATTTTGTCGGGCCTGATAATGAATCCTCAATGGAGAGGCGAGCAAGCAGAGAGGATGCTCAGCGTCCTGTCAAGCAGCACAACAAGCGGGCGCACTCCCGTGAAACTGTCGCTTCCGTACTTGTCGAACGCAGGCATGCGCAAACCTGGAGACCGTTGGGATAGATGAGAATCCCAAAAAAATGTGACACTGAATTTGAAACAGCACATTGTAATGTCTGCATCTATTATTAAAATAGTTATTAGCAATACATTGAAAATTCGTAGAAATGTGAATATTTGGTTGGCATGTTGATGAACGGTGTGTGCCCCTAAAATTTTTGGTTGCGCCACTACATTTTTAGGGGCTGTTAGGGGCTACAGTGCTCCTGGTGAACAAAGTAAGTCTGGAGCCCTGAGATGATACGAATGTTGGAGATGAACACTGAAAGATTGACACCAGATTCACCATTTATAGATAATAGATAATTGTTTTTTAAATAAAGTCATATTCAGCCTTTGATTGAAAGCTATATGGATATCCAATGGTGCGGATTTGTTGGTAACGTAGATATATCACTTCCTGACCAACGGTTCACAAGCAGCGACTGTAATTCAACGCCAGGCCAGATATGCAGCGACAGAAATGCAGACACAGAAAGGATCACCTCTGAATGTGAAACCTCCGAGCTGCATAGCTGTTCACAATATGCAAGGGCCACAGGAGACCACCACCGCCAACACATTGCTTCATTAGCTTAGCTTGGCCTTGGACACAAAGCAGCCCTGGAGGAGAGCGGTATAGAGCCCCTTAGAAAAGGCATACATAAATATGTCCCGATCAAATATTCATGAAGGGATCTGTGATGGTCAGGCTCTAGGGCTGCAGCTATTGGATAAGATAAGGGGAGGATGCTGGGCTTTTCATTGTGGTGATACTGCACCACAATGCCGAGCAAGTTCAGTTTATCAAAGTAAGTGTAGACCCTCTCCATATCAGTGTAAAAAATAGGCTTCATCTTTAACGCTTAAATGTAGGGGAAATAACGATACAAGGATAATCTATAAATGGATAGCCAATCACTTGAATCAGTCTAAGCTGAATGTCTGCATGTGATTGACAGGTAGAGATGTGTGTGCTGTCCACTATGTCTGCTTCTTCTGTTATGTCCCATCAACAATTATTGTCTATATCTATTATTACCTTCGCCCCACTGAAGAGCAGGTTCATGATTAGACTGTCTGGAATAACAGGTGCACCTGTTCTCAATACAAAGCTGAGTGGTGTGACTGGTGTTTTGGAATGCAATATATTGGAAATAAAAACACATAAAATGCATCTGCCAGTATAATTTCACATGCGAATACTTGGATGTTGAACTCACAAGAAGGCAGGTAGGAATAGGTGAGAGTACTACACTGAGGTGGCTGTTAATTTAATGATAGTAAATTCAGTGAGACAAGAGCAATGAAGGAAAATAAATCAAACAGGCCGATACCGTGTGATTTAAAAGGTCTCAAAGCTAGTGTTGATACGGCCCATGAATTGACAGAATGTAGAGTCGTGTACCAAATCCCTTCACACTCTTCAAACACTCCGCTTATCACAAGATGCCAGCAGTTTATCGGACTGGCATTTTAGAAAAAAAGAACCACATCGAGTTTCATCCTGCAGAGAAGTAAAAGGACAGCAGCACAGTAGCAAACACTTCATTACCTGCTATCTGCGAATACAGCGGCAGTGCACGCCTGCCCGGTGCCCTATTGTGCGTGTAAGCCAGGACAGCACAGGCAGTCCTGGCCCGAGCAGATGGCGGCAGAACTCTGCACACCAGAACAAATCTTGTCGCTATTGGTTTTCATGGCAGCAAGGTACACATCCTCTCCATCAGGGGCCGAGATGGGAGTCAACCGTGAGCCGCACATTTATACATTTAGCTAAAACCCTATCCTATTGATTATGATGCTGGTCAAACATGCATTCAGCCAGCTGTTGGGAGCGTGTAACAGACTAATACACCCTGGCCTCGGGTCTGTTTTCCGGCTTTATCCCCTTATCGTGGCTCTGCAGAGCGGTCTGCACCCCCTGGCCTATGCCTTCAAAGAGACGCAGTGAGATGATTCTGTTTACAATGCTGACGGGTCGATATGAACGAGCCATTCACCAGAGGACAATGGAAGGTTGAGAGGGCGCTTTATGCTCCCTTGGCTGAAATATTCATGTACAGTGAAGCTTGTTTAAGTCAGAATTGAAAAGGATATTGGGGTGCATTGAGATGAGATTAAATTAGATTGGTTTTTTATTAGTTTGTTTAGAACTTTAAACTGCAGATACTACCAAAAAAATGCACCTGCAAAACTTTTTGGGCAAGAGTTTGAAAACAAACAATGCATCCCATTCTGGTAATTAAGACAGCTAAAATCGAACTTTGCGAATGCTCGACTTGAAGACATGCAGATGAGTACCCACAGGCCCCGTCTCTCTGCCGAAGATATATACATAAAGAAAGTGTTGCCTGATCGAAACCAGCAGGGAAGCTGTAGCCGGAGGAGCATCGGCAATGAGGACCAGAAACGTTGGGCGGCACAGTCATGATCAAAATGGACATAAACATTACCGTTGGTGCCCAGAGCCAGACATTCAAACAAGCTGTGCTGGTGGTTCAGTTTCCCCATTCAATCTCCCACCAACTGCTCTCCTTGCAGACTTTCCAGGATAGACATATAGAAGTTAGGCGCACACATTTATGTATGTAATCAGCAAGATCATCTACTAGGCTGCTGGCAGTTTAATTATATCCCAAACATTTGCCAGTGAAGCCAATATATTTACAGATTATTCTATTTGTTAACAGCCGATCATGAAAACTAGTGATTCCATTGTGTTTTTTCTTCTTCAAAAGGTTGTCACAATATTTTTGCAATTAGCCTCTGTCAATTTCAAGATTTATTCATGCGAGGCCTCATTCTATTAAAATTACTGAACTATACACAAAAAAATTACTTGGGAGTCAAAATGCATTTAATGGTTGGAGTAATCAAACATTCTCCAGAAGCTAATGCATACGGCCCTGTGTATAGACATCAACACCTGCTCTATGCCACCAGTATCCTACAACCCTCCTGCAAACCCACCACTCAACATTTTGACGACATTTAACCCTGCATATCGTATGATTCGTGCCCTTTTAATGGCTTCAAATAGAAAGCTTAGGGACATCTGCTCAGTGCAAAAATCAAAAAGGACATAGGGTGTCGGTGAAGGGAATTGAGGTGACACAAGGGGGGGGGGCGAGAACTCCCAACGACAACGCACATGCATAAGCAGCTTGTACTCGCTTAGAAAATATGGTTGCACGCGTTCTTGTTCAAACCAAAATGTCTGCAATTTTGTCTGTAGCTAGAGCCCTATCCTCTACCTGAACCTACATGCCTGCTGCCTGTCTAGGAAATGGTCAAGGGGTCCTGTCATGGGGTGAAATGGTCCGTCAATCCCCTGGTGCTCAACACGGCGTTAGGCTTGCCATGGATTTAGAGAGCAGCCGGAGAGCAGGAGGTCCAGGAGCGACCCGACACTGGGGCAGGGCAGAAAGAGGCAACAGGATGAGCCAAGGGTCGTGACCTTGATGCACTGAGCCCACGGCGCCAGGGGCGTTTAGTGGTCGAGTGTCAGTCCGTCCTCTTTGGACAGCCCGTAAAAGTAGCAATCAGCCAATTAGGGACTTTTAGGAAAAGGCTGTTTAGGAATTCTCTTCAGGACATGGCACTTACAAACTTAACCTTATTACTGGCCGAGTCTCAAATTTCAGGTAATTCAAGAATGACTCTGGGGAAATAGAAAAGACAAACGCGATAACAAACATTACGCGAGCCTAATCAGAGGGAAGTGAGTCTAATTACCGTGGCGACATCCATGCCATTATCGCTTTTGGTTCCCGTTGAGTGATTTTAAAGAGCTGAGACTTTGATGCCACATAGGTAATGAAATCAAATAATGACTAATGCTTCACTGGGTTAAAAATGTGGATATAGAATCTATATGGTAAAACCGGATGTTTTCAGACAGACAAAGGTACAAAGACTTTGCAGTGTCTACTGTGCATTAACTTTTTACATTCAGTCTCACTGGTCTGAAGGACAGCCATTCTTCACAAGGGATCAGTGGCTCAGAAAGTAGACTACAGTATACATTGTAGCATACGAATACAGTTAAAGAGCAACAAATAAATCACCTTCAAGCCCTGCAGCCTTGTGTAAAGTTGTCACTCATCAACCCATCTGCAAGCCTTTGATGTCCGGCAATGTGTTTTCGTGGCAACTATAATAACACCAAGACTAAAGCAGCACGTGGAGAAGGCTACGGGTCTATTTTAATTTGTTATGGCATTCCAGATATGGAGGCCTCTGTGGTCGCTAGACTGAATAAAGGGGACTGGTAAAGGCCAACACAAGTCAATTAAACAATGCCAAGACCAATTTCTGGAAAGATTGAATGTAATCATAGTTCTTACACACCATGCATGCAATTGTGTTGAGAAATGGAGAAGACTCAAACCAAACTAGGATACATTTTCCCTGGCTTTTATGCTTTTAAGAAAATGATTTGCGTTCATCCATTTCGGAAGACGGCCGAACATCGTCAAGTAGCCGAAAAACTGATCTGTTCCAATGCAGATGAATGGTTCAATTGTGAGCCTCTTTTGAAACTTATTTGGTCTTCATAGGGTACATATTTTATGTAGTTAATAATTTCAACCACAAGGGGGAACTCTTGCCTTAAATGTACGAGGACATAATCCAAATTCTAAATATGTTTATGTCTGACAATAAACTAGATCTATCCATCTATATAGATCAATATTTCTATAAATCAATAGATATATATACCTCAAAATATGTAGAAACCTAATAACCGGATGCATAAAACACGAGTTTGGCAGCAGTTTCCCTGGGATGGAAGTCATGAATAGAGAGGAGGGAGCCCGATTCTTACCTTCTTTTTGTTAGGCGAGCTTTGGTGTGTGCGACCCGAGTCCAGGCTGTGGACAGAAAGATTGTTCCTGAGGGAGGGAGAGCGCAGTCCATCCTCTCCCTCAACGTCCTCCTCTTCCTCCTCCTCCTCCTCCTCCTCCCTCCCGCTCTCAGATTGTTCAAAGTCATCACTGTCTTGGTCCATCTCCTCCTCCTCGTCCTCCTCTTCCTCCTCGTCGTCGTCCCCCTCCTCCCTCCGGCCCCCCTCTGTCCTCTCCTCCCCTTCCTCCCGCTGGTTGCTACTGTTGTTGTTCTCCTCCTCCCCCTCGTCCTCGGGCTCGCCCACCGACGGCTCGCCCTGCGCGCCCGGCCGGTCCTCCCCCCACATCCAGCGGGCTCCTTTCTCCCCTCCTTCGGCCCGCCCGTCGGCGGGGGCCTCCTGGCGGCGGGGCTCCTCGCCCCCCTCCTCGGCGGCCCCGTCTCGCCGGCCGTTGCTGACCCCCGACTCGCCGGGCGCCCATGGCTCCTCCCGCTCCCCGTCGACCGCCGCCTGAAAGCAGATCAAACAGGTATGCTTCATCCGCAGCCTGACACGGACTGAGGGGCTTAGAGCGGGATCAACCATACTGGGGACCGCCAACGTCTGTCCTATGAAAGGCAGCCTCACATACGAAAACCTGCAGGTGGAAACGGAACAGCGGCTGTTCGGGGAGCGCACGGCACCAAAAACCCGTCAACGCTCAAAGAACTAATGCTGAAAAGTTGACTCGGGTAGGTTGACAGTCAAGACGTTTACACGAAATCCGGGGGAAACACAATGCAACGTCTTGTCGGGCTTACAACAAAGACGGGATGCGTGTGGATCACAAGAATGATCGTTCTCAGCCCGTCGGCTTTTTGTTTTGAAAAGACAAAACAAAAAGTCAACACTTCCATATCAAAAGCTAACAACCAAAGAGGACGTTACCCTGAGCTGCAGCTGGGGCTGCTGCGGCTGCTGTTCCTCCTCTTCCTCCTCCACCACCACCCTGTTCATGTGCTCGTCTTCATCGCCCTCCTCAGCCGCTGCTTGGGGCGTCTGGGCTGCCGAGGGGGCGTTACCTTGCGCCGCAGGACCCCCGGGACCGCCCCGCCGACGCCTGCTGCTGCTGCCCCCCGACAGCAGATCCTGGTTCATTTCCAATAGCCAGCTTGCTACCTCCTGAACCTTCACTAGGCTGTCTGACGAAGAGAAGGGCTTGGCATGCTGTGGATGTAGAGGGGAGACAAGACACAAAGAAAAAGGAGAGAGGGCGATGGACCAGAAGAAAGAGGCGGGGGGAGAGAGAGAAAAACATTGAGTTATCGTTCTGCTTATGAATTTGGACTGAAATTTCAAAGTTTGACAGTAGAATAATATAGAAGCCCAAAAACCAAAAGAGGTTGGAGCGCATAAAAGAGTTGTTTACTCAAGGCGCATTTCTTCCAGGCAGTGTATTGTTTCGCGGCAAAGTGATATATTATCGCTTATCACCCCCCCCCCCCCCCCCCCCCAACCCTCCCCACAAACACACGCACACACTCAGTCACTCTCTAAAAGACAGCCAGAATAACCCCGTTCATCTTTATTCATGGCTCAGAAATAAAACAATGGACATTAGCATTTGTGCCCGGGAGCCCTAGGTAGAGGAAGAAACTAGAGCCAGCAAGTGAAACACAGACAGCGAGCGACATAGGGAAAGACGAGTTAGAATGGTGGGAGTGAGCCAGTTTGGCTACACATTAGAGTCTTGGATCATCTGCCACACATGCAGACAGACAGAGGCTAGCCCAGAAAGCTACCGGTATTCCAACTCCGAGTGTAGCCAATAAACAAAGCCCAGTCCATCAGACATAACCGCCAGCACCTGGTTCAAATGTGCAAAGAACTAGGACGGGCAGTTGTTCCTGCGTTAGGGCTCGCCTGAAGGTTTGGTGGAAAGTGACGTGCAGTGTTTTCCTCAGAAAGTCATGCAGTTTTAAAATCATTTAAATCCACTGCTACTGACATTGCGTTCACCAGTAGGCCTTGATGATGTCAAACATGCTCAATGTTTTTGTTATGACTCCAAGTCCTCGTCACTGAAGTATTTCACCAAATGTTTTTTCTATTAGACTAGAAAATGTTCTGGATGGCACTGGCAGTGTCATTACTGACATTTGCCAAGGGCTGGCTTTTTGATGAAGTTCTGCAAGAAAGAGGCGTTTTAAATGTCACATTATCGAATGGTATGTATGGGCAGAGAAGTGTTGGCTTATAGATTTGACACAGCCGTTCTCCTCCAGTTTATCTTACTATGGAATTGTCAAAAACTAAATTAAGAAGCAGCTCTTCAATTTTTCCCCATGAATTTGAAAAGACAGGTTTCAGGAAATTAAAGTTTCAGTGTTTTTTCTTTTTAACCAACAGATGCCTCACCTCTCATCCCAGGCAGGGGTGAAGCCCTCCTCCAGCTAAGCTACCATGAGTGATCGAGTCTTCATTTTAATGCAGTAGTTGCCTGCTATTTAGCAGTTGGTTCTGAACAAGCTACACAGGCTACATTTATAACCATCTGAAAAATAGAGGTCCACGCATTTGTGGCAGCAAAAGATGTATGCACAAACAAGGCTCCACAGCTCCTATATTTAGACTATAGAAAGTTTGATAATCTTTATTAATTCAATCATAACGAACTGACATTCATGAACGGGCTGATGGTGATTAAACTGCCCTTTAGGGCTGAATATCCTGTATTGTGTGACTATCAAAAGTAACTTCATGTGGCCTGTCTGAGGTAACCATCAGATCAGATCACCCAATTTGTTGCAGTCTTAAGACTTTGGGCCAGCCATTGATTTATACATTATAAAACAATGACAGTAGTGTTGCCGTGGTAACCGGTGTCACAGTGTTGGATGTGCCACTGGTGGGATTTTGTTCACACCGTCATATTGCCATTATTAGGGGTACTACGAAATCCGTAGGTCCGTGTTTGTTGCATAAAAGTTATATAAATTGGCATGCTTGCAGATCTACTGAAATTACTCAAGGGATGCCAAGGATGGGCCATAATCACCCAAAGGTGTGGCTTTAATCAGCGATTTAACCTCTAGGAGGCTGCTATTTCCACTAGGAAAGTGCAACACATTGTGTCAAGACATTTTGATGCAATGCGATGACTGCAAGTTGACCTTTTAATTTAAAAAATGTTGGCATGAAAAATAAACTTTGTAATGATGATATATCAACACTAATAATTATTTTAAACAAACTGCTATGGGAATTATAATCAGTAGATCGATTCTGTAGCGTTTTTCTCCACCGTCTCAGATCCAGACAGGGAAAGATACGACAATGTGATAACCTTTTTATTAACGATTCAAATGTTCGAACATTCAAAGTTTTGGAGTTATGCATTAGGGCCAGTCTTATATGTGGGAAACTCCTGTTTGAATGACAGAGGGTTAAATACCGAGACAGACAATTGCCCAACCTGAATAAAGGGTAGAAAAAGGAGAACACTAGCTGAAATAAGGCTTCTTATCAATAAAACAGGGCTTATGACGTTTAATCAGCTACATCACACAGGCCACATACATGTGTAGCCTATTTAAATAGTCATACTGGGAAGAGGTAAGCAGTAGGGGAAATGTCCACACCATTGCAACACCAATGAACGGACAGGTATTCTTAGCGCGAGTGCACGCTGGTACACAACATTTTTTGAGCCTTGTTATTTTTTAATAGATAACAAATGTCTGCATTCGACCAGTACAAAAGGAATTTCACCAGTCTGGCATCAAACATGACCGCAGCTGCTAGTTATTTATCAAAGAATGAGAGTGGTCGTTTTTCCAATTGGCAATGGGACCAGATTTGCCTCACTGTCTGTTGAGGAACACTGTAAAGATACTTCATGTGCAACAGATTCTAACAAAAATAAGCTCAAAGACCAAAATAGCACATGGCAACAGGTGTGTTTGAAGACACATCTTTACAGATCGTGTGTCTGCGTATTAGATTCTGTTTATTCCAGCTGGACAGAGCAGCCAACCGAAATGTTTACAGAAAAAATGGTTTTGACAGGGTTTCTAGTAATGTCTTATTTCACCATATGGGATCTGCTCTAATAGATGTGAAAAACACCCATTTGTACAGCCTGCCAGTGTCATCATTTCTTTCCACAGGGAAACAACGTCACCAGTTAAAAACAGGCCCGTGAGAACATGGACCAGTTGGGACGTGACGATCCCAAACCAATAATTTCCCGCAATCTGTAATATTTTATTCAGGGTATAAGCATTTCTTCCCACTTCCTTCGACAACTATGACTATCGACGACTCCTTGGTGAAGGGGCTTTGACCTTGAGCTGGCCATGTCTCCAGCCCTGTGTGATCGGCCTTGTCTCCTCCTGCCTCTGTGGTAGCGTCACTTTGCTGGGGAGCATTAGTCCTATCTCAGATTGCACAGCAGCCCCTGCGGAGGGCTCGCCTGGTATTGTGAGCCTGACAGAGGAAAGGCTATGAATAGCTTCAGATTGGGTCCTGCCATTTACCGGGGGAAAAAGGTATTTTTTTTGTAATTGGTTTCGTACACACAGGAGTGAAGTGCGTTTGTCTTTATTGTCAAACAGCCATGTGTAGTGTACAGAGGAAGAGGAAGCTGAAAGCACAAAAAATATAAATAAAAAGGGGGGGGATGCTGGTCACATGGGTGCTAAGAAAAAGTAATTTCCATCTCATGAAAGCACCACAATGCAGTAATATTATCCCTTTAAAATACTAAAAAGATAGCCAGTGGGCAATTCATTCAAGTCAGCTATGCAATAATAACAAGACAAAACAGATCAGTGTGTTTTTACCCTTTTTCCTCTTACTGTAATCTAATAAGATTTAATAACCCGCGGATTTCAACGGCATATCTCACAATCCACATCCCGCTGACTGCTTTATTCCCATTTCCACAACTGAATAAGAAAATACCATGGTGTGTTAATATAAGGGGACACACACACACACACACACACTTTATATAAGCGGTTACTGTAGAGAGCTGTTCAGAGGTCAGGAGCGAACTGAGGCTCAGAGAAGGTGTGGAGGGCAGGGGAGATTTTCGCTCTCTCCAAGAGATAACACGACTCAGGAGCATGAGGGAGAGAAGCTGGAGGAGGGAAGGTTCTCCCCAAACCCACGGCTATTAGTCGACTAATAGGGTTAGGCAGGCAAAAAGAGCATCCGAGTTGCTTTTGTCAGCGGGAAAAATAGCACCGTCCTCCTAACAACCTCCCACGCACCACATTAGTGTAAAAAATATGACACAAAATCATTTAGGCCTCAACATGAAGCAAAAACAAAGCAAACCCGTGAATTAAGTAACTAGTGCGCTCGTCTACAAGATAGAAAGTCTATTGATCCAACGCCCAGTCAGCTGAAACCGTAGACCATGCAGGTTTTCCTGTCTTTTACCCAGGGATAATTAGCATGGCATTAATGGACTAGCTCTTTTAGTTAGTGCCCAGCTATCTGGCAGCAGAGTGACCGTACCGGGTGCAGCTGCTGATACACATGGTTTGGGACTTGAGTCAATGTTGTAGACCAAACTGGCACTCAAGACACAGTCCAATCCCAAGCTGAGGTGAATGAGGAACACACACACACACACACACACACACACACACACACACACACACACACACACTTAAAGCCCATACTGTTGGGCTCTGTGAAGTGAAACTATTCATTCGCTCAAGGGTGTATTTACACCTCATAGAGTACGCAAGAACAAATCCTTTTTCTCACTCCAGCCCTTTCCGACAGGTGTATATAAGACGGTTTGTGTGCTTAGTCTCACGGAAACACGGGTTACCCGAGTTGTCAAGTGATCCTTGGTGCTGGCGAGCCTTCATATTTCTGTGAAGGCTCTTAACTGTATTACAAGAAATGAAAGCTGAGGGAAATACATTTCATGTTTATCTGCCAACGTGACAGTATTTACTTTCACCGGCAACAGGAAAGAAAAAAGGTTTAGCTGTTTCGGTTCCTTTAAATAAAAAGAGGCACATAAAAAAAAAAACGGACTGGAAACATTCACGTTAAATTGAAAAATACAAATATGATGATATTCATCCTGCCATCCACTAACAAACAAAAGCATTGAATAGAATGACGCAGGGGGCTCAATTGACCAGCGCCGCTATAAATAAAAGGCCTAATGGCTACAAGTATCCAAGCGTCTACATTTCTCAACAGAAGCCATTAATCGATGAGTCTATTTTCAGCTAGTGCCCTATGGAGTCTCAGCGGAACATTGTGAAACCTTAACTCCCCGTTTGCTTGACCGAAGGAAGTGCTTCTCCCCACAAGCCAAGCCCAATGTTTCCATTAGGGCCCAATCCACACTAGGGCTGGGACGACGCGTCGACGTAATCGACGACGTTGACGCATAAATTACGTCGACGCGAAAAATGCGCGTCGATTAAAAAAAAAAAAAAAAAAAAAAAAAGATGGGCGGCGCCGGAGCGTAGTTGCAACGCGAGTGGCTCCTCAGACTTTCATAAGTGCAAGGCGCCACGCACTCGTTCCTCTAAAGTATGGGAATTCTTTAATGTGAAATGAAACGATTCCGTGATATGTCATCTTTGCAAAATGGAGATGACTTTCCATTCTAGCACCATGGCAATTCACCAGCACCTGAAGAGGCGCCACCCGGTAGCAGCTGCAGATGACTGAGCACCGTAGAATTCTAAGAATGCATTACTTTGCACTTTTATTTTGGAATTTAAAGGCAATAAACATGCATTGAAATGTTAAGGAATTCATATTTTTTTCATTCAGATATGTAAATCAACATGTATAAATTGCTATTAGTCAATTAATGGGGAGATAATCGAGAATCGAATCGATATCGAATCGGACTGAAAAAATGAATCGTTAGATGAATCGATGCATCGAAAAAATAATCGCTAGATTAATCGTTTAAAAAATAATCGTTTATCCCAGCCCTAATCCACACAGACTATTACAAACAATAAGGGGTTAAACCCTGCTTTACAATTGCCTGAAGATTGCCTTAGTTGATGATTGAACATTGCACATCTAAAGTCATCACCTGTCAATGTAAATTTCCCATGAGACATCTCGACATCCCCATGATAGCTACTTTAGGTACATAAAGACAAATACTTCAGATATGTTATAACAATCTCAACAGCAGAAAATCATGATAGAGAGTTGGCCCTGAGAACAGGCGTCTGAATCAACGTCAATCAACCTCTGAGGCAGTCATGCATTAGGGGCAATAAAACTGAATCAACTCAGGCTGACTGATGAAAGGAAAGCATCACACAATTGAGAACAGGCCCAGACAGGCAGTCACACATAGAAACACAGCCATCAACCTCACACAATCACAAGCACATACACACGTGTACAATAATCTGATCCATTAAAAGAGCATTTTGTCTGGCTGAGGAGCTTGCAGTAATCTGTGTAAATCACAAGCATAGAGAAGCCAAGCGTTAGAATGACTTTTCCTTCTGAATGCCGGTCTAGGCTGTTGTCAAGGCAGCGTGACTGCCCATTAAAAACCCTGGTTCCATTAAAGAATCAATTACTGCATCAGTGCTCAGACGGCAGCTCCCCTAGAAAGCATGTAAGATGTTGCCGTTTACGACAAAACCTCCTTAATGGCAGGCCCCTTTATCCAACTCTGCACGCCACAAACAACAAAAAAAACGGTCAACATGGCGGGACCATTCGTGGCACCAGTTATCGTAACACCAAAGAACGTTGGGTTTGTATAATCTGGGGCGAGCAGGCGATATGGGTTACCTGGGCTAGACGTGGACGGTCAGTGGCCAGTCTGTGGAGCTGCTCTGAAGTGTGGCTGCAGGAGAGGAGGTCTGAGCAGCACGCGGTGCGACTCAGCCTCTTCATCAGTGAAGAGATGAAGCTGCAGCCACAGCCACACATTGACTCACTCATTAGTGGCCCGGAGCTCCAGAGAGGGGAGGAATAGAGGAAAGAAGCGATGGAAACCAAGGCTGCTTCCTGGTGCTAGCCAACGCTGCCACCACCCACCCCGGCCCCCGCCCACCACTACCACCTCAGGTTGCTGACGTAAATCCACAGGTTCTTTTTCTTTTTCTTTAAGCTAGCGGGCTTCCTAAGGTCTTGTTTTCATTCAAGACCTCAGTCCGCAACACAGACAGCACTTTAATCCACAAATCAGAGTCGCCTTGCGCATCGTTCCTTTGCCGGCTACTTCCAACTCTCTCTCTCTCTCTCTCTGTCTGTCTGTCTCCCTTGTCACTCGGCTATACACTACTGTATAGCGTTCTGTATAGCATCCAGCCTCCTGCCTGAACAGCTCCTCCCCTCTCGACCGCCAGGGATTCTGCTCTGAGCGCTGCTAGTGATATCTCTGGATGCAGCACCCACAGATGCTCCGACTCCAGCAAGCCGCTGTATCTCTCCTCTGTGTGTGGTGGAGGCTGCCAGTCCCTCCGTCGAGACGGTTGCCACGGCAGAGGAAACCTCCGACCGACAAACCCACAGGCTCTGGCACACGGGCAGAAACCTGCTCACCCTGGGTGGCAATCAGGAGTTTCATCGATCCACAAAGAGGTGGGGAGAATATTATAGGAAATTTTAGTAACCTTGCTTAGACTAAATAAACTTGCAGGGTGATGGGGAAAAACTCCACCCATTCAATTTAACCTGTATTTAATACGTGCTTATTTTTAGAGTTAGCGTTAGAAGCCAGCCATTTTTCGTATCAAAATGTGATTCCATATTATTAGTTATACAAATACAAATTATTAGTCATACAAAAATGGTATTTGTTGCCAATGTCAATAGAGTTTGTATTTGGGCTCGAGGGTGCGGGTGAGGAGCACAGGGACATACGGTTATTGAATGTCTGGCAGCTCATACATGGTTATTACGGTGATAAGACTCAGGCCTGCACACCGAGGAAAACCTGACAACGACCTGAGGACCGCAACAAAAAAAGCGGCAATGTTGAACAACCAGATTACCATTAATTAATGATTTTGCTTTGGGCTAATTCCAGCATTTGCGATAACAATGCTTCCTTTTTCAGCCCATTACCCATGACTACCCTCCCACCTTTTTCATTTGGTCCTCAGCATACGTCATTGCTCCAGCGGAGGGGGACGCATTCATGGTCCTCCAATTGTTTAACCTTATTAGCCTGCTAATTGAAAATGGGAGAATGGGCCAAAAGGACGATAATTTCAGTCACTTTATTGTGTGGAGTTTATCCTTGTCGTTTGTTTTTATTTACAAGACAGAAGGGCAGCGATATTAAGCAGCTAAATTAAAATAGATAATACCTAACCATTACATGAAAGGTAAAAGGATTTTTTTTTTTAGAAAAGGGAAAAAGGAAGCTGGCAAGATATATTTGCGTTTGTCTGCAATTTGTGCAATTAAAACGAATGCCAAGCGATATCTTTAGATTAGTAATAATAATAATACATTTAATTTAGAGGCGCCTTTCAAGACACCCAAGGTCACCTAATTAGTCATGATTAGTGCATGTCTTACCCGCATTCAGCCTAATTCCAAATTCATTATCGTCAGTCCAGAAGGGGAGTTTGCTGGGTTAGTTCCGTTGGCATGCAGTTACAGTAACCTAGCTCCTGTACATGCAATCTCCAATTGTTCGGATAAGCGACTATCGCAGGATATTGGACATCTTTGGAAAGTAATACGAAGTATTCCCCTCACATGGTCAGTATCTAGGCTATTGTAACTTTGCAAGTCAATAGCAGTGGCTAAAGTAAATGCTAGCCCAGTGCACAATGATGAATTTGGAATTAGCCAACTTGTTGGAATCTGGTCATTCACAGCTATATCATCTTCAATGTTCAAACATGACCATACTAAACGATCGACTGAGCTTTCCAGGCAGAGAGCAGCCGTCCACATCTCCAGCTGTAGCTCGACCGGCCTGCTCTGTATTCATCTTGACGTTTGGGGGATCACTGAAGCGTGCACTTGGGGAAGCAGAGATCCGTTAGCTTCTGCTTCAGGTGAGAGTCACAATGAGGACATAAGTGTGCCGCGCCTATACAGCCCCCATCTATATTTCAGTGAGAGGCTGCTTCCTGTAACTGCCTGCGATGGTCTCAGCGTAGAACACGACCAAGGGAGCAATTATAATGAGCAGTCTAGTGCCGACCCCCCCCGCTAGGCACCTGCATACTGCTGTGCACATCATTGTGTAGGCATTTGCAGCGGCACAATAAGTAGACACTCGACAGTGATTCACATCCAAAGAACACTAATATCGGTGAGTGTGTGCCAGCCCTGTGTGGTACCAAACGCAGACTCTGAAGCACTGGGAAAGTAGATCATGCTTTCTCTCTTCGTTTTACTTTTTTAAGCACGCATAGATCCAGGTTAACACTGATCCATCCACCAATATATAGGGTGATGATTAATGCCAGGAATGACTTAATTATATTCACGTCCACTTTTCAAAAGTACAAAAGCAGCACAATTATGCGTATATGGTAGTGGCATGACCATCTTGTGATTCCCTTAAAATCATTCTATTCATTATCTCTCTTCTCCTCTTTCTTTGCTATGATCGAGGCATAAAAGGACAGTGTGGTGGAAAGGCATCCTGTTAATTATTGATGAATATTGCCCGTCAGCATCCTCGTTCCATATTGATCCACAGAATGTGTAAGCAGGGGTGAAAGCTACTGTCCATACAAGCCTGGCGACAAATGCTATGGAGTTTAGCTTAAAAGGTGGACGAACCATAGTGAACCAAGTTTCAAACAGTTAAAACAGCCCCTTGCACAAGTAATCCCTCACCACTTGAAAGTTATTTGCAGTTGCTTAACTAAATCCAGTGAACCAATTCATTAAACCCTACAACTTAGAAGTGCATAAACTGGAACAGGAAGTTTGGACAGATTCTGGAAGGAAAGAGACCGAATGTGGGGGCATTATCGTGTCACTAATCCAGTAACAGACTTATAAACCGGTGGTTGGCAGATGTTTCATTGAAGTAATGTGGTCGTATCTGTTGCTTATGGGATAAAAGTGCTACAGAGGTTTAGTATGCCGTGAACGAAATGGCTGGCTGATTGTATGCGTTTCATCTCAATTTCTGTTCACAAAACCAACACTCAATACTACATGCACGTACATAACCATTAAGACCACAGCCACGTTTAAAAATACCTACATTAGAGAAAATACTATTATTACAATTATTACTGCCAACAACCATCTATCTGCATGTTAGGAAGTGGTTATTAGACCAAGTAAAGGTCTATTTAAAGGCCACTGTTTGGGGAAACAATTCACGTGGCAATAAAGTGCCTCTGAAACCAGGGAAAAGATTAAACTGAATGTTTGGACCGCAGACAACTCCCCGCCTCCCTCCTCATAGCATCCATTGTGTGTGCCCGGGCGCAGGCCAAGTTATCAGTCTCCTGCAATCTGAAATACACTGGCCTCCAACACCATACAATTACTGTTTCATTGTGTTGCTAGAAAAGGCCAACAATAAGGGGAGATGTATTTTCTTGGGTTAGCTCAAAAGGCTTGGATGTGCCGATGCTCAAGATGTTTACTTCCAAGTCTCACCTTTCTTGAGAGGAAGCTCCTAGCCAATAACAATTACCGCTTCTAACCAGTCAATTATATGGCGGTCATTACATTGCATGAAAACTAGCCAGCTATCAAAGTAGGCATACTTAAAGTAAAAGCCTTTGACACTTTGTGTGGAAGGCAAAACTGATTGTTGGCAAAACTCTTAACAAAAATAAGTCCATTATGATGGACCCTGAAACGTTGTCAGCAGACTGCAGGCAGCTCGTACGGTGTTGAATTAACCAAAACTGCACTTTCACATTGATTCGAGTTGGGCATTTATGTGGTCTTTTCGTTTACAAATTACACCAGACAATGCGCTGCACTCAATACTGCTCTACTCAGACATTGACAAGGAACATTAGTTCCACTCAATTTAAATGGTTTTGTCTAACCCAACTGGTGTTTTTTTAAAGGAAAAAGGTTTTTAAAAGGACAGCCAATTAAAAATGGACTATGAACACCATGAATGAACTATCGAACATCCAGGCAAAACCCTAGTATTAATTCTGGGACTGGGAAACTGAATTTCACTGGTATTGGCCACTCACAATCATGGCAATATATTTGTATCTATCCTGTTGCAAATTGTACCGTTTTTACTGAGCACAATTTACAAAGGAATTGCCTCTTAAAGGGGACATCTTATGAAAACAAAAATTTTCCTGGGATTTGGGGTGTTGTTTTGGGTCTCTGGTGCTCCCACACGCATACAAACTTTGAAAAAAAGTCTGTACATGATTTTTGGAGTGAGATATGCATTTCTGAAAGTACCCCGCCTACAGTAACCAAACAAGCGAGTCAGTTTCGGCGCCCCTTCCTACGTAGGAAGGGGGCACAGTTGAATATTACCTGCCACTTCCCCACTCCCCTCCAATCAGAGCATTGCTAAGATTTTGTGGACCAGTGGACAAGCAGCTCCGGCAGGGGGAACTCGGCGGCAGCTCAGCCCCGGGAGTGCAATCCCTTTCTCTGCCGGACTGCCGCCGAGCTCCCTCCGCCGGAGCTGCCGGACTGCCGCCGAAGCTTCGGCGGCAGTCCAGAGGAGGAGGCATGGAGGAGAAAGGGATTGTACTCCCGGAGCTGAGCTGCCGGACTGCCGCCAAGCTACCACCGGCAGACTTTTCAGCTCCCGGAGGACACCCGCCCGAGCACCCGGAAAGCGTCGGTGGCAGTTCAGCTCCCGGAGTACACCGCCAGAGCTGCGGGAGCCGGACGGCTTTGACGGCGGCCGGACTGACGCCAAAGCTTCGGCGGCAGTCCGGCTGCTCCGGCGAGGGGAGCTCGGCGGCAGTCCGGTTGCTCAGCTTCCGGAGTACAATCCCCTTCTCCTTCATGTCGCGGTTCATGGACTTCAGAGAGTCAAAGCCAAAGTTCCTTTGCCCCAATTCTTCTCAACCACGGCCGAGATAACCCCCACTACGAGTCTTTACTTGTTGTGGAAGTACCAGAGACGTCAGACGCAGTATTTATGATTCATAATGTCAACCGAGGCGCACAGAGCTTTTGGCCGTGATATTAGATATAATATTATATAAATACCCACAGATTAAACATATGATATTATTTTTTATATAACATATAAATAATTTTATTATACTAAATTATCTAATATATAGAGCTCCAGGAGTCCGAAACGGAAACAATCCCTTCTCCTACATGCTGTGGTTCAGTCTGACAGCTCATTGGTCAATGTGCAGCAGCTGGTCAATTCAGACACCAGAAACAGTGCATTCTGAATGGACTGAAACAGGAGGGGAATAGCAGTAGGCAAGATTTTTTTCCCTAAAAGCTATTTCCAGCAAACAGCTTCAAAAACATGTTTTCTGGAACTCAAATACTATGTTTACTTGTTGGGAAAACACCATAATATGTCTCCTTTAAAGGCCCCCTATGCAACTTCGGGAATTTCTTCGCTGTTTTCTTGGTTTTGGCACGCACATTTCTCTACAGAACGCCCCCTACAGCTTCGTAGTAGATATTTTACAACACTGTCGTAACAACTCGTTGACGACCCTTCCCCATGCACTTCTACGCGAGCCATGTGCATTTGTTTTCAAAGAAGCCGGCGAATGCGTGGAGGAGCCATGTCCGAAGTAAATGTTCATGAAGTGTAGGCAAGGTTATACATTTTTAAAATGGTGTATTTGTATTGCAATAAACATAAAGCCATCCTTTTTTATAGTTGACGGGGAGAATTTATATCCTAGATTATAATTGTTTTATCTTAGGTTGAACAGAACAATCAGTGAGTGTTGGCCAACATAATAATCTAAATAAACAAGAACCTGGATTCGGGGATTCAGTCTGCATCAGGGGGGCGAGACAGACGAACAGCAAAACACCAATGGAGACAAAGGTGTTTATATGGTTGCAACCAAGCAAGCTAGAAACATACAGGGCTCACAACAAAACGGTCGAGAAAACAAACACATGTGTACAGAGACTATCAACATCAAGAATACCACGAGGACAAAGAGGATGCTGACGGCAAAGAAATTGAAAGTACCAAGGGTACTTTCAATTTCAAAAGCAACACAGCCAAGTCGGAGTCTGATTTGCAGTCTTCTTTTTCTTTCAGTTCACGCTATTCCTGAAAAGCTTGCCCAACGTTTACTCGTGTCTGGCCTCTCTGTCGGTCAGTCTCCCTTTTCTCTTCTTCTGTTCCTCCAACATTGGGTTTCTCTGTCTCTTTTTAGTCGGCTGATCTATGATGAATGTAACAATCCCTTAGTTACTTGTGTTTATATCGAGCCGGTTCCGTGTTTGGGGGTCTGTGCCGTAAAGCAATTAGTTACTTCGCGAGACCCGAGACTCCCGCGAGAGTGGGCAGCGGGTCGCCGGCAGAAACATATTCATTTTCTCCGCCAAGATGCGCAAGGGGGAGTTGAAACAACGAACAATCGAACAAAAATGTATAATGGAACCATCGCAATGACTCCTAGCCTGTTATATTAAGGTAAATCAAGCCAAAAAAGTTGCATAGTTCCCCTTTCACTCGTGTCTGATCTCTTTTCTGGTCCATTCTTCTTTTGTTCCACCTACAGTCGCCTCTTGGGTTCCTTATCAGTCGATTGATCCATGATGAATGCAACAATTGCCTCGCAACTGGCTGTTTATATCTAGCCGGTGCCATGTTTGGGTGTGTGTCTGTGCCGTAAAGCATTTTCGAAACTACAATCTGACTACATTTTCGAGGATACTTCCGCTGCGTCACATCCGGAATGTCCCGGTCCGAGCAGATCAAGTTGCATATGCGCTTTTTCACTGTAGAGGCGACATGGGAAAATGACACACCCACCAATCGACCCAGAAATGGATGCAGAACCATCAGCATAACTCAACCTGCATACTTAATGTAATTTTGGCTAAAAAAAGTTGCATAGTGGGCCTTTAACACACTGAATTTGCATTCAAATTCCAAGTGCAAACCTTTATATGAGAATAGTCCAAACACACATTATGCAGTGTCACAGTTTGACAAGTTTCCCATGCAGTTATCTCCTTCCAGCTTGCATCATTAGTTTAAAACATTCAGCTAGTGAAAACAAGTCTTGATTCTTTACTTTCGTGACTATGGGCTCAGCTCATCTGTACAATAAACATCAATAATTCCGTGTTGTACTCCTTGTACTGTGGCCTGCGATTTGATTTGGTTTGCTGCACTTCAACCCCTTAAAACGTGATCTGAAATGTATTACAACTGTGCTCATATAAGATTTATGCACCAACACTTCTTTGGGCTTCATTGCTTGAACCCGACAGATCCTGTCGGCAACGAGAAAGAAACTGGGTCAATGTGTTGCACATCTAACCGTGCAGATAAATTGAAACATTCCGCTCCTGGGGCCTTTATACAAGGTCATAGAAGGTCCTAAAGGTCCAAGGGACAGCATTATTGATCTAAAAACCGGAGAAAACTGACCTCACCGACCGATTAGCAACATTTTATCTTGTGTGTATCATCATATAGTTGCGTCATACATGTCTCTTGTAGTTCTTGTGGTCCACAACTTAGCGCAAGAGGTTCTGGATGAATTTATTTGAGCAGCAGTTGAAATGCATAGGAGTGGCACACTGAAGTTACTACATCCTGTCGGCGTGACACAGGGAAGGAGGGGACGCAAGAGCCGAATGTGTTTGGGAAATCCTGCTGGATTATTTATTTTTTTCAAGAGTTTCCGAGGAATGAATGACTTCAGAGAATGACATACTTCCAGTCGTAAACAAGTAAGCAACCTCCTTTCTCAGCAACAAAGCTTCTGCTGCACACAAGCTATAATTACACACATTTCTGAATCATTAACTACCAATTGACATCAGACCGATAGTCTGAGTGTAGTACTGCAAGCATCGTTTCACAGGTAATTGCTGTGAAATTACCAAAAATAGCCGTTCTTAGAGGTCAGAAGCTAAAAACCGCACAAAAGAAGAAAAAGTCTACGAAGAGTTACCAACCACATTCTTAGGCTGTGGGGCAAAAAGGCAAAACAAGATTTAATTTAAACCAAAAAATAAATAATAATCAGCGCTATGGTTATGCATACCAAATTAACACTTGTTGATGAAAACAGGATACATGTGTAATCAACACCATTGATAATTCCATGCAGGGTACAGATGTAATTTAACCACAACAGTTCCTTTTCTTTTTGTACTGGAAATAGAAATGATTGAGATGCTGACCGCAATACCTTGCCAACTGACTTGTGGGCTTATCTCTAAGAAGTCTGTCCTCCACTTCTTCTTTCTTTCCACATTATTCAAACAACTACCAGACAAGTTTCCACCACTTCAGTTGAGCCTGACAAAGTGATGTTTGTTTCATTTGTGTCACTGGCTCTATTCTAGTGTTATCTTCTGACACCATCTTCAGCAGTCAGGTGTCAGGTGTCCCGTCTACTTTCAAACGATTAGAACACCACATCAGCGGTGTACAGATTAAGAAGGGAGGGAGTATGTTAATGAGCTAGCAACTTCCATTCATGGCTTTTTCCCCCATGCATAGTATACTGGCCCGGCTCAACTCTGTTTGAAGTGGGCTTGGTGTCTCCATTAAAACAGGGCAACCCACTTAAGGCAACACACAAAAGTTTGTATTTTAACTGATGACACAACAACACACACCATGTAGCATATTTCGTTCAATAAAAAAAAAAAATTGACTCGTTTGAGGGACATTTTATATATTTGGGTTATTTTCTGACAGACTGAAAACAAAATTACATCTGTGCTGATTTATTCAGTTTGACGTTCAATATCCGATTCTTTACTTTCTAATCCAAACATAACATAATATTCCTAATATCCCTCTCCGGTTCATTTCACATTAGTATTTTTTAAACATTGGACAAGGTTTTAAACGAGGCGGGTCAGGACCATGAAAATATGACGTGTTAAATCCGAGAGGGTTCAAATTATGTCAAACCTTAAATATATTACAAATTCTGGTGTGATTTTTTGGCTTGCCAGTGAAAATGTTTCCCTCATTGGGATGGGGCCTTTCCATTGGCCTCCATATAGACCAAGCTGGCTGGTTCATTTGATTTGCATGTTAAACTAACATTACATCATGTTGAACCTTTGACCGAATTCATTGAGTGTGGATTTTATATTATCAAATGTGCTTACTGAAAATGACTTGACTATTTTGTACCGTACCCACGAGAATACTTCGCAGTACTTGGTCGTTTTTTATTATCCATGTGTAATCCACATTCTCTAGAGTCTGCAAATGGAAGCTCTGAATTATTTACAATGAGTGAGTAAAAGTTAAGAGTCCTGGTTAGGGAATGGCACATCCCTAAATCGCAGTACACCTCTGTTGTGTCAAGCTGTAGGCACTGTACAAAAATGTATTTCAAGCATACTTTATAAAAATGTGCATTCCATTGGAAAATATTTTTCTTATGATTGAGTAAGGATCTATGTTAGCATTGGAAAGTATGCAAACATTTATACCTACTTGATTTGGTCAGTGTTCTCTCAAACAGTAAACCAGATAATAAATCATCAAAAGATAGTTATCCCCACACTAGTGGTCAATATCGCACCAACTCATAATTGATTGACTTACACAAGAAATGTTATACAAGAAGCCTTTCTTTATCCTTAGCAGAAGTTAAGGCTGCCTTAAGCACCTTTCTAGTGAGAGTCTTTTGGCTTGCTGCGGAGTGTTTGGGTTGCCAGCATTTCCTCGGATACTAGCAGGAATTTAGCGGACAATGGCAGCTGCAAACCTGTTCCACACCGTTTAGTAGCCTAGGCTTGATTTAAACCAAACTAGAGCATTCATCTCATTTAAACTCTTGATTACAATAATGGTTGAACTAAGAAAACCTCTTTCCCATATGTTACCTATCCATTGACGCAAGACGTTACATATTGTGATATCAAAACCCGAGTATCAATTTGGGAAGTTAAAGGACAACTGCGTTTTGGGATAGCGGTGAATACCAAACCAACAATCTAAATTATTCAGATAAGATAACATTTCCCCAAAACCTTTATCCTGTCTCAGACACCAGAGTAGTAGTTTTAGAGGTAGGGAATGTTAACACGTTGACATCCGAGTGCTAGGACACACTATAAAATGCAGGAGTGAGCAATGCTGGGCGCTGCTATCACTTTACCTTTAATTTGCCCCACACGTGCAAACAATGAATAATTTAAACTCACTCCTTTTGTCTTTGAGGAAATATGCTACAAACAACCAGCTCATCGTGTCAAGGATGACTCGATAGCAGGATAGCGTACCATTTATTGTTAAAAAAGGATCTAATAAATAAACTTTATTGAACCAACAACTATCCCATTAAAAAAAGGTCTGGCAGGTAGCCCAATAACAATACGTCAACAAACTGCATTCATATGCACTCCCATCTACACACACTTGCTAATTGCGCTGAACTTCCTGTATGAAACGTTCCTAAAAAAATGAAAGCACAGACAATGGAGTTTATGAACTTCTTGTTTCTCTCTAGTGTGGCAGGTTTCTTTGTTACCGGAGGAAAAGTGTGAAAGTGCACATCCTGCATAAAGATGTTGACAACAATGAGATCAAGGGTGGGTCCTTCCATACATCCTTCATGATCCATAATCCCTCATTGTAAAGGGTGACACAGGGAGTTCACATCCGTAAAGAGGGGTTTGGTTTCACCAACAGTCAGGACACATGATCCACAGATGTACAATGCTACATTTTCTTGTTCTAGATCTTTTGACTATTGGCTCTGTGACTTGCAATGGTGTATTGAAATTAATTTGTTTAAATCTTCCTCATAACAATGTGGATATAAAAAAGGGTGGTTGTGAAATTGGAACAATACTAGTCTACTGGACATATACCTGCGAAAATTACTCTTTAAAAATAAATAAATAATAATAAGTCTGGTGCAAAGATTAAAATTACAAACTTCAACCTTGAAATTGACCCCCAAGACAAGAGGAATAAGGGATTGAAAACCACTATGAGATTACTCATCCATCACACAAACCTGACTTATTGAAACACTTATTGAGCATATGCAGTACGCATAACACCCCTCTATGACCTTTCCCATATTGTTGAGGATTAACTGGAGTCAAATATAAATCTTTACTTACGATTGTGTCTGTGTTTGAGTCCCCTCCAGGCTGGTCCCTACCAAGAGGGCTGGAATTGTCTGTGTGTAGTAAAAAAGAGGGAGGGGGAGAGAAGAATGGAGGGAGAGACGAAAGAAAAGGAAAGTGTAAGAAGCTGTCGGTACACGTGTTAAGCAATCAGAGAGGTCATCACGTAATAAACATGACATCAAGCAGACGGGAGGAGAAGGGAGGAGGCCAGAAATTTGAGATCAGAGCGCAGGGATACCAGCGTTTATCCTCCAAAATGAACCCCAGAGAGACCGTACATACACTCTCCAACCGACGGGCCAATCCTGAACACTGATCCGTGATCACACTGAAAAGTAAACGATGTGGTGTGCATGTGAATCAGTGAGGTACACTACATCCTTTGTGCTACCCCCTTTTAATACATTACTGCGTTATTAATTAAACAATCTACATTTGTAACCATGATTCTACTGCATGTAGATGTGACTTTATAAATAAATACAAATGTGTGCAACATTACCAATTCAATGTTAACATTCACCAACATGGTTTTATTAAAGAAGACTTTACTGAATCACATTGAAACGTGGAAAGTCATGAAACTCACAATCAAGAAGACGATCTCAAGCTCTGTGGGGCCCACTCCGAGGCCCCCCAAGACCCTTCTAACTACACCCACATGTTCAACATGGTAAGCATGAAAAGAATGTGGCAGATAATGTGACCCAGGTAGAAACTGCCTGATGAAATCATTAAGGCCTGGCACTGAAGGCATCAAGAGATAGTACAAAACAATGCCAGATGAGGACAGTGAACTTGTCGAATTGTCGGAGTTGTCGAATGTTGGTTTATCAGTAAACATGTATAAAGGTTAATTCAAAAACAGCTTGTTTATGTTAAAAAAAAAATAATGAATTGCAGTCGGATGGTGTTGGGACAACAGCGCTGGATGAGGACACAGCGATCCTGAGGAGTGAGTAAGGATGCAGAGACCAGCAGCCCAGCTGGTGGACATGGGATAACCGTGAGACTGGAGGGGTGGTGGACACAGGGGAAGAACTCTTATTGGGCTTTATGACTATGAGGCATATGGACTTTATTTGCAAATCAAGCACAAGGGTTGCAAAAGTTGCAAAATACTCGCTGTTTGTTATGTAATATAGTAGCACAAAGCAGCTGGTGGATGTTAGAGTACCCAGACAGAGGGAGTGCTAAGACATGACCAGCGAAGAAAAACATATATAAACTAGCCAGCTGTGAATAAAACACATTTGTGTCCAGGTCTCTGAGGGGAAAGACGGAAAGAGAAAGGTCCTTTTGTTGTATAAGCTTCAACTGGCGTCAAAGAGACATTGAGCATAATGATAAAGTCTTGCCTGCGAGCCATAAGTGAAGTCATTGTTTGAAGCATACATGCTGTAAATAGGAAAACGTTAAAATAGACACAGAGAGCCAACATTCACAACATATAGCAGTAAAATAACCACCAATCAACAACCAAACTGCTGAACAAGTGATCCCAATACAGAGCAAATGCTGATCAGAGGTCAGCAGGTTCATTCAACGCTTTGGACACGATGCAGATTAAGGGCAGCTGCGAGAACACACCAAACGGCCAATCCCGGGTTTCCAGAAGTGTCTGAATAAATTGGCTTATATTTGGGTTTACATGTGTAGAGAGTAACCCGAAATTTAACCGAAAAAGTCCAGCAGGGATGGGCTGATACTTTAAAATATTTTTTGGGATTGGGGAAGGGGGGGTGGGGGGATGTAGACACCTTGGTTGCTTAGGGACCACGCATGATTTGGAAATGAGAACCCGGGGAGCAGTTGGCCCATTATTTGGATTATAGAGTGAAAATGGAAATGCTGTTTGGCTTGGTCAGTTAAGGGAGAGGTATAGTGAGGAGCAATGCTATGCAGACTAAGGCTTTTGTGCCGTTAGGAAATCCTGTGCAAAACTTAGGGCGCAATCTTTTGTTGAGAGACCTCTTGACGTAAAGCAGAAGGCCGTTTGCTCATTTTGCGCTTAATAGCATAAGGATTTTCTTTGTTATGAAAACCTCCATTAACCTGTGCTCTCCAATAACTGAAGCCTATCAAAGTTCTGTCAATCCTGACTAAAGATGGCAATGAAACAGCAACAGTGATCCAACATGTTTCCCCAGTTCCCAAGAAAAGACTACCATCAACATCTTTGGTTGAAGTGGACTACCTGCCTCATACACCAACAACAACAGGCTTGCATTTTATATCGAAGTACTCAGTGTTACATGTTCCCAATACAAGAAAGGAGGAAATATTTTGATTTGTGTCAAATGGTAACCCAGAGGCTTCTAGGAATAGAACTCCATCTCCCAGAGGGCTTTGTGTGAGGCAATCGAGGAGGTGGTACAGTTCTATCCTTACAATTGGAGGCAGCTCTCCCTGTATGTCCAATATATAAAAAAAAAAAAAAAGCCCACACAGAATAATGCAGCAGATTTTGGCCACAGACTAACTAATGGTTCCTATTGTGTTCTGTGAGAAATATCTGAAAGATTGTGCAATCATTTCTAACAAAATGTCCCTTACACAATTGTGTGGATGCAAGAATAATCTATTCAAAGGATGTGAAATTCAGGTTTGTAAAATGTATCTAGGATCATCTGGGTAACGTGTTGGGAATTCCTCCTTTTCCACTTGGTACATGGAGCTACACAATCAACCCATGAATTAATGGTTTAAATCGACATTTAGTAGACTTCCTTTAAAAATATGAGCCAACATTGGGGGTTATTCCTCTTGATTAATAATCCAAGCAGTAAAAAGAGTGAGTGAGTGTATATATATCTTCTACGAACCTGGGTCCCTAAACTCTTGCCCCGTACACCAAGGCAGGACACTTGCCCAGGGCCTATGAGGCTATAACGGGGCAGATGGACAGGGCCACGGTAGCTTGCGATTACATTGAGTTAGCCTGGTAATGCCTTTGCAGTGCAACTAAATGCCTTTTAAATTGGACAGCTGGCATATGGATTAGACGGGACTAAATAAATAGTCTAAATATAAAAGTCCAAAATGGTTCACCCAGTTGCTGACAGCTCTGCTCAGCAATGCCTAGCAAGCCGACTGCAGAGGTATTGGATTTAAGACCGGACTAAATGTTTTAGGAAATTCATTCCTACCGGCAAACTGTCTCTCACCCATTCCATTATACACCAATTTAGTAGACGTCCTAATGAAAATATGTGAACGAGAATTCCTACCCAAATCATAAGACTCACATGAGCCATGTTAGAGAGCCACAACAAATTTTACTGATTTGAATGCAGCATTTACTAAATCAAAATGACGTACTGTGCGGTTGTATTTACATATAGAACAAGACTTTCCCCATCCAAAATTCACTGCTTGTGACAAGGACATTTTACGTTTCTACCGGTAACTGAGCTCCTCCCGCGTCTCTACAGATCCGTAAGCACACGTAGTGGCGGGTGAACACAGGATCTAAACTTGTGGATTTGTTTGTTTGTGGGCATCATTGGAGAAAATACCTAACAAAACCAGGTTTGCGGATGATTTACAACTAGACGTAACCAATGTCAAGAATTAACCTGGGGTCATAGCAAACCGGCAAAATCCTTTAACCATTAAAAGCGATCATCAGCAGTTAACTTGGATTTACTCCAGAAAAAAAACACCACCACCAAACTTTTTCACATTACCAATTCTCACAATAAGCACCTTTGAACTTATAACCTACAGCTAGTCAGAGGGCTTGGTTCTATAGGTGTGTTAACTTATAATAACCTAACCAAGTCAGGGTTATATTCAGTAGGTGTGGAGGCTTGGAGGTCTTAAGAGGCTGAACAGACCAAGGCAGGTAAACACTTGATTAACAATAAACATGACATGGCATGTTAAATGAGAGCCAAGACATCAGCGCACAATATTGAGACAGAGATGAGCCCATTGTATTCTGCAAGAGACTCAACCGAGTTGAAATTATTAAAGAGTTTAGACTGGCTGTATTTCTTAAATGTTTATCAGTGGATAATTCAATGCGTTAATGGGCCACCCACAATTGATGAAGCATTTTCATATCGCATTTTCAACAAATGTTGGAAACTTGCCAAATGACTTAGAATAAACAATGCAGGTCACTCTCATCATGAAGCATCCAGCCACCCAAAAAGGGTTATATCGGTGCTTGTGGGCTTGTTGAGCTTAATGGAGTTCCACTCGAACCACTTCTCCATTAACCAAGGAGAGGGTGATAACAATGGAAAAGCCCAATATTTATTGATTACCAATCAGTGATTTCAGACCAATTTGTTGATGGGGGGGGGGGGATAAAAGTATCTGTATCACAGTGCAGTCTTCTCTACCTGGTACCCTAAATATCACGCCAGTGCAGTTTGTAGGAAGTAAGTGGGTTTCACATCCATCCATGGTCCGAGTCCGACTCTGTTATAGTGGAGATTCAAAGTAAAAGCGGGTCACACCAGACGAGCTACGGAGCACCGCGCAGGGAATGTAGAAGACAGACAACAGGTCGGAAACTTAGATTCTAGGTTATCTTTAGGGTTTAATATAATGGGTCCCGATGGAAGACGCATTTGACTGTCAAATAGTTTGTAGCCGAGTAAATGTTCACTAGATAACACGTTCAGTATTAGTAGACCAGCAGTCATCCTTAAGTTGGACAAGTTCAAAGTGGGGAAAACCGGGGTGTTATGACCTCCTGACTTATTATGGTCTATTAAACCATGCAATTATTATGACGGAAAGTAACCCTGACTATAATTTGTATTCATAAATAATGTTATTTCTAACCCAATATAGCCTATCACTCAAAAATAAAATATTCCTGCAAATAATGGAAGTGTTTTTTTCCTTGTGAAAGTAACACCAGCAATTGTCCAACCAAAGAGAATTTGGTCCACAAGTGCATATATCGACCAACCAATCGACCATCTGATCAGAACTTGACAGCTTTAGTAAAATCAGACACTTACATCAGGCTTTAGCATTAGGAGAGCGTATCCTCAAGTGGGGAGAGTGTGTGGAGTAGTTGTAAACTACGAAGCAGAGCAGACAAAGACAGGGAAAGACACTTCATAAATCAATTCTGGAATGCACCCCCCTTTCCTTTGCAACCACACTTACAAACCACTCTTCCTCCAAGTTTAGACAGTTTTCACACCCTTTTCAATACCATAAACTATCACCTTATAAATCTAATCTGAATTTAACAAGCCAGTTCGGTTTCTGATTAGACTATTTTATACTGGCAAACTGCAGTTAATTGAAAACATCTTCATGAATATACAATAGAGTCCAAACAGTCCTCTACAGCACTTACATTTTTTTGATTGCAAAGGAAGGCAGCCTAATCAGAACATAAAAACATTACTTTACATCCAACATAACCATTACAACAACAGAATGATGCAACCACAAAAACATCAACAGTAATTGTGGTACACCAATATAGAAAGAAGGACTGCTGGCTTCTGCTACTTCTCTTCACACATTTGTTAAGAAAAAGACATCCGGAGCAACACTTAACCAGTCAGAAACTTATCAAACGGCTATGCTCTGCTGGGCTCGATAATGAGTGATTTCTTCCTTCCCAATGCAACTATAGTGTTGTTGGGTGTCTTATAAGTGCAATGGGGTTGGATGCATCGCTCAAAGCACTTTCCACCCCTCAGATCAAGTTTTCAGTGGGGACCCCTGGTATTAAGACGATCCGATTCATATTTTTTCCTTCCTGTTCAATCAGTAGAATTGATTATATTATCTTAAAGTTAAGAATTCTACTCTACATAGATGGACTTTCGAAGAAAGTCCATGAAATAAAAACGTTTAGAAAGATAAATATGTTCTTGAAGCTGAATAAACCTGGAGGTACAGGGGGCTACCAGGAGCAAAAAGGGACATTGAACTGCTACCATGGAAACCTTGAAAAATGTAACTTCTAGCACTCATGATTCAGTTAGACAAGTCACTCTTTAACAAGTTAAAGAGTGACTTTGCAGAGCCAACATAGGCTACAGCATGGAAGTGGAATTGTGAGGAAGCTCCTTAAGTTAAGCATCAAGAGGAAGTGGAGAAGGGGGGGAGTTTTTATTATTAATAAAAAAGGAACATACATATTGGACATGGCTGTGAACCTGGTCGTATACAAAAACCGGGTGAGAGCTTACTCGTACTGGGTGGTACAACATGGCCTTTGACGCGCTGAGCAACAGAGCGAGAGCCAGACGCCTTCAAAGTCGACAACAGAGGGCTTGTTTTAACGGCAGTAGCATCAAGCTACCAAAAAGTCCCCCCATGTGTTACATTTATTGTTATTGCCTTGCTCAACGCCTTGACAATAGAGGCGATACCGCTTCTACACAGTACCACGTCTCTGGTACTCTGACGCTACCATATTAGTAGACCTTCACAACAGCCTTTGGACAAGAGAAGAAAAAACAGGCACGTGTAAAAGACGGCCTTTTATTTTGTGTAGTGTTATCTGGAAGGCAGATGAGCACGAGGTGTTGGGAGGAGAGGAAATGTGGTCACACAGAATAGACCCTGTTAACCACACAGAAGGTGGCGAGATGAGATGGCAGCAGGAAGGTATTGGACAGAGATTTGCCTGGCTTCGCTCGCTTTCGTCAACTGCAGCGCTGTCTGTGAAGGATTACCCTCTTTAATACACCTTAAGGCATTTTGATCGAGCTGCCAGCTGCCCCCAGTCCCCCTGCACACAGCCACCTGTAGTAGAGCTTTAACAAAAACATTGATTTAATAAAAAGAGTAAACGCCTTGTAACATTGCTCAAATACAATCATGTAATTCATTGTTTATAGAAGAGTGAGAGGGTATAAATAATACATTTACAGCCGTTGATTTAAAACCTTTAGGAATATAAATATCAGAATAATATATCTATCCAACACCATTATTTTGTAAATCATTAATGCTTTAGGTAAATACCTAAAAGGATAAACACCTGACCATTTGGCAATTTCTCATTAGACTGTTCAATGCAGACAGAAAAACATACTTGGATCAATGAATGATCTGGGGTTGCCCTGCTTAAGAATGTGGGTCTGTGAAACTCCCTGTGTGCCTTGCTCAAAGCATTCCTACAGGGAGCTCTGACGCCATCCCTGCTTCAAGTAAATAATTCAGTGCTCAAAAGAGGAGTTGAATTTGTCTCTTTCTAGGCAGAGAGGCACCAATCGTATCGGTTTTTACTGCAAGGTCACATTTTGTATGTTAAAAGTTGATGTGTTCATTCAAAAAAGGAGGATGTGCATTGAATTCATTCAATTGTTTGTTGAATGCAATTAGTTTAGAAGACTACCAAAGTTTGTATATTGTGCAATTTGAAGTGCACATTTAGAGCACATTGTACAGTTTGGAATAGGTTTTGACATGCTGCATTGCATAATATATTATCCCCATACATTTCCAATAGCTCAATTCCTTGACCAGTTGCTGCTTTAACACCAAAAGAAATAATAGAAAAAATATTATTTGTGTTGGTTTTAAAGTGCTAGCAGTATGAGGTACATTGATGACGAGGGTTACAAATCTCTAGTAATAGAGGCACATTATCCAGGTCTTGCTGTAGAAATGAATGGTATGAGAGGAGGTCACGGACTAGCCTGGGAGAAGCCCACACACACAATGAGTTACCATGTCAATAGAACAACGACTGGGAGAGGGCTTCCTTAAAAAAAAAAAAAGGGGGCTTCATCCTACAGCAGCACTACCACTTGAAAAAATTTGGTGGGCTTTTGAGAGGGAATCGGTTTGGGGGATGGGTTGGAGGGGGTGGCAGGGACAGATACAATTGTGTTTGGGCAAGACATGGAAAAAGAGAATGAGGGGGTCAGAGTTAAGAGCACCAGCACATTCAAGCACACTCTTCTCTGATCACAAAGCGGGTCAGTGGTGGTGGAAGCTCGTAGATCAACTTTAAAGTGCTGGGAAGTAGCGTCTTCAAGTGCTGAGGGTACCCCACATATACTAGAATCATGACAAAAGCATTTGGCTGGGATGAAAATACCAATCGTCATTTTGTTCCAATCATGCCACAAGAATAAGCCATGAATTTAAAAAATAAACAATTACTTAGCCATTACATTTTTCCACTCTGGCGGCAGGTAAAGAAGTAGATTTTGGACCCTGCGTCCAACACCCCCCAAAAAAGGAAAGACCAATTCAAGTATGATCAGGTCTCTTGTAGCACGTAAACTGCCCTGTCCCCTTTCCACATCTCTGATTTGTCCCAGCGCTACGTCAGGCACCGTGTTCTCGCCACGGCTAGCATCAAAACTGAATGCCTTTGAGATTCCTTCCCTCTGCTCATGACCCAATCCAGCACTGTGTGGTACTGCCTTGAATTATTTACACACTCCTCACTCCTATCCTACACACCAAAAACTTAGTGGGGGCCAGTCACAATTCAAAATAAATGCATGCCTTATGTTCTGGTGCTGGATTCTTCATTATAATATGCATTTCAATTAGTAAGAGAAACTTAACTTGGTCCCATGAGTAATATAAATTACATTAATATAAATAATATAAATTACATAAATGTCCATTACATTTACTGTACGAGTAATTTATCTATTCACCGTGCAAAATGCTTTGCTATAACAAAATCAAGACGTCCATGAAGAGAAAAGACAGAAGCACATGTAGGTATAGGGAAGTGAAGTGAGTAGAAAGAGAACACATGTTCGAACCAGGGAATGTATATGATTTATTGTGTGAAAGGACAGGCTGCAGGGCAGTTGATAAGGGAAAGGAACGATGTGGACATCAGTCCAATCCAGTGCTACACCAGTTGCATTTATGGGCCATGTAAGAAGAACTATCGGAAGAGGTACTACTTCCAATCCCTCATATTGAAATTGTAGACCTATTCGAAACTACATTTAAACAAAACCCATGGAAGAAATGTCAATACGGTCACTTCAAGCAAAGATGCAATGTAGCCCATTACATTTTTCTTCAACACTTACTAACCAAAGGCCTTGCACTGAGCCATGTGCTGTGGTCACTGCCGCTATTCCTTCATCAAAATCTAGTATTACCAATCATTTAGCTACAACTCCAAGAATCGAAAGGGAAAAGGTGAAACTTTAAATAGGCAAACAGCTTTCAATAATACCCCAGGTATAAGCTCCCTGATTACAATTTTACGTATAGTTAATGGCCATTAGTTGTAATGTCAACATTAAGGCACCAATTTTAATTGTTTTGAGCTGTACTGTTGATAACCAACTAACAAAAAACATGCATCTAGTTTTTGTAGATTATGTACTCCAAAGTGAAAGACAATGGAAGGATTATTGCCTGCACTCTCACTTCAGAGTGTTGGCTTTTGCCCGATGCACGTGGGGTATCTGTGCATCTAGCAAAGTAAAATATGAATGATACACATTGTCCTATGGCATGGTGATGTGATTTATAACAAATGTTCGAATTTTGATTAGCCCAGTTAACGTTATCGCCATTTCTGAGCAACTATACTCGAGTTTATATTGTCGGTTTAACGCGGATTTTCTAGCTCAGCAGGTGGATGTGTCAGGAGAGATAACCCTTCTCCAGCGCACACAACGCCAAAAGTATACCCGATTAGAGTCTGACAGACACGCAAATAACTAAACTCACCCTCGAAACAATGATATTGTTGTTAATGAACACTTAGCTGTCATGAGTATATGTTTAATCCAAGCGCCAACCAAGAAAAACATTAACGCAATGGCAGTGTACATCTCTAAATTACCTTTTCAATTTAATATGATTGTTGATCAGCGTCGTTTAAAAGATAGTTATGGAAAAGTTAAGCCCATTCCTCAAAGTAACGAGGATAAATACATCACAGCATTACAAGTCATGCTTCCAACGCCAGTTTTAAGTAGCATGCCTCTACCTAAATGCATGTTACACATGTTATCCATGTGTACGTCGGCTATCTATGCTATACCTTTCGAATTGATTAGATCCACTACTATAACATATTAAACAGTTTGTGTATAACTCAGTCCGGTCTTCCAAGCAGATGAAAAGTCAGGGTACCAAGTTCCTCCACAATGTGTTGTGGAGTAAAACATAAATAAACTAAATGTACTAAGTGTTTTAAGTAATGTATTTTATATCGACATACATTGACCTTTGCTACAATAAGAACGTAGGGTCTTGAGAAGTAATGATAAGTTCACTTTATAGACTATCTTAGCTTGTCCACAGGCTTTAGAATAGTGTAGCCCGCTGGCTAAAGCTAACTGATGCTACACTCGGCCCACGATCCGTCCGATATTAGTGCATTGTAGTTCGGATTTTGCGTTCAGGTGATTTGTTGTTTATTTTGCTTACCTTGGAAACTTGGAAACGAAGAAACAAACTCGTTTGCATGCGTCTATTTTTCACTCCAATTGTAAATGATGAAATCTTCCGAGTCCTGCTGTGTCCAATGCTAAAGCCTGCGATGCTATCTCCGCTTTTTTCCAATCTGGTTTCCCACCAACACAACAACTCTGTGGCTAAGCGAAGGTAGCTAGCGCTAGCATTGCTAACATGCTAACACGGAGAAGGCAATTAGCTAGCCGGTTGGCTATCCCCTGTCGTTAGTACAATGCATTTAACGATAGCAACCAATATTTGCGTGAGCCAGCTAGCGAAACACGGCGACAGCAGTGGGTCTGTCACGCTGACGACTGGCCAGATCTACGAGTTCACTAAATTCCTTCAGTAACAGTGATCTACATCCGACTGTGAGAGGAGGCTACATCCAAGACTGAAAATGTGCTTTGCCTTTCATCGCCTCTTCAAGAACTGCCGGGATAGTTGGACCGATTTCTTTCCAACGACTCGTAAATGTGTCGCGAAGTGATGATGTGGATTTCTGTCCACCATGTGGCGCTGAAATATGATGTCTTTGTACATAGTACTTGAAATGTGCCTGGATGGGAGACGGCTGTGAAGTCACCTTTCACAAAATGAAAACATTTGTTTAATTGGCAGGCTTTAATTCATATAGGATGGGGGGGGGGGGTCTATGCTTTCCACCTGGATCTCATTAAAAGCATCCATATTCTATATAAATATTATAATAAACGTGTTTGTTTGACATTATGTAGGCCTATTAGTCTGTTGCTTTTCCAGGGTGATTTTTTGAGGGGGAATTACTGCCTGGATTTCCCATGATTTGACATACACAAAGAAATGTCCCCACGTGGATATATATACAATTCGTTTTTTTATCAAACGATCTAAACCCATCTGCTAGTGAGTATCTTGCATTGTTAGTTAAATGGTTATAAAAAAAAATAACAAATCGTTATATATTTATTTATTTATTTATTAATATTTCCAGACATTAAACAATAGATGTATGTCTCATGTCTCATCGGGGCGTATCTTTGAAGATAAAGAGTTAAAAGTTCGGCCAACAAACTCGGCTCCGACATTTTAAATATGCAAATGTATTTTTGTACGTTACATTGTGTTGTTGAAATCTGGCCAATCTAACATTTCTGACATCAATTATATTAGTTTCAATGCAACAAATTACGACTTCGTGCAGTCTTTCTCCTCTTTAGTTTTTTTGTTTTGTTTTTCAATCCAATCCATCATGGATTAATGTGGTTCTCAGTCTCACCAACATACAAACCAGTTGAGCCAGAATGAAGCACTGTTTGGAAAATTCTAGATTTACATATTGCCTACGCATTGTAAAAGATACCACCATTTTTATGTATTTGTTTTTTGTTTACCAATCATTACATTTATTAATTATTATCCATTACAATAATCAATTCTAGTCATAGTTTATTGGATAAAACAATCTGTGATGCAGAAAATAGAAGATTAAGACTTACTTAAAGTCAGACTTCTTCCAAACTAATAGTATCATACGCAGACGTCACATGTGCAGTTCCATGTAATTAGCATGGACAGCCAAATACAAAAAGGCAACGGACACATAGAAAACAATAAATAAACATGGAACAGACAAACAAGTACAAAAAATCATAAAAGGCATTATTATGTGGTCTAGTTATTTGCATATTCAAGGTATTGACTGAAATAGGTATTGGTGATATATATAGGTAACAGTGGGTCCTTGCTTGAAAAGAGAATGTTTTTCGGTAAATACATTTCCAGGGAGGGATGGTGTCAGCAGTATTTATTTTCGTTAGGCTATAGAGAAGAAACACAAGAAGAAAGAGATTGAATACAAATCGTCGTAAATGATAATGCTTCCAAATCATTTGTTGGTGAAAACAGCCTCAACATTTGTATTTCTTTCAGAATACCGTAAAATAGAAAATGATGAACAAATGAAGAGCTGACCATTATGATTTGATTCAGAGACTCACTGTCCTGGAAAAATAAATAGCTGCTAAGTTACCAAATAGAGTAGGCCTACTCTTCTCTATCCAAATATCTAGGTAGGTGGCACATTTTAACCTGGACATGTGCAGCTTTGCAAATAAACCCTGGGAAAAAAAACAGTGTGTGACTGATACAGGTCCTCAGTGGGCCGAGTGGACCTTGAACCTCCCCAGTATAAACAGACACACACACACACACACACACACACACACACACACACACACACACACACACACACACACACACACACACACACACACACACACACACACACACACACACACACACACACACAATGCAGACACAAGCACACCCACGCACACACTTTCTCATCTGTTGTCATCCATGACGATCATTACACCAAAATGCCAGGCATCTGTGATGTAACTTGAGACAGATGTTAGGATGTTTTTATTTTAGCTCCTTTATTGTACTAATTAGTACTGACAAGGAGATTAGATTACACCAGGAACACATGCGACAAAACAATATGGTGAATGAAAGAACTTTGTTTGCTGGTAACAAGTGATTTCACAAGATCAATGGTGCTGGGCCTCATTGACCAATGAACCTTGCCTGGCTCTCAACGTGTCTACACAAATTGCCATCTCAATACATGCTATTATTATTGACTTTTCCATTGGGTTAATTATCTGTTAGCATCGGCATGAACATTTGACGTATGCTTACTATGTATGTTTGTTCTCCAACTGGCTAGGCAATCTTAAATTATTTACTTATAAACACAACTTAAAAGCGTAATTATCATCTGATTTTAAAGGCTAACTAAATTGTATCACATATATATTTACTTCCTTCAAACATTGAAATTAATTATTTCTTCATTAATTTTAAAGTACAAGTTCAATTTGGCATGAACTGCTAGGGCTCACAGCATAATCTTTAACAAATTGTGCAATAGCGACCTCTGCTGTATAATGTCAGTCTCGCGTCTCGTATTTAGTGACAGTATTTGCATATTGTTTCACTTTGCTGGGGCCGTAGCCAGGGTTTTAAAACTTTTGCTCAGCTCGTGCACGCACCACCAGGTGTCACACAGAGTATCAAAAGTCTAACCCTGAATTAAGCATGCACTCATCTCTGAGAAGTTCTCAACCGCATATTTTTTATACTTAGTATCCAATTTTATTTTTAGTTCTAAAAAACTACTGAGGTTCAGGTATTGGTGACCTCATAGCTGTCTTTGATTTAAAGAATCATACCATTATTCTCGACCCATTGGTCCATGTCCTCCATCTCGAGCTCCAGCACGGAGGGGATGTCATCGTCAAACATAGGCCTGGAGATCAGAAAACACGGTTTGAACACACAAGAATCTTCCAAGTGAAAAGGACTAAATAAAGATTATAATCTTGTCTAGTCTGCATTATTAGGGTTATTTCATGAATGGTTACATCAGGATATTTAAATAGCTTTAATAATTTTATTTTCTCAACATCCCCACTACTTTGAAGTGGCAGTCATTTTAGTGGTTAGATAAATTCACGGTGATGAACAATCTTTGAGGATTAATGGATGGGGGAATTACCATATTACCATAGATAGATTAAAGGTTGGGTATGGAATTCTCTTTTTTGGCCATTTTTGCAAAATTACTTGAAATACTTATCATAACCCACTTACAGCCACTGAGTTAGAAGTACTGACATGAAAATTAAACAAGTCAATCATCTGTGGAACGGACAGGGCTCGAAAAACTCCAGCCAATGATTTCCAGAACCACAGAGTGGCATTGGACCGTAAGTACGTCAATCAAACGGTCATACTGCACTCCCCCTCCCCCGCTCCCCGCACGTGACCCCTTCGTGCACGTACTCAAAGCTCGTGACCCAGAGCAAGCTTCTGTTTGTTGTTATCCTGTAGTAGCTACTGGAGCTAGCTAACTAGCTAATCCACATTTGGACCTAGCACTAGAAGACAACCCTAAACTCCAACCAAGCTAGCCTGGCTCGCTCTCGTGCATCTGTGTTCGCGTTCGTGCATGATTGCGCGTCCATGTACTTGGAATGGGTAGAGTCAGAGTCCGCGTTGAAGGAGAGGGGGTAGGACCATTTGAGTTGTGTATTTTCAAAATCTAATGGTGTTTCGCAAATCCCATACCCAACCTTTAACTAAGCTTATTTTCAAACATGGAAAACATAAAAAAGGCATTTCGGCAAGCCATCATCTAGTGCTAGGCCCATTTGTTGACATTAAAACAGCTCTGTATCCACACTCCAAGATTTAGGTCATTTCTTCCAGATTACTTGCAGATATTGTTTTAAGAACCTTCCTTGTATTGGGCATTTTTGGATTATTTAGAAATTGAAACATATGATGTAAGATTTAAAGGTTGTCAAATTAGACAAAATTGGCTTGATAGTAAACATGTGATCTGCCCTTGAAGTAGAAATACCCATATAAAAAAGAAATAGACATTTCTTGAACATATGGGCCATATTATCATTCCGAGATATCACTTTCAACTTTACAGACATTGTCTTTTTCAAAATGTATGATAATTGCATGGTCTTATTGTAGTGTGTCTTTCAAATTAGAAGACGAGGAGCCGAGGTGAATAAAGAAGGCTACAGCTACTGGAAGGAAGACAAAGTGGACTAAAACAGGTATGGACAAGAATGTGAGTCAAACCAAAATGACTAAGTGGTTCACTGGAATACTACTGACATCAACAATGTTTCAGTGACGTTTTGTGCATTCAACCGTGTTACCCTTGAGGCCTAAAAAGAGATTGCACAAATTGCACTAAAATAACAAACCAAAAAATAATAAAAAAGCAGCTTAGTTTTTACACAAAGCAATCGAGAGTTCTGTGCTTACATTGGTACCTTCTCTGTGCTGCTTGCTTGCATATATGAATCATTTGGTTTATCTATGGAAACAATGAGATACGTCAAAGATAAGACAAACTTTGAACAAAAGAACAGTGCAAATCAAACAAGAAAAGATGAAATGCAATAAAAGCTGGAATTCACACTATATATATTATATACACATATATATATGTGTGTGTATATGTACATATATGTGTGTGTGTGTGTATATATATATGTATATATATTATATATATATATACACACATACACAAAAATGTACAAAATAGGTCTAATAGAATAAACCAAAAGAAAAAGATGTATTTACATGATCAACAGAAAATCTGCGTAAAAGAGCCACTCCTGTACTCGATGGTGTGCAAAACAGATTAAAAAGCCGGAGTCCAAATGTATGTGAATATAAGTAACTATTAAAAACTAAAATATAGAAGAGCCTTAAACTACAGTTGCGACTGTGTAGGAGGGAGTGAGTCGGGTGGTGCAGTGGTGAAAGAGGACAGACATCTAGATGTGTAGGAGAGCGTTGGTCGGGTGGTGTAGTGGTGAAAGAGGACAGATACCTAGCTGTATAGGAGAGAGTGAGTCGGGTGGTGTAGTGGTGAAAGAGGACAGATACCTAGCTGTATAGGAGAGAGTGAGTCGGGTGGTGTAGTGGTGAAAGAGGACAGATACCTAGCTGTATAGGAGAGAGTGAGTCGGGTGGTGTAGTGGTGAAAGAGGACAGATACCTAGCTGTATAGGAGAGAGTGAGTCGGGTGGTGCAGTGGTGAAAGAGGACAGACATCTAGATGTGTAGGAGGAAGTGGGCCAGGTGGTGGTTGAGGTTAATATACCTGATGTGGTCATCTTCTGATTCCACTTGCGGCTCATGGCGATGCCACACACAATCATGCCTATGATGACCACCACCAGCACCACGGGGACCAGGATGATGGTGAAGCTAAGACCCTCCTCCAGGGGTTCAGCGGCGTCACTGCTGTTAAAAATATCTAGATCCTCTTACCAACAATAACATAAAGGACGCATGAATTAAAATACAACACATTCAAAAATGGAAACCACGACTATCATCATAATAATATTAAACTTTCTCATCAAAAACCTACTCACAATAATCATATAGTTGATGTTAATAATGTGCTTAATTTAAGCATATTCTATCTTTTTTTGATATTACCTTTACTTAATAAGGTTAGTCCCATCAAGGTTGAAAGGCCATCATAATGATGATGATGATGATCATCATCCTCATAATTAACATTTGTTTATTTTATTGCTAACATTTCTCAAGAAATCGATCAACAACCAAGTTATATCACCCAGCCACAGAATATACAAAACATACTACATTTATAAATCGGAACAGGACAAAAACACCAGAGCCTGATCCATTTCCAGGGAAATCCTTCTTGGCAAATGTTTGACATGAACTAACCTGGTATCCACGTGTCATTCGTTTGGTCTTGAGATGATTCAGTTATCATAGGACCTGGACGTCCCACAAACACAGATAATCACAGTTCATTCCGTAAAACCAACTTTCAGAGGTCTCGGCAGATCAAAACAAATTATTACATACCGTATATATTACAACAACCAACGAACAGCGACATCTTACCTTGGTCATCCTCTGATTCACCGCTTGCCGGGAAGGATTGGTCGGTAGTGGTGACCTCTTCCTCTTCGCCTTCAGAGGGACCGAGGTAATCATCAAACTGACCTGACATTGCCAACAAAGGATCAATATTCCCTTTCAATTATTTTATACGATTTCCACATCTTGAAAAATGAATCACTTTATGAACAGCCTTCCCGGAAAAGACTAAATGTAGTCAGTAGTGAAGGAAGAAAGAAACAAAGGCCTTCATAAAGGAAAAAGTAACACTTTTTCCTAATATAATAACACATTCTAAACCAATTGGAAGATGATCCCTGTAGCTCACCGGTAAATTAGCATGTAGGACACAACAATGTAGTCTACATTATTGAGTGCAGAGACTTTTAAGTGATTGTTTAATATTATGAAATATTTACTTTTGGATAATGGATAGTTCATTCATGATAAACCCATCAAATGAAATGTCAGTATTACTTTCTAGCAGTTGTACCACTAATATAACAGGAATTAATCTGATCACAAGTCATGCACACTTCCAATAAGAACAATTTTAGAACAATTTTAAAACAATAAGGTTTTCAGATGTTTTGTCGTCTATCACACCGCATTTATCAGAACCCAATGACTTCAACACAGGAAAAGGGTGACAGGAAACATTTCACAAGAGGATACATGTTCTCGTAGGTCTATGATATTTCCCATTTTTCAAACACATTCTTAATGTAAATTGTAGTCCTTTCTTAATTTTACTCAACCTTAGATTAAACAATACACAGGAACATATCATTCAACTAAACATGAACTGAACACAAAAATTGGAGAGCATGGAGACTTGCTCTAGGAACTTTGGTAAGACTATGGGAAAGTTTGATCAGGAGTACGTAGTCAAATAATCATTCCATCCTTACCTGTTCCGGCCAGACTGGCCAGTAACAGCAACAGTAGCACAGGTCTCATCTCCCTGGGACCTCGCCTTACATAAGCAGCGGTAAAAGCAGACATGGTGCCATTGTGTGTCTACGTTTCTCTCCACTGTCATGGCCTCATACTTCCTGATTTGCTTTGACTCACCTAAACGAGAGATAGAAAAAGGAAAAAAACACCACCACTAAAGAGGCACACACCCACAGTCAGATAACTCCCTCGGATGTGATGCAATGTACCAGGCTGTGTGCTTGTAGCCACAGGTCTGGTGGCTCCTGGGCCTGGGCCACTGTAGAATCACATTCCTCCTTTTTTGGTATGTGGCCTCATAGTGCATGCCGGAGCTGTGTAAACTGAGGGAAAGGAAGAACAGTTGCCTTTAGTCAGCGACTTCAACTAATGAGGCCACTTGGATGTCTTTAATAAAAGGCATATTGCAAATACCAGCTATTTTAATTAGTGCCAATTTGAAGCTTAACGTTAGTTGTCAGTTGTTATATATACTTTTTTGGGGAGGCTATCAGTTCAACCTTGACAATCTTTGTCATTATCAAATTACAATCAGATAATGGCATGGGACCGATTACGTCACTTTCCATTTGTAACGCTGTGGCCGACAGACGGCAAGAAATAATCTTGCAACCCAACAAGCCGTGACAAGTTTCAACATGCTGTCAAGCGAAAAAGGCTTTCTAAATAAATATTCACACACACATTTATGTGAGTTGAAGTCGATGTTAACTTCAATCCGAGAAATAACAGTACGAATCATGGAAAATCAAGAAAAAAGTTGACAATACAGATGCAACAATGACCTTACAAAGGAATTTTCATTGGCACATGCTAGAATGTAAACGCAAAATACCAACAAAAAACATGCACAATAACCAAATATTTTAGCAGCTCTTTAAATTAACCAATTTGCACACCAGTCTCTCGCGGAGTTAATCTACAGGTAGGCCTCTAATAAAGTTAGCCCAACGGAACTAACAGATCTGCATTTATGGTCTTGAGAATGAGTCGGACCCAGTTTAACGACGGACAGAGCCACTTCCGTCTAACATATCAACACCGGAGTAACGTGTTGTCATCAACCACGCTTGGGACTGTTGAAATGGTATGGTAACAACAATATATTCAAACAACCTTGACTGAAATAGATTATATTATATTATTATTATATTATAATAATTATCAAATGAGTATCAAATAAATAAAGATGGTTTTTTTTCCAGCCGAAAGCACAGAAGAAGGGCAAGGCTCCTGAAAAAGTTGTCCATCCGTTCAGTAGGAAAGCTGCATATCTTGCAAGAGAAGAGATACGCCTGGATAAAAAAGAGAGGTTGGTACTGGTAGCGTTATTTTTTTTGCCAGATCTCCCGAACATTGAGAGCACTTTCAGACGTTGTCATTTTCTAGACGTATGCCTAAACGTTCAAGGTATACGATTCGTTTTTTGATAACCCATTAACTAAGGAAATCTTAAAGATTAAATGTTAAGTGATTTAGCTAATTTAGTCAGTATATAAATGTGTAAAGGGAAGACGAGGATGATCCTATTTTATGAAAGGGATAATCTGTAAAACAAACGATGAGTTTGAAATGACAAATAATACAAAGATAGTAAAGAGTACTAAGTACTAAACATAAATCCAAACACATAAGCACAAGGACAAACACGCACACACTCACACACCCACGCACACTCCAACAATGCTCCCCAAAGCTAGCCCCCCCCCCCTCAGCCAGTATTACAGTGTACAATCAAATACATTAGCATTAAATACATTTGCTTGCATGCACAAGTAAAGTATACAGTACATATTTGTACCCAGATACACACATATACAGTATAGTGGACAAAAGGAAAGCAGGTGTGAGTAGAATGAGTCTAGAGAGAAAAGGTAAGATGGATCAGAAACAAGAGCAGGATGTTTTATAATGCATAACTAAAGATGATTTGAAGATAAGGAAAGAAGTGATAGACCTAAGTGAGGAGGGAAGGTTGTTCCAATCTGATGGAGCTTTGAATTTGAATGCCCGACAAGCGACCAATTTCTTTGCTGATTCTAGGTTTAACTAGAAACAGGTGGTCCATGAACCACGTAGGCACATGGACCACCACATAGGGATTAAGAGTTGGTTTGAATATGAAGGGAAATTGAAATAAATACATTTGAAGGTAAGTATTAACCAATGGAATTGCCTTCTGGACTTAGGGGCAGGCCTGTTCAGGGACTCATACGTTAGGCAGTGATAGGTTCTATAAGGATACCTGAGCACAAATCTACAAAGACTATTATATAACACATTAAGAGGACGGCGATTTGTTTCAAAGGTGTTACAATAGATAACATCAGCATAGCCCAATATTGGGAACATTAATTGCATTATAATTCTTTTCCGGACCTCTTGTGAGTCAACAGAACGATAAAGTGATTTCAGACAACCAAATATTTTCTTGGTGATTGAATTAATGAGGTTTAAAGAATAGCTGAGAATCAAGCCAGAGGCCTAGATATTTCAATTCTTACATTTTTTCTACTGTTCCATCAAGAAGACTAATAGACCTTAACAAAGGATTAGGTTGAGTGCAAAACAACATACTATGTGATTTTTTTTCTTATTCAACAGAAGTTTATTTGAAGAGAACCATATTTGAACCAGATCTAAATACTGAATGTGGTTAAGGTACAGTCCATTGCTAAGGTTGTACTTTTGACAAGGCATGCTGAGAGTTTTTGTTATGTTTTATAGACAAAAACACGAGAAAGCAGGGCGGCTGAACAGTATTGGTGAGTTCTTTTAATCCCACATACACCAAATATTGAACTAAATGACACTGGCTTCCATTGAGTAATGTGTTTGCTTGTGTCCTGTCCATGTAACTATACAGGGGAAAAACTGTTATGGTTCCAGGGACAGTTGGAGGCTGACAAGGCGACGTTCTCAAAAACAGATGCTTGTGACATTATTGAAAGGTAAAAGGATCCTGACTGTAATCGTACCATGTAAAATGAAGCACTGAGGTGTAAGTAACCTAACAAGCCATCCCTTGGCATAGCTAAAATGACTGCTTATACCAAAGTAATGCTTTCTTATAACTGTATCGCACATTTCTACATTCTACTATTTCATTTGCTCAGTTACCTGCACAGATTTGACTCTGAGCTGGAACAGATAGAGCTGGTGAATGGAATAAAAGGTCGCCAGGGTAGACTCCATGGAGCCAGAGAAACAACCATCAAACAGACAGTAGAGCGTGAGCGGGCAATGTACGAGAGCAATGGATTCGGTGAGTTGGGGCTCTTGTATATTTCTATGCTTCCTCCCTTGGTCTCTTCGATGGACTGGATTGATTTGAAACAGTATTTTGTGAGATCAAAATATCTTGACCATGCTAACTTGCTGCCTACCAAGAGGTCCGTCCGTGCCAACAACCAATGCTAATAGTGGAGCTAGGTCACGGGTAGCTTATACTTGGCCCAACTATAATGGGGCAGTTAAACGATTGGGGTTTGAAGCTAACCATAATAAACTCTACCTTTTCAATAATAAATGATGGCTTTGATCTCCAAAGGACACGGATTTCCAATCAGTCAAGTTTAAATAGTTCATTGTTCTGGTTGTGAATGTTAAATGACAGATCTTTTCCCTTCTCTCTACAGAGATCCCAGATATCATCAATGCAAAGAATTTGAAGACATTCAGGTTGGAGCCCAAAGTTGATATTAACAAACATACAGTGAATCAGTTATGTCTTAGTCTGTTTAAGTCTAGACATTCTCCCAAAGGCTACTTAGAATGATCTTGACATTGTTCCCTTTTGGAAACTATCAAAATAACCATTAACCATTTTCAACCTTAAAAGGAGGGCAGCCAATCTTCAGCAAGTGTTTACTTTCTATAAACGCATATCTTAGACCCAGAGGTTTGACTTCTCGTGATTTACTTCACTGATTTGACTCAATATTCTGTATTGTTTTAAGAGCGTGGACCGGGGACCTGAAAAAGCTTCCTAACATCAAGCTGCGACAGGTTTCTAGTAAAGACAAATTGAAGGAAGATGAGAAGGCTGAAGATGGAGAGGAAGACGACGCACACTGCCAGGAGGATGAGGACGCTGCTACTATGTCAGACTCAGACTGAGCTCTGTGGCAAAAACAGGACAAGCAGCCCTTTGAACCTGCCTTTTTACCGTGGTATCGTAATGCACCAAGTGGTGTACTAGTCGGCTTTTAAGGACTTCGGGTCGACACTATTCTGCCACCTTTCCAATGTTCTCCAGCAGATGGCGCCCAAGAATCATCCCAACATGTGAGCAGATAGAGCCGTCTCCCTTTCGGCCATTTCGCTTATTAACTTCACTCAGCCATAAAACAGAATCTATTATTGTTTATTGCAGATGTTTGCATAAATAATATTTTCATACCCAATTAGAAATAGAAAATACATTTCTTTGACACAGAAAGTGGATCTGTCATTATTAATGATCGAGTTAAATTTTTTTCACAATGAATCGCAATACATAAGTTGCCTAAATAAGTTGCATCAATTACAACAGAGGCTGTTATTCTTCAGATAGGAAACACCGGGGATAAGAACTGGAAACGTACAATTGGTAACATTAAATATATGGCCTGGAATACTGAAACTGAATGTCACTGACTGGCTACATTTCATCGTTACATCTATATAAAATAGTTGAGTTACAACTGGGGATCTCCAGTTTAACATCAGTACTTCTATACTTGCACTGCAGTAGTGTTAAACCAACCGACTCCCCATTTCCTAAATGGTCTGCCTGTACCTCCATTCCTGTGCTTCCTTCAGCTGTACTCTTCCTCTTGTTGGTGACTCAGTCAGAAGGTCAGGATTAGCATGAAGGAACATGTCCGCCACACCCAATTAGACCCAAACCACGCCTTTTCTCTTTAAATCAACCACCCTCCGGAGGGCAGGGCTATTTCAGTCACTCTTTGGACTACAGGGTTTGGAACGGGGAGGAGCCTCAGACAGGCGCAACTGCGGCCTCCACCGATTGGTCAGAGTCCATCTGCTCCTCCGGGACTTGCGCAGGGGAGGGTCCGACTGGGACCACCACAGTGTCCCCCGTCGGCTTGACCCGGGGCTTAGGGTCCCGACGGGGATGCAGGCCCTTCTCGGGGCAGTTCTGCACCGTGATGATGCGGTTGAAGGCCTTTAGGCGGCGCCAGAGCTGCAGGTAGACCCCACCCTGGATGTGCATGAAGAATAGGCCACTTATTATGCCCATCCCCACCACCGTCACCTTGGTCCAGAAAGGCCACTCCATCACACCTGAGAAGGGCATCAAACACACAAGCGAACTAAATGGTTGCGTGTCCCCCAGTAGAGTACGCCAATGGCGATGTTATTTATTGTGTTTTATTTGACACCTAAACCCTCTAGTCTTCGCTTACCCTCTGCTGAGTAGTACTTCAAGAGAGCCAATCTCCACAATTGGTCTGCAATAGAGAGCAAGGTGGAGTTCTGGTTATTGCTTAATCTCTGGAATATCATTTTACAAAGCACAAGTAACAAAGAATTTTGTGGGATACAAATAAGGGTGAATCACAATACAGGCTTAGTGCAATGAGGAGGTGCTATCCCACCCAACCAAACAAACACAGAAATATGGCGAGGAAAGCAGAACCCCAGATCATAAGGGTCTCTAAAGGTTTGTTTCACATTAAAATTCATCATTTGTTATTTGTTTTTGGTCAATTTCAAAATGAATGATTGAACATTTTCCAAAATTCTAAATCAGTCAATTACAAATCAAACTGGCCTGGTTGGATATATAGAAAAAAGGAAATCAAAAAGGAAAATGGAAATGAGTAGCAACGTTGTTGGGTTTGGCCGTTACAATCGGAGATGTTGTTTGGGATATGTACAGCACACGTGGCGTTATATTATAATTGTCAGAGAGGCTTAACCCTCCATCGGACGTGGACATTAACATCCACTGCTGCCCAGACAGAGCTCCACACACAACGTGGCGTTATACTATACGTCTCTAAGACGCCTTAGACGCCCTCTCTCGTACGCTGACCAACAGGAGCTTTCTGGTAATATGCTGCCCCCTATTTTGTGGAGGACTAATTCCGTATGTGTTTGGTACAGCCATGTGGGACCAGTGCAGTACCGACCCTCCTTGCCCAGGCGGAAGTCCTCAGCGGTCCTCTTACACAGGACGTATGCGGACCAGGTCACACACGATAGGGACAGGAGGTGAAAGACCACCGAACACAGGATCTTCCTCCACTCCCCCTTGGTCATGTGGAGCCTCTCCCACTGGGGTAGGGGGACACAAGAAAAGAGAGGCAGAAGGGAGAACCTCAGAAACAAAGGACATGCAGAGGGAGGAGCGAATCGGTCCTTTACCGATTATTTACCTGTACCACTAGTTCTAATTCAAGTGTGTAGTAGAATCCCAAATTTGCCGTCTAAAGTTGATCTGATCTTGGTCGTCGTTTACACGCGAGTGTTTAACTGTGATTTTTTCCGTTGGAGGGGTGTGTGTGTGTGTGTGTGTGTGTGTGTGTGTGTACCTTGAACAGGGGTTTGAGCTCCGTTTCCATGATGAAGTCATACTTGCAGAGTTCACAGCAGCGCGTGTCTGAGGACTTGATCCACTGGTTGAGGCACGCCCGGTGGACGAACCGCAGGCTTCCCGTGCACCAGCACGGCGTGATCAGCGGGTACTCCTCCTCACCCTCGCAGTGGCAGATTCTGTACAACAATCAGTCAATTCAATGACTTGAATCATTTCAGCGATTAAATCATGCATTATGAAACATAAACACACTCACACACACACCTGCAAACCTCCGCGTCAGAGTCTTCAGAGCAGACCGTTTGCCCCGTGTCACCGTTGGCCCCGCAGTGTTTGGTCCCCGTGGGAACGGCCGAGTCCCCGCCCCCCGCCCCCTGCTCCTGGTAGGTTCCTTGGTAGGTCATCTGCTCCTCCTCCCCAGCCAATGAGGAGCTGCCGCCGGGGCTGGGGGCCCCTGGAGGACCCCCGCTGCTGCGCCGCTTCTCCGGGCCCGCCTCGCACTCCGGCGGCTTCCGGGTCTCCTCCCCACCGCCCCCGCCCTCATGGGAACCCATCGTCTGGAGCTCCATGGGGGCCTCTTTGTCTGCCCCCGGCTTGCCCCCTGGCCTCACCCGAGGCCCGGGCGGCCTGTCCCTGCCGCCCCCGCTGCGCCGCTGGCCCCTGCGGGCCCTCTCCTTGCTCCAGCTGCGGTCTTCGCGGCCCCCGGCCTCGTCCTCCGAGGTGGTGTCTGACGGCGGGCCCTTCGGCCTGGGAGCCGGGAGCTCCTTGCGGACCCTGGTCCCCGCTGGCTCCTCCCCCCTCTCCTTCTCCCTCTCGCGGGGGTCCGGGCTCGGGCTGCCCTCCTGGGCCGGGGCCCCCTGCCCCTCGGCCGGGGCGTCCACGGGGCCACCGGCGGGGTCGCTGACCTCCTTCTTGCGTCGATGGCGGCGCTTCACCGTCTTCTTCTGCTGCGTACTCTGGGAGGCGGTCGTCGCGCCAACCGGGCGGGGCGGCTTGCTTAAGCTGGCTTTGATGGTGACAGCGGCGCTCGCCTCCAAGGGTGCTCGTGGGCCAGAACTGGCACACACACACACACACACACACACACACACACACACACACACACACACACACACACACACACACACACACACACACACACACACACACACACACACACACACACACACACAGGTTATGACAGGAAGATAGGAAATGGACCATCATAAATGGAGGAGACAATCACTGTGACTTAGGACCTATCCAGAGGTGGGATGGGGGTCTGACCTGCCTATGTCCTGAGGGGAGGGGGGTATGGCCGATGTCTTCAATGCTGTACCCAATGCAGCTGTAGAGCCCTTCACCTGAAAACACCAGCAGTTTTGTGAGTACATAATAATCATACAACAAACTCACTATTGTAAAAAATAATTATATATATATATATATATATATATATATATATAATAATAATATATAATTAGCGTTATCCCAGAATGCATTATTCAAGTCTCAAGGGTCTAGGGGTTTCGAAAAGAGATGTTGAAGACAGAGGTCGGTTATGAGCATCCATCTGTCATAAATATAAATGTCTGTCATCAATTAAATCAACAACAGCAGGAGGCTTCTGTATTGGCTACCTTGGGGATGCTGCTGGATCGACTTTCTGAACTTGCCTTCCTGGCCTTTGCTCCCTGGAGGAAGACAAATCAGACAGTGAAATCATACGCTGATTAAATCAGAGTAGTACAAATATTAAGAGTAAGGGTTAGACACTTCTGGGACCTCCCTAACATGAAAATGGACCCCTTTCTGGATATCTTTATTTGACGTAGGCCTGCATACATCAAAAGAGGTTCGTCAGAATGATCCATAGTGGCAAATAGAATAAGCAATACCAATCAAATGACAGCACACATTTCATTTGACATCAGGCATAAACATCCACACTGTTATCCAACTTGAATGCACATCCCAGTTGCCAGGTCAATGAGTTGCGACATGTTACCCAAGCCCTCGTGATGTAACAGGACGGTCCACGTGTCCCGGGTCCTGACTACGGCCAGGTCAGGCCCGCTGATCCTCTTACCCCGGCTGCAACGCCGGGCATTTACAGTCACATTAAATCCGGAACCTTCCAGAACGTTTGCTGTCCAAACTCAACCGACAGAGACCTTAACTGTTGACGGTTGGTCGACATGTAAACATTCTCATGTCCGATAAATTGTTATTGCTTGGAACAAAAATATTATATGATTTTAAGTGTTGTGTCAATAGGACCAATCCATGCATTATGGCTGTTGTTTAATAAAAATGTTATATATAATATAACATTATTTCGGCTCATTATCTTTCAAAGTCAAATGTTTTGCAAGTGACTGTAGCAAGTAATGCTCTATGCTACTTTAACTGTATTCTCAAAACAAGTGTGCAATCAGATGTTGCGGCACCAATTCACGAAACCACAAATACAGTTTCACTTCCTCGTTCAAGCTCAGAGTATTTATCAGTGAGTAGAATCCAATTGACATATTGATAGACAGCTTCATGCGTTCATCTATGGGCAGGTTTGATGAAGTTGATCTAAACATTAAGAAAAGGTAAAAAAAAGTGACTGAGGATAAAAATGCTTAGGCTATAGATTAACAATCCTTAAATCAATGCTAGTCTCGCAGGGCCAACCTTCGATGCAAGGCAAATAACAGAAGAGGCCAAGACCACGTTCATGCTACTGGAAAAATACTCACACCCTGTCCACACCTTTGTATTGTGTGTTTGAAGGGATAAACACTGCAGGCATTATTGCCCCATGGACTGTAGAAAATAGTTTGGCCCAAATCCCTACTCTGGAATGGACCCGCTCAGAAGGCCTGAGTCCTCTGTGTCTCAATCAGGTTCACCTGTCCCAATTAGTTAATTGCGTTTAGCTGTGTATTTCAATCAGGCTATTCCCTTCCTTCTTTAGTATTGGTTCCGTTTCTGTTCTTTATAGATGTGTGCAAACAGTAAGGATGATTCTGTGCAGTAGTGTAGTTAAAACATTTAAGGGGGGGGGGGGCGGAATAAGCAAAAGGCGGGGGGACATTTTGAGAATAAAACACTACAAACACACATATATATATGTCTCACCGCACTCCAATTCCAAATATAAACGTAATGTTATTCAATAAGGCTCTCAGACATTCTTGATTTCTTTTCAAATATTTGGTTAGTTGCATCACTACCTCACCGCTAGTTCCTACTTTAATAATATCCCTGAGTCAACACACATATGCATGATTTACTCTTCTGTCCTGTTTTTTTGTGTGGAGAATTGGTGTATTTTGGGGATAAAAGAGATCCACCCAGTGCTGCAGAACAAAGAGCTGCCACTGTTGGAGGCTCTGTTGCATCTGTGAGTTATGTCCTAGTGTTTCTTTCAAAATAAAGGTCCTCTGCTTCTTCCATGTTTTAATTCAGGTGAGAGGACAAATGCACAGGTTTAAAATATTGTGTGTCACCCCCAAAAATCCAAACCTATGTGTCTGCCGAGTGTTAAGAGAGTTCCCTGTTGTACAGTATAACGAGACTATCTGGTCATTCCCCGTACATTTGGACTACTTATTGCCAAAATTGCAGTATATTGTTATTTAGTCCAAAGCTTTCTATACATTAAAGACGTCATCCTGAATTCATGACAACAACGTCACAACGTCACTTCCTTCTGTTAAAAGTATGTCTGCTGCCACGTCCTTGGCAGCATGAATGGGTTTTTTGTCGGCCCGGATCACCCAAGACCCATCTTTGGTTGTCCCATCAAGTGTTACTTCCTTAAGCTGCTCCAGTGCCAATGAATGGTTGAAATATTGCCTGGATGTACAAATCAATTGATATAATATATTAAAAGTATAGAACTAAAAAGTAACCAAAGCCATGAAAAGACCTTCAAAGAGATACTGAGTTGTTTCTGTCTCTATGACTGAAAGTAAAATGGTGGATCCCCTGTAGCTGATGATTAAGATAACTAACATCTCTCTCTCTCTCTCTCTCTCTCTCTCTCTCTCTCTCTCTCTCTCTCTCTCTCTCTCTCTCTCTCTCTCTCTCTCTCTCTCTCTCTCTCTCTCTCTCTCTCTCTCTCTCTCTCTCTCTCTCTCTCTCTCTCTCTCTCTCTCTCTCTCTCTCTCTCTCTCTCTCTCTCTCTCTCTCTCTCTCTCTCTCTCTCTCTCTCTCTCTCTCTCTCTCTCTCTCTCTCTCTCTCTCTCTCTCTCTCTCTCTCTCTCTACATAACCAACCTAAACACCCTGAAGTCCCAGTGCAACCCTTTTCAAAGAAATAGATTAACTCCCCAAGAACGGTTACGTAACCTGCAGAACACTACTCCCAGGAAAAAAACACTTTAAACAACTTCTAAACAGCCATTGTCTGTGTATTTCTAATATCTCAGGAATAATATATAAAAAAATACAATAAATCCCACCTCAAGCTTGTCCTTGGAGCGAGGGCTGCTCTTTGGGTCCCGGACTGGAGCCACAACAATCTGGTGGACCGGCATGATGTTGTATCCCAGCAACACTCCTGATGTCCTTAGCACGGCATTCCCAGCGTCCTGTACCCTTTAACCACCGGCACCACCATCACCCAGTGTGTAAAATGGCTCTGCTCCCATCCGAAGGAGTGAACCAGATGGATCTTATGGTCTTGCTCTCTCGCCGTCAGGTCACCACGGTTACGGAAAGACAGACCTGGAGAAGGCTGGGCGTAAGGTCACCATGAGAGAGACTGAGGCTTGGTAGTCAGGGGCAACCAGGTGAATACTGTAAGGGGGGAGGAGCCAGAGTTGTCGTGTTTGCATGGCAATAAGCATGCGGTTGCATGAGGATTAGGCCTAACTCTAACCCCAATCCCACAACTACTTTGTGATAGTGCTAATAGGATTTGGCTGAGCGCGTAGTGCACAGTGTGTGTATGTTTTGTGTTTGTGTGTGTGTGTAGGTGCGTTCCTGAGATAGAGCTTGACCATTGGTCAAAAGGGTGGATCCAATGAAAGGCCATTGGCTCTCTGTTGTCAAACAGGCAAAGCAGTGATGGAGTACGTCCATCAGACCCCAGTAGAGCTTCACTTAATTTATTCTGATGAAATAGAGAAACAGGAGAAGAAGAAATATCTTTTCTCGACCCCTTGACTATCATGCAATTACTTGCATGATACTTGCACATTTTGAGTTGTAACTTCGTTGTAGTTACTTATTGCAAGTAGCTCCGGCGAAAACGGTCATAAATTAAATTAATGAACTTGATTATATGACTAATGTGTGTGTGTGTGTGTGGGGGGGGGGGGGGTGTGTGTGTGGGTGTGAAAAGGGAGGGAGATAGAGAATGAAAGTGTGTGCGTGTGTGTGCGTGTGTGTGTGCGTGTTTGTGTGTGTGCCTAAGTGCATGGGGGTGGACTTTGAAAGTTACATGGCTCTTGACCTGAAAAACTTGTGACTCAATCTCAAATGCGAGTGTATGCACATGGATATATTTTTTGTCATTGCTGTTCAATTGCTGTATTTTTTATGTCCGGTAAGTCTTTGTGTGTTATAAAACTACACAGTTATATTTTCCTCCTCAAGTGTTTAGTGTGGTTTTTATTTATGATTTTATGGTTTGTTCATCCATCTTGTAAAAATCTTGGCATTCAGTCTGTGGAAACAAAGGAAGAATTTCATTGCACAACTGAGAACGTCTCATTTGTGCATATGACAATAAACACTTTGAATTGGAAATTCAGCCATTTTAACATTGGACTAAATTACCCATTACCCAAAGTCTATGTATAAGGTTTAGATGTAAATTGCTTTATCGCTTTTGAGGTTCATAATTAAAAAAACAAGGAAGTTACAGACACATTAAGCCATAAAGTGACCAAAAGCGATCAGGTCAGGGGCGATTCTAGGGTCAGAGCTTTAGGGGTGCTGAGCTCCCAATGAGCCCCATGGCCACCACCCACGCTTTTTTCCATACAAAAACAAAAAATATGTCAAAAAAGAACTCTATAATTTTAATACTGGTTCAACTAACTCCAAAATCCATATATTTTTTTTTTTAGCCCTTTCCAGAACACCAGCTTTATTGTGACAGTTCACACAGACAGCCCCCTGTAACAAACACAAAGGGCCCTATCTTGCATCCGGCGCAAGTGACTTAGTCACTGGCGCATGTGTCGTTGCTAGTTTACAACTGGCGCAGAGCGTTCTTTCCCACCACCGCCACTCGCCGGTAAATTAGGGAATGATCTTGCGCCCCAAGGGGCGGTTCGGCGAAAGGAGGAGGCGTGTTCTGGCGCAAACGGTATTTTGCAGTTTCTGAATACAATTGTGCCACAGACCAGGAAATACCTGGTTTAAAGTCAGTGGCGCGTTGTTCAGATGCTATTTTAAGGGCGCATGCATACATGCGCATGCGATGCATACGGATTGCCTGTGCACCTCGCGCATACACTTTGGTTCTCTCATCTACCTAGCTGGACATTCTTGGTAAATTATTTGGGAAAGAACAGCTGATGCAGCGGTAATAAGTTGTACTTTTAAATCAATGCATCTGCAAACACCGTACAGCAAACACATATTTTCTTGACACAGACATCGTGTAGGCCTACATGCCCATAACTTTTAGGATTGATGAGTATTTGATCGTGAAAAACGTTTTACCGCGAGTGAGTGTTAAAAAGAATGAATGAATGCGCATATTATTTGGCAATAAACTGAGCCATTTGCAGTTTGAAATTCATGTGCATCTGTCTTATCGGAGACTGCAGACGCGCTGTCAAAATAATAAATGACAATAAATGACAATGACAAAATAATAAATGACACTTGCGCCGCGGCGCAAGTGTCATTTATCAGCCTGTAAAATAGCGATAGCGCCGTAGAACCGCCCACAAAGCTACTTGCGCTTTGCGCTTCCCACTTGCGTTTCAGACCGTTAAAATAGGGCCCAAAACCTGCTTCACTCAGCTGGTTTTCCTGACCGTTAACTCCATGTGCCTCCTTTTGTATCAACCGTCATCCGATTAGATTAGATTAGATTCAACTTTATTGTCATTGAACAAAGTACAAGGTAGTTGGACAACAAATCTTCTGTAAATTATTTACGAATGGCCATCTCTATTCTACTTGGTTTCACACCTATCTGAACTTTCATAAACCAATATAAATCCTCAATAATTAATAATAAAACAAGCATCAAGAGCAAAAAAAAGACAAACCCAAAAAATCTAGATTATTTATCCAGGTCTTGAAAATACTTAGAAATTAAAGATATAAAAAAAGAAAGAGAGGGACATTTTTGATAGTACTTCCCCTGAATCCCCATTTGGCTATTCCATGTATGCAGGTTATACACTCTACTTAGGGAGATTAATCTATGTCGCCGCACTTTGAGGGTGGCAAACCTGTCAATGACCCTTTGGTGTTCAATTCTTGGAGTCTGCTTTGGCCTGTGGTCCTCCTGAGCCATGTTTGGAGCTGACGCAAGGCACTAAAAGACCGCTCACATGTACAGCTGCTAACTGGTATTGTCAAGGCAACCTGCATAACAGCTTTCAGTGAAGGCAACATTTCAGAATCTAGGAGTTTATACACTGCTAGCATGTCCTGAACTGTACCTGCCTCACTCTTGCGCTTTCTCCTTCTCCATCTTTCTCTCTTTCCCTTGACACTGACAATCATACACAAATATATTGTAGGCACAAACAGATAATTGAAATAAGTGGAGGGATTACGCTTTAGTCTAGCAATAGTTGACTACAAGACTAATTAATCACATGACCTCTCACCTGTAGCCCTCCTTGCACTCGTCGCCGTTTTCTGTCCTGCAATCGGTCTTCTTCAGACCTTAGTGATTTTATGACAACGTACAGTAACTATGAAAACATTCACGTTGGTCCGTTGGCAGTGCGTAAAACTGTTTTTTTTGTCATTTGATTCAAAAGTGTGATATTCAGGGCTCTTACGGTATGGGGAAGTTCTGCAGGAGAGCGAGACACCACCATCTCCTAATTTGCAGCATGTTTTCCGAAGGCAACACAAGGTCAATCAAAGTAGCTGTGGGTAACAAATGGACACAAAGAATGAATAAATGAATGTATTTCATTACATTTATTTTGATCATTATCAACACAGAATTCCAATATCAAAATGGAATGCACGATGCAAAGAGTAAGGCCATGCATTAAATGTTGATATTCAAATCCTGTTATTATGCCTTATCGTACTCTAATTCAAGTGAATGATTTATTGATTACCTTCTTTATTTCTCTCAGACATACTCTAGGGTAGAAACACACACAAATATAGCGCATTAGTAACTGTTTTTATAAACCTGGATATGAAATATGATTTTTTTTTAAGCATTGCAGTGAACCTACCGGCCAGAGAAAATAAGGACACAGACGGTCCGTCAGACAGACAGACAGTCAGTCAGTCAGACAGACAGACCATCAGTCAGTCAGACACAGACAGACAGACAGGAGTTCTTAAAATAACTGTTGGTTTCGTAATGTGTGTGTTATGTGGTGCAATGTCGTGGTGCAGTGTGCAGGCAAATCTGGAGGGGAAAAGCAAAATTTAAATCAGGTTTCAATGTTTCACGAAACATATCTTACCAATGTGGTTTGGAGAATATTACCATGATAAGCAAAATATTGGAGTTTATTTAATTGTCCTCATATGTGGACGCCATGCACAAGGGCATGGCGTTAAAAAAAGCTGAAAAACACTGCCTAAATGCTATTTTTCAAACGACCTCACGACATAAACATGAGGTCTATGCATGTTACTTCCACAAACATTTTAATGATCAACTTGTTGGTCTATCCATACATTAGTTTATAATGTACACGAACAGAGAGCGGCAACTTACCTCTAGGCAGAAAAGCGCGCAGTATTATGGACTTACGGAAATACGTTATCCCGCTTTCTGCAGAAAGCGGGAAAACGTATTTAAGTCCATAATACTGCGCGTAATTTTCCTTAAATGTGGGCTGGCTTAAACTTAAGCCAGCCCACATTTAAGGAAAATTTAAGCCCCTCCTCGATCTGCGAGCTGCAGTCAGGGGTTACTCGTGCCTTTTGGCTTTCATAAATATCCACGATACAAATGTATGTCTTAGGAACCCCTTTCAGTCGTAAATGCAGTGAAGCGTTAACGTTGCTTCAGAACAAAAATGAATCCAAGGCATGCCTTTGGTTCACTAAAATAGATTTTCTTAAGCCAAAGGCATGCCCATGCAAAGAGGACAACATAAGATGAACGTAAAGTTGCAATAATGTTGAGTTTATCAGCATTTATTACAATCAGGTAAGACTTTTACTTTCATGAATATGGCACCACACGTTAGTCGCCATTTTCATTCTAGCTAGCTTAAAGTCCTTTTATTTGGCTTATGTTCGGGGTTTGCCATGATATCAGTTTATGTATAACACAAGAAACCAAGCGAAACATGTTCAAAAATTAATCTAAACATTTTCACCGTTGCTAGACATGGCCTACCAACAGCAACACCGGCCACCCCACAAAAAGCATGCCTACCAGCAACCGCCCTACCAGCAGCAGCCCTCCCAGCAGCAGCAGCCCCGGCAGCAGCCCTACCAGCAGCAGCCCTCCCAGCAGCAGCAGCCCCGGCAGCAGCCCTACCAGCAGCAGCCCTCCCAGCAGCAGCAGCCCCGGCAGCAGCCCTACCAGCAGCAGCAGCCCCGGCAGCAGCCCTACCAGCAGCAGCAGCCCCGGCCAGCCATCACCAGCGTGACCACCACAACACAGTCAGTGATGTCGGGGATGTGGAGCAGTGGCGTGTGTGATTGCTGCTCGGACATGGAAACCTGTAAGTCCTGAAATGGAAAACAGAGAGATTTGTAGTTTAGCAATCAACGGATCAACAAAACATACTCTTGTTTTGCAGATTCTTATCGTGGTAAATGTGGTACTGTAGTCCAATATTGGGCTCTACATGCAAAATGGTTTACTGCTCCAGCCCCGGAAAAGAATGACTAAAACAAAAACAACAGCAGAATTGCCACACCAGCCCATGTTGATTTTTAAATGGATGAAGCGAGAGAGTGTAGTGATATTCAAGTATAATTATATGGTTTACTTACTACTATATTTTACTATTTACTATATACTATATATTATATTTTAATATATCATATTACTATATTTAGCCCATCACTTACCTTCTTTTGAGTGGACAATAAACACTTATTAGAAAGGACCAGTAAAACAATTATTCTTCCTCTCCCAGGCTGCTGCGGGTACTGGTGCTTCCCCTGCTTGCAGTGCAAGACCACCGGTGACTTTGGCTGGTGCTGCTGTCTGCCCTTGGTGGACGTCTGCTGCGTCGTGTCCTGCTGCCTGCGCTCCTCCATGCGAGAGCGCTACGGCATAAATGTAAGCGGAAGGTCAAGGGTCATGGGCCGGACCAATGATGTGGTTAGAACTAGAACGCGCGCAGACGATTGGGTGGCAGTCACAACCATAACATCTGCATGTAAACCTGAAGTGTATCGGTTGTTTGAATTGGAATTTAGTCTTGCTTGCTATGAATCTGACTTTCATAGCAAGGATTTTGTTGATGATGTTGTATCCGTTGGCAGCCAATTCCTGATGTCTACATTCGAGCTCCTCTCTCTCTTACTCACATGTACAACAATCGTATTGAGTTGACTATAGCTCTGAACGATCGGCAGCCAAATCCCTCCCTCCCTGTCTCCTGCACCCCCGTCGCTTCCTGGAACAGCTCATCAGCTGACCCGTCTGTGGGTCAAATTCAGGACACCCCTGACTTTCGTTGAAAAACACACTCCAATTTGGATTGTAGAGTGTTATTGTTCTCAAACTCACCAGGAAGTGACTTTGGATAAAAGTGTGATAAATGATTAAATGGAAATAAATCCCTCATGAACTACCCCTCTCTCTCTCTCTCACTCTCACTCTCTCTCTCTCTCTATGTCTCTGTCTCTGCCTCCGTCTCTGTCTCACTGTCTCTCACAGGGTTCATGCTGTGACGACTATTGTCAACTGTTATGGTGTTACCAATGCGTCTGGTGCCAAATGGCGCGTGAAGTCAAGACTAGGGGTCGTACTGGCAACACTACGGTGGTCACCACCCAGGTCATCCAAGTCTAGGGGTCCCCGTTCGCGGCTGAGGAACCTTAAGGCCAAAAGATTGCACTAATGATTGTTTCATCATATTTTTTGTAAAAGAGTAGTTTCACTTTTAAACCAGCATTTCTTCCCATTGTTCCATGGCATCTTATAATGACCAAATAACATTTAAACTGAATGCAGCCATTGTTAAATTTAGCTAGCATTTTTTCAACTTAAACTGTTTGAACACAGCTGTCCACAAGTGTTCTTATTATGTTTTATACATTCCTGACCTTTGCTATGCCTTCATTAAAATCGAATGTTTTTCCGATCTCACAAACCTTTATTATTATTACACTCAGCCTGCTTTTGTCAAATAAAAAGACCAACAGAGTAGTTTAAGATGTAATATACCTTATTGTCATGTTTGGCTAGTTAAACTAAACTCCTGTTAAATGCATTAAATCATTAAAGAATGAAATATAATCTTGTGTAGTAATTCAGCTCTAATACAGATTCTGATTTTGGGCTTGTACAATAGCTAGTGCTTGGGGTGTCAGACTCCCAGCTGAAAATTACTGGGTTCAAAGTCCCAGTGTCTGAAGTATCCGTTGGCAACCCAGAGCAAGATGCCAAATCCATTCCACAGAATAATCCCAGTGTGTCACACAGTCCAACGGTAAAATGCCAACCGCGCTGGCCTTCTATCCCGATCATTCTATTCAATTCCATTCAATCTGGCAAACAAAAAACTAGTACATTTTATTTATTTTTTTCTTCGTTTTGTATGCACCAAAAACAGAAATATAACTAGTAAAGTTATTATAACTCTTATTGTAGGCGTAGCCAAACTTTTTTCGCCGGTCTGCTAGCTCATCAAGTCCTTCGTTGACACACGGGTTACATCCCAGAAATACCTCACCACACCACACCATTTGTATTGTATTGCCAGTGTGAAAAGCTTTTGTACAGCAGAATAATGGTTGTGAGATGGAGGCCATCTGAACATGAGCCCAGTGAAGAAGCCTTGGGGAGCAATAAACAACTAATCCTGACAGACCGCAATGGACTCGTCATTGAACACCCAGGGATCAATGAAGTATTTCTGATTTGGATTAAATGGAAAACTTTTGCTGCCAAAACATAATGGGCATGGAATTGAAAGTGTAGAGGCCTTTAAATGCTTTAAGTTTGAAGTGTCTAGGCTCTTGGTGTTCCTTGTATGGCATGGGAGCATCTGGATGAAGAGAAAGGACTTGGTTCACTTCTGAGCCAGCTGTTGATCAAAGCGTACCTTGCTTAAAGGCTGTGTTGCAGGGTTTCTTTTCCAACGAATTTGTGCAATTTGCTTGTTGGTATTTAAGATTTAAACTGTTATTTATTGTATTTAATGTTGTTAGGTATCACAAAACGGAATGTTATACGAAAAAGTAGGTACTATTTTAGCGGTTTGCTGTTGTTTCTCATTTCCCCCAGAATGCATTGCATGACGTCACGTTGGAGAGACGGACGGACCAAAGCCGCATTGAGACCCTTGAGAGTAGAGATTCAAAGTACGCATCAGGCCAAGTACCTATACTGTCGTAAAACCCGTAAGTGTTCTTGATGCGTTCTTAATTTGGCCGAAATATCGAGCCTGCGGATCGATGGTGACTTGTGTAGACCACCTTTATTATGTCCATGGTGTAGACTTGGGATATCTTACTGCAATTACTTGCATGATATTTGCACATTTTGAGTTGTAACTTCGTTGTATGTACTTATTGTAAGTAGCTCCGGCGAAAACTGTCTGCTGAATAAGTGTAAATTAATGTGTGTGTGCATTTGTGTGTGTGTGTGTGTGTGTGTGTGTTAGTGTGTGTGTGTGTGTGGAGGAGAATATTTTTACAGAGCCAGAGGTGTTAACCATCTTGTTTTACATTATAAATACAGTAAAACAACTCTCCGCTCACATTTGTAAATAGTTATGCTAAAATAATTACCCACTTCAACTTTCGTGGTTTCTATATGATTATGGTGTCTTCCAGATCCAAGCTATCTGAGTCCAAGCTGAACGTGTCCGCAATCTGCTGTTATAAGGACATCACAGAAGGGATAAGGCAGTGGATGTTTGCCTGATTGAGTACACAAATGATACACCAGAGGGCGTGTCCAGCAGATTTATGGGCTTTGTGTTTGAATCCCAAGCATTAGGTAGAAGAGTGATAGAACTTGATTACTTGACGTGTGTGTGTGTGTGTGTGTGTGTGTGTGTGTGTGTGTGTGTGTGTGTGTGTGTGTGTGTGTGTGTGTGTGTGTGTGTGTGTGTGTGTGTGTGTGTGTGTGTGAAAAGGGAGGGAGATAGAGAACTAAAGTGTGTGTGTGTGTGTTTGTGAGTGTGTGCGTGCGTGCGTGTTTGTGCGTGTGCCTAATTGCATGGGGGTGGACTGAAAGTTACATGCCTCTTGACTTGATAAACTCGTGACTCAATCTCAAATGCGAGTGTATGCACATGGATATATTTTTTGCTTGCTCGAGTCTTGGTCATTGCTGTTCAATTGCTGTATTTTTTATGACCGGTAAGTCTTTGTGTGTTATAAAACTACACAGCTATATTTTCCTCCTCTAGTGTTTAGTGTTTTTAATTATGATTTTATGGTTTGTTGTCCATTGGAAATACAGCCATTTTAACATTGGACTAAATTACCCGTTACCCAAAGTGTATGTATAATGTTTGGATGTAAATTGCTTTATCGCTTTTGAGGTTCATAATTAAAGAAACAAGGAAGTTACAGACACATTGAGCCATAAAGTGACCAAAAGCGATCAGGTGCAGAACAAACATGAACTGATCTCTTCTATTAAAAGGCGGTTAAAGAAAGATGCCTCAAGGTTTTATTTTAAGGGAAATTACACCATGCTTTTTTCAAGGGTGACTGGGTATTTAGTCAGTTAACCTTCGTCACAAATAATACAGAAGAATTAACTGATCATTTGAAATTGATTCTTTATATAAGTCAGAAGTCTTAACTTCATAAATCTTCGTACACAGACACACATACACACACATTCATGCACACACACACACACACACACACACACACACACACAACAGGATCTAGTTGACATCATATCCATATCCCATGCATGACTTTGCTTCTCCATAGAAAGGGAACAGGATATGGAAGAGCATATTAGCAGCTTTTGTTTGCCTTGGCTGACTGGAAAATATGGGATAGGGATATCAAGGACATAACATCTTCTTACGCCAATAGGATAGGAAAGGTGGATTCATATTGTTCAACAGTGTTAATAACCAGAGGTGTCTCAGTTAACATCTTTACGAGTGTAAGCGTGTTACAGTGTGTTAACATTCAATGTAGATGGATGTCAACAGTTAGATGTCCAATGGTCAAACAATGGAAGGAACTTATACTTATGTATCATTCATATTCAGAGCCTGAAAATGTAAAAATAAAATCTAAACTTCTTTTCTGACCTTGGAGATGCATGAACACCTTAATGTTTCTTTCCGGCCCTTGGCTGGAGCTGTATACTTTCTGTTTAAATTTCATTTGAGATCCATGTCCCTCTGCATCTAAAAGCGCTGTGTGTCATGTCCCCAGTGTCCAGATGGAACTGCCCTTCACCGGTTTTGAACTGTCCTTCCTCCTTATTGCGTTCATCGTCTTCTCCCTCCTAAGCTTAGCGTCCATCTACTACGAGGCAGACGCGAGCAGAGCAGGTATCACCCACCCCTCCACCCCCCACCCCTCCACCACCCCCCACCCCTCCACCACCCACCACCCCCCCACCACCCACCACCCCTCCACCCCCCACCCCTCCTCCACCCCCCACCCACCCCTCCACCCCTCCACCACCCACCCCTCCACCCCTCCACTACCCGCCCCTCCACCACCCGCCCCCCCCATGCAATCAACCCATAGGAGCAACCCTGAGGCTTTAGCGGACTAAGGGGTTGCTTAGGGGCCCCTTGGCCACCACAGAGCCCCATGGATGCTTGAAATGTCCAACGAAAGAGCTTGAAATTTCCCGCAAGACATTTTAAAATGTCCCACAAGGGAGCTTTAAATATTTTTTTGTGATATTGTCACGACCCCACTGGTATCTAGGGAAAACCGGCTCTCTGTCTAGGCAGGAGTCGAGACACATACGTGGTATAACCACAGCTGGTAGGCAACTAGCTCCCGGGGCACGTGTGTAGTGACTCACCTGGGTTCCTGGTGAGCGCTGGTCCTTCTCTCTCTTGCTATGGAGATAGCCCAAGCGTTGGGGTGAACGGTAGCTGTCTCGTTCAGTTATGGTTTACATGTTTCGACAAACACTTGACAAACAAAGACGGTGAAGGGGCGGTCACGTTCCCCCATTGGACTCCTTAGCTCTGGTGTGTACTGGCATCTGGGTGAATGGCTTTACAAAGTCTTATCCTGCCGGGCCTGTAACCACTGGCCACCATGCTGTGTATATCCACCATCTTGGATCCCCCAGGTGACCACAATCACCCAATCAAGGGAGCCACTCCCACCGTTACCATGACCACCAGTTACCAACCAGCTTAACCTTACCCAACAGTAGGATCGTGACAATATGTTATATTATGTCAAAGGTCATCGGTTAAAATGCATTTGCACTGTTACAGATGTTAACTAACGACTTCTGTCAGTCAGACTCCTCTTTGTCGATGGAATAAAGAGCAAAAACGTTATATTGCAAAAAAGGGACATACCCTTTGGAGCAGAGGAAAGTGTACATTAACATAATGCCACTCTACTGAGTTTGTGACCATTAAAGATTCAATATCGATATAGATTTAATATCATGGAATGGTAGAAACATGGCAGGCTAACATTGGTATGATGTAATGGCGCATTTCCACTGCAGGGTGCGGAACGGATCGGATCGCAAAGGTGCGGGTCGGATCGCTTTTCCACCGCCAAAAGTGGGCGTGACCCGGA